>NC_136268.1:0-185000 GCF_964187855.1 Myxine glutinosa | reverse complement strand
CTTGCTGACCCCCCAACGCTTCTTGCGCGCGCGCCTTTATAGCGCATCCAGCGATCAAGCCGCCGGCCTTCAGGACACGCCCATCGGTGTGCTCACCTCGGCCCTGGTTGGTCATGCGACCCTCTGGCTCCGCCCTTGATGACGACGGGCGGGCACGCCCCTCTTCCCCGACCTGAGCACTTGTTCAATGGTGGTTTTGGAGGGGAGGTAATTGGCAATCGAGGCTCGGCAATGACGAAAGGGGATGTGAAAGGAAATGGAGATTTTGGGGATGGGAATGAAAGGGGATCTATTCTCTTTCACTGGTGCAATGGAGTACTTCAATTAATGGGAGACACAGCCTTACTCTAAAACACAGAATAAGATATAACTATCAAACAGGGGTATTCTATTATTGGCTGACGTGTATGCTTGTGGACTAATTATGGGATGCCCTTTCACCTTTACACAGCTCCGGAGGCAGGGGGTGCAGAATAAACAATAATAATAATTTACACAATAAAAAAAAATATACAGTCCTCATATCCGCAACACTGCACCCTCCTCCTCTTTGGCACGGCCCGGGCCTACAACTTTTTTTATTTAGTGTGACACGTAGGTGTAGTTCCCTCTACTTTTAACCTGACCCTGAGTGCGACAGTTTTAAAACATAAATAAATGTGTCCCGCTGCTCCATTGCACCCTGCCTAACAGACTTACGCCCACAGTTAACCGAATTGCGGAATGGTCTTCAAACTACACACTGATGGTGGGGAGCATTATTTACAATGACGCTATTTTTATTTACAAGACTAACCCAGGACCTGTGATTGTTCTTTCTGGGGGGGGAGACAGTCTGCTCTGCATCAATGCACCATGAACGCACCCAAAAACGCACCAATACACACCCAAGCACCAATCGGTGCAGTCACCATAGTTCATCAGTGTTCAATGCATGTTCAATAAAAATAAAATCAACAACCCCTAACCCTGCAGGTGATCTCTTGCTCTTCGGCTCCCTCTGCTGGTTATTATTATTTGGTCTTCCAGATGTTGTCATTCTTTCATTTTCTTACTGGCGGCCTATTTGCAATAAAGTGTGCCCAATGTGTCCTTTTTATTTTCTTTATTTATGGCCCACAGGGCCGACTACGTGTGGTTCACCTGTGGGACATCGGTGCCCTGTGGCCAAGGTCCGCCAGCAAGATTTCGGGCCCTCATGGCCGGTTCCAGCAGAGGGGCCATGCCCCAACCCATGGGGTCCATAAGTGGTGCTCGGCCACAGGCATGTGGTCCATAATGTGGTGCATCGATGCAGACAGCTGGTTCTGGGAATTTCGGGCGGCACAATGGCCGACCCACGCACGCTCCCCTCGGCGCCCAATGGCGCACAGGTCATGTGGGAGACAAAAAGAGACAATTGAGCGAGGGGTAAGGTCACAAGGGTACACATCAATAAGGCAATGCAAGGCGAAATGCGTACGGAGGGCGAAGTGAGAAAGCTCGTCCCTACCGTACGTCACCCCCCTGTCACCTACACTACCCTTGCCCTTACCCCATATTTACAAAATCTACCCATTTACAAATTCGTCACTACTGTCACGTCTTCCCCATATTTCTCCTATACCAAATTCGTCTTCACTCCCCCACTATCCAAAATTTGCCATCACCCAATTCGTCATCAATCCTCATAAGGAGGGAGAGATGGAATTACGCACAATGTCACACCCACGTCATGATGCGTCTCACAATCCAAACATTTGCACAGTAAAAAATAATCAAAACATGGCATGGTGTGGAGTACCTGTCACCTCAGATGAGTGGATGCAGATGGTGCGAGGAGATCCTTCATCTTAACTATCCTCTAAATGATTTTAACACACTTTACACTACCCGGGGTCTTTCCCCGCCAATCCATTGGCCAACTTACACTATGGGTTCTAAAAACCAATTCCCATTGCCCAAACTGTGGTGCTTCTCAATTTGGGGTCTCACTCCCCCGATTCATCTCCCGGTGCCCTCGCACAATTTCTGGGCTGCGACGTGTAGCTCTCCCAGCAGGTCTACCCACCTGCACACCTCCACCACTGTAGTTGCCACCCGAGCTTACCTAGCTCCTCACCCTAACCTAACTAACTGGGGAAGACCCCTCCTGGTTCTGTCACCCCTTGGTGCCCTCTGGCACTGGGCTACCCGGGTCCGTCCTCCGGATCCTCGGGCCCCATCCACAACAACTACCGGCTCCCAGAGCCCACCTGCGGCCTCACCTGGCCGACATCCTCACAGTGGTGGAGTGCCCAAACCAACTACACACACTAACAGGCTACACGCCCAGCCATTTCCACAACACTAATGCACCCATCCAAAGACCATTCTTTCACCCGCACCACAGATGCCAATATCCAACCACAATTTACCTGTACCCTCTACCTAACACTTACACTACCCGCCCCGGGTATCCGTGATGGGGGTCCACTCTTCCCCCATTCACACCTTCGCAGCATCCACTCCACTCCACAATTTCCACCATACTCACTCCACGACCATCCATTCCAATACTCCATACCATTTATTCCATACACCTGTCCTCCATTCACCTGTCGTTGCACACCTGTGCAATCATACCTGGTGCCACCTGCACCCTCCTCCTCTTCCTGGACCATTGGGTCAGCACAATACACAATCACCTTCACTCACTCATACACTGCTCCACACACCTGTTCAGTTGCACAACTGTGCAATCACACCTGTTCAATCCTCAAACACACGGCATCATCTCAGCTAACTACTCCCCTCTGAAACTTGCGCTTCCCAGTCGCCCCTTTAAACTATTGCGCTCCCTCGTCATTATAATCCACACTAATCTACCTGCGTCCCCACTACAGGTATCCTTGTCACTAACTAACCTTAACGTTACCTAATGTCATCTTCGCTAGATCCCTACACACGATATCCTAACCCACCCGGGCTAGTTTTCACTGCCATACACCCCATAATCTATAGCGCATTTGCCCCACCCTGTGAGGGATGGTGGATTAGCCATCCCACCACATCGGGGAGGTCCTATCAATTTCGCTCGTCCAAATCCAACAAATCAAAAATTTTCCATTTACTGCCAATCTATTCACTTTTCTAAATTTCGTATCAAATCACTATCACTATCACTATCACCATCATCACAGTCCGCTATATCCTAGCCTCGGTGCGTCGTGACATCATTAAACTCGGTTCGTAAGGCCGTGCAATGAATTCGGGTGGTTTGGTCACCTGCAGGTTGAATCCATCCGGCTTTCGGTTCAAGGGAGGTGGTTTGGTTGGGCCGAGATTCCACGCACCATCTCGGCGCGGCACCTTGCGGTCCCGGGCCCGATGGCTCAATCTCCCCCGGTCGGAACCCCGTCCCCGCGAGGGGGCACCGTTCCGCTTCCTCCCACTCGCCCTTGAACCGGACCGGTCGCCTCGCCCGCCAAGGCCCGGACTCGACCGTGCGGGGCGGGGCCAAGCTCGAATCGGAACGACGCTTCGAAGAGAAGCGACGCAGCATCGACCCGCGCCGGGCCTCGCACCCAACAAAGCACCCCACGCCCCGAGTGCTCGCATCGGCTATCCGTCGCCCTAACCGCTAACCCGGTTACCGTCGATGCTTCACCTGCATGCTCACACGCATACGCTACCCCTTTCACCCTCACAAAACCCGGCATTCCAACGCCGTCCGTACAATCCACCAACGCTCTCCCTGTCACCACACCTCTCGCGCACACTCTTGCGCACACTTTGGTCCACAACTCTCCTCCGTTACGTCCTCCGTAACACTCACCATGGGCGTGCACTCTTGCATCCACCCACTAACACGCTCACATGGGCTCTCCCACACCCGCGCTACCACTAACTCAGGTGTGCTTCCTCGCACACCCTCAACCATTCCAAGCGTGCATTCTCGCACCCGCTCCACCACCAACTCACTCCTCGTGTCACTCTCACCCTCGCACGTACACTCCGTACACACCGACGTGCATTCTCGCTCGCACTCGGTTTCGCTCCCACACTTTATAACACACCCACTCACCGACGCACACTTTTTCCTCCCACGCGTGCCATTTCCACTCACACGGGACCCTTCACCAACGCCCGGATGCCTCCTCGATCCCAAGCGCGCGAAAATTCTTTTGTCGCCAAACATCCTCTTACAAAATCTCCCCGCACAATACACAGCACGTCTCACCTTCGGGGTTCTTCTTCCTCCCTGCACCAAAACCTGCAAACTTCCATTCGGGTTAAGCACAGCATCGTGATGTGAGCAGGGACTTTGTACATATTCCATTTCTGCCTGCAATTCCCGGGCTACCTCCGTCATCTCTTCAATTTTAATTCCCAGCACTGCTTTTTCTTTATTCACCTCGACGACCGTTGGCTTTAATAAAACACCCTCCTCTACCTCAGCGGTCGCCGGCTTTTCCAAACCCCATGTCGCGATTTCTACCCCCGTCATTGTACCCGTGTTTTTCTCAACTTCGTTCAACCGGCGCTTCTCGACCCGCGTTACCTCCTCGTGCACCCCTGGGACCCTTTCGCCCAACTTGCGGTCTCTGTCCCTCTGCTCCCTTTCGGCCCTCATTCCGTTCGTTGTTGCTTCAATTTGGTTTCCCAATTCTTTCGTTATTCGCTCACTATCAGCCCTCATTCTGTTTTCCATTCGTTCCATAATGTCGTTTTCTTTCTGCATTTCCACCATGAATTGGGCCATGAAGGCTTGCATTTGGGCCACCGTTGGTAGTACAAAGGGTGCGGCCCCAGCTGCCCCAACCTCGTGCGCAAGAGCGCCATTTTGTGTGTCTGATACCCCCTCAACCACACCTTCTTTACTCTCCTCCACCATTTTCTCCACATACATTTCCCCGAGGTCCTGGGTCGATTCTACCCCGTCTATCTGTATCTCTCCCACCGGCATCCCGTCGCCTTGTCCAGCCATGGCGCGATTTCAAAATTCGGGTTTTATTTCTTTAAAACACAATTTTTCAGCAGCTCGTAATTTTGAGCGCGTTAAGCGCGCTTCGGGCCTCGTATCCCACTCCTCGACACCAATTGTTACTGTAATAACACAATTGGTGTTCCAAAATTTGGGCTAAATAAATTTAGTCCCCGGTTCGAATCCCAACTCCTGACTACCAATTGTTACTGATCGCGGTTTAGGATGTTGTTTGCCGAGCGAAGGCTCCGCGACCGAACAGTTGTTCCCCGACTCACCCGATTCACCCAGAACTTTGGCCGTATCGCACCGCAGCTGCCCAATCTGGAAAAGACTAAAACGACGAAATGCAAAGAGGAAAAGGAATAAACGAGAAGACGGACAGAAGAGTAATTGGATTTATTGTACACACAAGCAAAAAGAAAGCAGTCACGTTTATTTACAACACATAAGACGCAGGTGACACAGTGCAAATACTAGCTTATACAGACTTAATTAACCCAGGGACAGAACAAACAAAACAAACTCACGTACACAAGAAGGGTGGAAAGGCAGGAGGTGGACGGCTGGAGGGAGAGGAAGGTCCAAGGGGGCCCTGCAGCACGATCGGCGCGCCTAGCAGCCGCCGCCCCTTCACGGCCCCGCTCAAAACCGCCGTCCAGGCCCCAAGTGGCTGTTGGGTGTTGTTGCTGCTGTGGCCTCCGCTGCTTTCCCAGGACTTGTCTGACTCGTCTGGTCCAAACCCTCAACTCTTTCTTGGTCCACTCACTCCTCACCACCGACTCCTCACCGCAACCAACGCAACCACTGACCACCACCACCGACTCCTCACCGCAACCAACGCAACCAACTGACCACCAACTGACCACCGACGCCACTTGCTGACCCCCCAACGCTTCTTGCGCGTGCGCCTTTATAGCGCCTCCAGCGATCAAGCCGCCGGCCTTCAGGACACGCCCATCGGTGTGCTCACCTCGGCCCTGGTTGGTCATGCGACCCTCTGGCTCCGCCCTTGATGACGACGGGCGGGCACGCTCCTCTTCCCCGACCCGAGCACTTGTTCAATGGTGGTTTTGGAGGGGAGGTAATTGGCAATCGAGGCTCGGCAATGACGAAAGGGGATGTGAAAGGAAATGGAGATTTTGGGGATGGGAATGAAAGGGGATCTATTCTTTCACTGGTGCAATGGAGTACTTCAATTAATGGGAGAGACAGCCTTACTCTAAAACACAGAATAAGATATAACTATCAAACAGGGGTATTCTATTATTGGCTGACGTGTATGCTTGTGGACTAATTATGGGATGCCCTTTAACCTTTACACAGCTCCGGAGGCAGGGGCCGCAGAATAAACAATAATAATAATTTACACAATAAAAAAAAATATACAGTCCTCATTTCCGCAACTATATATATATATACAGTGGAACCTTGACTTACGAGTGCCCCGACTTACGAGTTTTTTGAGATACGAGCCGTCGCTCGGGCGGTTTATTGCTTTGAGATGCGAGCCGAGATCCGAGTTACGAGCTTTCGCCACCCGGTCACGTGGTTATCTTGCCGTGCAAGTACAGTACGTATCTCTGTCGTATAGCGCTGCATTTTTGTTTTCGCATTTTGGTTATTTCGAGTTTGCGCCGCCAGGTGGGTTCTGGTCACGTGGTTATCTTGCCGTGCAAGTACAGTACGTATCTCTGTCGTATAGCGCTGCATTTTTGTTTTCGCATTTTGGTTATTTCGAGTTTGCGCCGCCAGGTGGGTTCTGGTCACGTGGTTATCTTGCCGTGCAAGTACAGTACGTATCTCTGTCGTATAGCGCTGCATTTTTGTTTTCGCATTTTGGTTATTTCGGAAAATTTCTTAGTTTTAACCATGGGGCCTAAGAAAGTGAGTGGCAAGTGCAGTGCTGAGAAGAAGAAGAGGATGATGTGCTTGGATATAAAACACGCAATCGTCGAAAAACATGAGCGAGGTGTCGAGGAGGACGTATATAACGGCAGAGGACAAGAGCATGCCAGGCCACAACTTCTGGATATAAAACACGCAATCGTCGTGTTTTATATAAAACTTGTGCTTGGATATAAAACACGCAATCGTCGAAAAACATGAGCGAGGTGCCGAGGAGGACGTATATAACGGCAGAGGAGAAGAACATGCCAGGCCACAACTTGTTCAGAGTGCCGGCGATAGCTCGCCTTCTCTTTGTGGAAAACACGGCGAGATCCTTAACATCCAACAACTAATGGGACGCAAACGGGGCGCCCAGTTTAGCGGTACACACATTGATGAATCACCCTGCCTGTGATTCACCCATGACAGGTTATAGCTGGGTCGGGATTCAAACCCAGGCTGGACAGTTTAGACTTTAGAGTCAAGTGTGCGTACCTCCAGTCCAGGCCATCCTGCCAACTTGTATGCTGCATACAGGTGAAATATAAAGCGCGAGATATTTTTATATATACTGTATATTTTAAAAAAAATTGGTGTGGTTTTTGGCGGGCTGGAACGGATTAATAGCATTTCAATGCATTTCAATGGGGAAATTTGATTTGAGATACGAGCAATTTGAGTTACGAGCTCGGTCACGGAACGAATTAAACTCGTAAGTCAAGGTTCCACTGTATATATATATATTGTTGCGGATATGGGATTTGGCCTCCATCCATATCCGCTTGTAAATATTCCCCTATTTCCCCAATACTCCCCAACTATCCCCAATCCCCCATTCCCTAGTCCCATTGTCTGTAAACAACACTCTGTAGCCCCGACCTTCCCCTTTTTCCCCCATTAGATGTCGTGCCCAGGGTCACCACATCTCACGTAGACAACTATAGGACATCTTGCTAGTTATTCTTAGTCTATGTCAGTTAAGGACTCGTTTCCATTAATTCTGACTCTTCGTTGCACCAGAATGTGATTGTATGGCACCAGTAGTAAGTTTAGGACCTCCCAATACCTCCCCGCATCTCTTCCTCATGAAACAACAACACCAACAACAACAACAGCGGCGCGGGGAGTGCGCGTCCTCACTCCGGCTTGGTTAGCCGCCATTGCCCATGTGCTCCGACGGGGTTACCACTCAGGGGCTGACTGTCAGCTCCTCGTCAAGGGCGGAGCCCGGTAACCCCCCGCACCCAATAAGAAGCGGCGGACCGATTCCATCTGGGGCGGAGCTAACGAGCCGAGGGCGTGTCACTCCCCGCTGGATATCACAGGAAGACGGAAGTGACGTCAGATGCGCCTCAGCTTGGACAAAGAAGGACGCCACCTCCGAGCGCTGAGACACCTCCCTGAATCTTTTGGACCGGACCGGGTCGATTCTGCCCCTGAGCGAAGGTGCACCTTGAGCCATCGACTGCCTGCCCTCCCCTGCCATCAATCCCTGTGTGAGTCAGTCTTGTCCCGTTTGTCTGTGGTCTGTCGGGAATAAGATAAGACCGTGTATAAGTGCCCACCTTTCTGTGCTGTACCTCTTGTGCCGTGTAATCTAAACGTTCTGCATATCCCATATTATATCCTCCTCCGGAGGTCTTGAGAACTGTACCCCTGGTGTCGTGTCATTTAACCCAGCCGTTGTGTCCTTTCCTTCATTGATCTAGCGTAGCGCGATTCGGCCAACGTTCGAGTATAATCGGGTAACTTGTGCGAACACGGTGGCCATTCTGCTCGGCCCAGCATAACATCTTAATAAGTCGTGTCCGTAACAATTGGTGTCAGGAGTGGGATTCGGACCTGGGACTAAATTTGTTAGGCCCAAATTTTGGAACACCAATTGTACTATTAGAGTAACAATTGGTGTCGGGAAGTGGGATCGGTCCCGGAGCGCGTTTCACGCGCTCGAAATTATAACGGCGAAATTTAATTGTGTTTTACAAAAAAAAAAAAAAAAAAACCTGAATTTTGAAAGTCGCGCTATGGCAGACCAAGACGGCTGGGTTCCGGTAGAGGAGAGTGAGGCAGGGTCGATCCAGGACGAAATTGAGGGACAAGAGGAGAGCGAAGCAGTGAGGGTGGCAGGCTCGCAAAATAGCGTCGTCGCGCACGAGGTTACGGGCGCGCAAAATGGCGCCTCGCACATGGCCACGGCGACCACGCCCGCGACCGTGGTAGCGCCGCTGGTAGATTTGGACCTTTTTTTCATACAAATGAAGGCCCTTATGGCCCAGAATAGCGAGAAAATGAGGGAGGAAATGAGGGCTGATAGTGAGCGATTGGGTGAGCGATTGGAGGGCCAAATGGGGGTAATGAGGGACGAAGCGAGGGCTCAGAGTGAGCAATTGGGGGTAATGGGAAACCAAATGGGGGTAATGAGGGACGAAGCGAGGGGTACCGGTGAGGGATTAGACAAGAAATTAGAGGGGTTAGACAATGGGATAGAAGGGGTGAAACATGGGTTAATGGGGGTAGAAAACAGAATGGCCGCTCAAGAGAATCAAATGGAAGGGATGCAAAAGGGGTTAGAGGGGTTAGAAAACAGTATGGAAGGCAAATTGAGGGACATGAGGGACCAAGCGGAAAGGGAAGTTAAACAAATGGGGCAGCAGATAGAGGGGGTCAGAATGGGGGTAGAAACCAAACTGGATGCTCACAGGGAGGAAATGGAGCAGATGAGGGTGGCATCTGGGCAGGAGATGCAAGTGATGGGAGAAGAGATCAGAAGAGGTGTGAGTGAGGAGGTCGGAGGAGTGTGCGAGGAGGTGAGGCACTGTAAGGAGCACATGGAGAAGGAGGTGAGAAAGGGGACTGTAAAGTTACAAGGGGGCATAGAGGACCTGACGCAGGAGGTGGAACAGCTGAAAAAACGCAAACGGTCACTTCCGTTGAACTTGGGGCCGGTGAGTGAGCTTTGGCGTGGCTCTTCCTTCTGTATGCATTTTCTACACACATCACACATCTCACACACATATCACTATACATACTTGACTGATATACATGCCTGCTGTTTTTGTAGACTCAGAAGAAGACCTTTGTTGGTCGAAAGCTTGTCGACAATTAAAGATCGACGTCCTGAAGCTACGTCCGCGTCTTATTTAATCTAACGATTATTTATTCAATACAAATGAGACGCCCTGCTCGTACTTTGGAGTTTCTACTATTTCTTACAGTTATATATATATATATATATATGTATATATATATATATATATGTATATATATATATATATATATATATATATATATATATATATATATATATATACACAACTGTTGGGCCTGGATACCTGGTGTTGGGCTAGCGGCTAGGGTGCCGGCTTAGGATCCTAGGATCCTGGGTTCGAATCCCGGTCGATCGCTGAATTAACGCCAGGGGGGTTGACTCAGCCTGTCATCCTTCCGAGGTCGGCAAATTGAGTACCATTTCACTGGTAATTCCCTGTTTGTCGTTAAAGGTGGCAAAAAGGGTTGGCGTCAGGAAGGGCATCCGGCCGTAAAACATTGCTTCAAAAAGGGGACCGAAAAACAACAACAACCACGGTTCCCGAAAAAGGCCAACCCCCGCTTTGCGGGGAAACATGGCCTCTAAAGGTGGTTTATATATATATATATATATATATATATATATATATATATACATACATACATACATACATACATACATACATACATACATACATACATACATACATACATACTGTTACAGACGTGGCTTGGATGTTATTTACCGAGCGGTTTTATGGTATGACCACGTCTGCACAAGTTACCCGATTGTGCCCGAACGTTGACTAGTCGCGCGATGCTGGCTCAATAAGAAAAAGAAGACACCCGGCTGGATTACAATAACACAATACGACACCAATGTTTCAATTCTCAAGACCTCCGGAGGAGATTATATTCGTACGGAAAGGTCAGATTACAGGGGCTAGAGGTATATTACAGGAAGACAGGCACTTAGACACACTCTTACATTAACCCCGGACAGACGACAGGTAAACGGGACAAGGCTGACTCACACGGGGGTTGATGGCAAGGAAAGGCAGATAGCGATGGCTCAAGGTGCACTCTTGGCTCAAAGCAGGGTACAGTACGGTCCGGTCCGGTCCAAAGATGCGGGGAGGTATCGTCGCGCTGGGGGTGGCTGTGGCTTCTCTCTCCAAGCTGAGGCGCATCTGACGTCACATCCGGCGCGGGGCCGCGTATATCCGGCGGGGAGTGACACGCCCTCGGCTCGTTAGCTCCGCCCCAGATGGAATCGGCACGTTGCTTCTCATTGGGTGCGTGGGGGGGTTACTGGCTCCGCCCCTGACGAGGAGCTGACAGCCAGCCCCTTCGGGGTAACGCCGTGGAGCGCATGGTCATGGCGGGTAACCGAGCCGGTGTGAGGACGCACACTCCCCGCCCCTCTGTTGTTGTAGTCGTAGTTGTAGTTGTAATTGTTGTTGTAGTTGTTGTTATTGTTGTTGTTTGGGGAAGAAGATGGGAGGAGGTATGGGAAAGGTCCTAAACTCACTACTGATGCCATATAATCACATTCTGGTGCAACGAAGAGTCATAATTAATGGAGACGAGGCCTTAACTGACATAGAATAAGAATAACTAGGAAGATGTCCGAAAGTTGTCTACGTGTGGTGCGGTGGACCTGGGCACGACATTTAATGGGGGAATAAGGGGAAGGTCGGCTCTACTGAGTGTTATTTACATGCAATGGGACTAGGGAATGGGGGATTGGGGAAAGTTGGGGAGTATTAGAGAAATAGGGGAATATTTACAAGCGGATATGGAGGCCAAATTCCATATTCGCAACATTGCACCCTTCTCTACCCTCGGGGCGTCCCGACCCGATAAATTTTTACCTACTTTAGTGTGGCACGCAATGTAGTTCCCTCTACTATTGACTCTACCCTGAGTGCGACAGTTTTACAGATATTCACAAATGAGTAAATATGTCCCCCTGCGACGTTGCACCCTTCTCCTCACAGAAACACACCCACAGGATAACCGAATCCGGAAAGAATTCTCAAACTAAACATACAGCCGGTAGGGAGCATTATTTACAAGACTACGCTGCTATTTACACTACGATCCAGGACCTGTTTTTTTGGAGGAACACATGCAGATGTTATGCATAGAGAGAGCGCGCTTGCCAGCATCGATACACCAACCCACGAGTGCTCTGTGGCCGACGGCCTTTAATAACGTGCAGAGCACCCTTCCCGAGCATCAACAGCACCACCCCACCACCAATCGGTGCAGTCACCATTGTTCATTGGAATAAAAATAAATTCGACAACCCCTAACCCTGCAGGTGTCTCTTGCTCTTCTTGTGGTGCACTTGGTGGTGTTAACTATTAGTGGTTCACCTGTATGGCATAGGTGCCACGTTGATCCATAGGTCCATCCCCGGGTGGTGCTTGGCCGCAAACGAACTGCGGTCCATTGTGGGTGGCCACAAACATTGCGGTCCATATGGTGTATCGATCCCGGCAGCAAACAGCGAAAGTGCAGGCCCACAACTGCGCAGCCAGCACCTCTCTCTCCTCTCTCTCTACCCCAAAGCCAGATCCTCGGAGGTGGGAGACAAAAGAAGAAACAAGTGAGTAAGGTGGTAAGGGCGCAAAAGTGCACGCAATGTAAGGTGATGCACACTGGGGGCACATGGGAACCAGGTGAGACAGGTACGTTCCTATCGTACGCCCCCCCCCCCCCACCAGGTAACCTACATGGCCCCTCCCTTACCCCTTACTGTATCCACACAACACAACACTACCCATAAACATCTACTTTACAAATCAACAAACATCCCTACTGTCTTCCCCGTTCCTCCCATATACCAAATTCGTCTTCTCTCCCTCCTAACCAATCAAATTTGCCATTTTCAACTCTCATCAAAATTTGCCATCTCCAACTCAACATCAAAATTTGCCATCACCAATTCATCATCAGTCCCTCCTAGGGAGGGAGAGATGGAATCACCCCAATGTCTCATCCACGTCGTGATGCGTCTCACAAATCCAACAGCAATTCTCATTTCTGCAACACAAACAAAGAAAACACAGGTGTGGAGTCATCATCATCACCACAGGTAAGTGGCTGCGTATGGTGCGACAGGTTCTTCAATCCTAACTATTTCCTAAATGACTTTAACAACTTTACACTACCCGGGGTCTTTCTCCGGCCAAACCATTGGCCCTCTTACTCTATGGGTTCTAAAAACCAATTCCCATTGGCCAACCTGTGGTGCTTTTCAATTTGGGGTCTCACTCCCCCGATTCATCTCCCGGTGCCCTCGCACAATTTCTGGGCTGCGGCGTGTACCTCTCCCAGTGGGTCTACCCACCTGCACACCTCCACCACTGCAGTTGCCTCCGAGCTTACCTGCTCCTTACCCTAACCTAACTACCTGGGGAAGGCCCTCTGGCTCTCTCCCCACTCCGTGCCCTCTCTGGCACTGGGCTGCCCGATCCACACCCGGGATCCTCAGGCACCCACTCACAACTACCGGCTCCCAGAGCCCACCTGCGGCCTCACCTGGCCGACATCCTCACAGTGGTGGAGTGCCCAACCAACTACACACACTAACAGGCTACACGCCCAGCCATTTCCACAACACTAATGCACCCATTCACAACACCATTCTGCAACCGCACCACAAATGCCAATATCCAACCACAATTTACCTGCACCCTCTACCTAACACTTACACTACCCGCCCCGGGTACTCGTGAAAGGGGTCCACTCTTCCCCCATCCACACCTTCGCACCATGCACACCACTCCGTACCACTCACTCCAACTCTCTCCACACACCTGTACCTGCACACCTGTGCTCTCACACCTGGTGCCACCTGCACCCTTCTCTCCCCAAGCGCATTCGCGCTGATCCACAACACTCACTACTCATACACTGCTCCACACACCTGTCCAGTTGCACACCTGTGCAATCACACTTGTTCAATCCTCACACACACAGCATCATCTCAGCTAACTACTCCCTTCTGAAACTTGCGCTTCCCAGTCGTCCCTTTAACTATTGCGCTCCCTCGTCATTATAATCCACACTAATCTACCTGCGTCCCCACTACAGGTATCAGTCACTAACTAACCTTAACGTTACCTAAGGTCATCTTCTCTAGATCCCTACACACAATATCCTAACCCACCCGGGCTAGTTTTCACTGCCATACACCCCATAAGCTATTGCTCCTTTGCCCCCCCTGGGAAAGGTGGCAGGGATGCCACCCTCTCCCACCGGGCCTATCGCTCCTCAATCCCCCAGTCCTCTGGCACTAATAAGCCCCCCTTATTCAGAGGTACTGGGTCCCGCCTCGGCATCTAAAGCCGAGGCAATCCACGGGGGCGCCTGCTCGCCGGTGTAAGGTCTTATCCGGTCGGCGTGGACGATCCGAGGGAGGGCTCGTGGCCCCATTTTGATCTTAATGACCACGTCACAGATTTGCGACAGGACGACTCCTGGGCCTTGCCAGGGGGAGGTGAGTTTTGGGCACCTTCCCTTTCGCCTCCGGGGATTAAAGAACCAAATCTTCATCCCCGGAGCGTATTGACTCCCCTGGCTCCGGTCGTCGTACCTGCGCTTCATCTTTTCCCCCGCCAGATGGAGTTGGCGGCGGGCGAAGGCATGGACTAGCTCCATGCCTTCCTCTAGGTGACGTGCGTACCCCTCCCTCGGCGGGTTAACCACTGTGTCTGGCACGGGACCGCATAGCAAGTCGGCGGGAGCCCGTAACTCCCGCCCATACATAAGCAACGCTGGACTGCATGCGGTGGCCCCGTGCTGGCTGGTTCGGTAGGCCATGAGCAAGTAAGGGAGATGTTCGTCCCAGTCATCCTGACGGGTGGTGGTGAACAGTGCCAGTTGTTGGATTAGAGTTCGATTGAATCTTTCCACCATCCCGTCAGATTGAGGTCTTAAAGGCGTTGTTCTGGTTTTTCGAATTGACAGGAGACTGCACACATCTTTTAGCAATTTGCTCTCAAAATTTCGTCCCTGGTCGGTGTGCAACTCCTGTGGAATCCCATGCCGGCACACAAATCCTTCCACGAAGGCCTGCGCTACCACCCCTGCTTCTTGGTTGGGGAGGGCGTAGGCCTCCGGCCACTTGGTGAAATAGTCCATTACAACGAGGATATACTTATTACCTTGGCGGGTGCGGGGCAGCGGTCCTAGAATATCCATAGCCACCCGCTCAAGGGGGGCCCCCACCTGATGTAATTGAAGGGGGGCCCTCATCCTCCGTGCTGGTCCCTTTTTGGCAGAACAGGCGTCGCATCTCCGACACCAGTCCTGTATGTCGCGCCCCATATTCACCCAATAGAACCTCCGGCGGACCCGAGATATTGTCTTTGTCCTGCCCAAATGGCCGCCGGAGCGGGTACCATGCACCTGTTGCAATATGACGTTCTTGAATTTGTCAGGGACTATCACCAGCCAGGAAGTTCGATCAGAGGGAACCTCCACCCACTTGCGATACAAGATGTTGCCTTTCAATTCCAGGGTCTGCCACTGAGCCCAATATGCCTTTGTTTGTGCCCCGAGGGGGGTGACCTCTTCCCCCTTTGGTCTTTGCCCCAATTTGACCCATTGGAACACCGGCCCCAGAACAGGATCCTCCTGCTGGGCCGTGCTCCAAGCCAACTCTCCAAATTCCTCGTCCGCGGTTAGTGGCAAAATTGGCCCTCTCACCCGGGTTGCCCGGACGACGAGAATCGGGGCGGAATCGCCCAATTGCTCCCTCTCCTCGTGTCTCGCACAAAATTTACAGTTTTCCCCCAGACAAGGACGCCGAGAGAGTGCGTCCGCATTACCATGGGCCTTCCCGGCCCTATGGGCCACATCAAAATCGTACTGCTGCAACTTTTCCAACCACCTTGCAATTTGGCCCTCCGGTTCCTTGAACCGAAGGAGCCATTGCAAGGAGGAATGGTCAGTTCTAACCAAAAATTTCCGCCCGTACAAGTACGGGTGGAAATGGTTCATGGCAGCCAGCATAGCCAATAACTCTTTGCGAGTGACGCAATAATTTCTCTCGGGCCTACTTAAGGCCCGACTATAATAACCAATCACTCTCTCCACGCCCTCCTGTGTCTGAGACAAAACTGCGCCCAATCCTTCCTGGCTCGCATCCGTGTCCAGGGTAAATGTCCCGTCACCAGTGGGGTAAGCTAGAAGGGGTGCGGATGTTAGACACCCCTTCAATTTTTGGAAGGCCTCGTGGCACTCCCGTGTCCAATTAAATCGCGTCCCCTTCTCCGTAAGCCGGTGGAGGGGACGGGCCAACTCCGCAAATTTCGCCACAAAGCGCCGGTAGTAGGAGCAGAGTCCCAAAAATCCCCGCACCTCTTTGATGGTACGTGGTGCGGGCCACTCCTCTACCGCTTTAATTTTGTCTGGGTCTGTTTTTACCCCCTCGCGGCCAATCACGTGACCTAGATAGGCCACCTCTCTTGCAAACAAAGTGCACTTACTCGGGTTCAGCTTCAACCCTGCCTGTCTGAGGCACCCGAACACCTGGTCCAAATTAGCTAGTGCCTGGGGGAACGTTTGGGCATGTACCAGGACGTCATCCAGGTACACCAGGCATGATTGCCATGGCATGCCGCCTAGTACATGCTCCATCAATCTCTCAAAGGTGGCGGGGGCGTTACACAAACCAAACGGCATCACAGTAAACTGATACAGTCCCTTACCTGTGGAAAATGCCGTTTTCTCCTTCCCTGCCCTATCCATCTCCACCTGCCAATACCCACTCTTGAGGTCCAAAGTTGTGAACCAATTTGAGCCCGCAACGGCATCGAGGGTGTCATCAATCCTTGGCAGGGGATATGAGTCCTTGAGTGTCACGTTGTTTAGCTGGCGATAGTCCACGCAGAACCGCGTGGTCCCATCCTTCTTTTTGACCAGCACAACAGGTGACATCCAAGGACTTCCCGAGGGCTCGATCACACCTGCGTCGAGCATTTTTGCAACCTGCTCGTCAGCTTCCGCCCTCTTGCTCCAAGGGAGCCGTCGGGCGGCCTGACGAATAGGCCGGGCCTCACCGGTGTGGATCTGATGTTTCACCAGGCCCGTACGTCCAATATCCTCGGTGGACAGGGAGAAGAGGTCCAAATGGGACCCAACCAGTTTGTGTAAGGCCTCCCTCTGGGTACCTCCCAACTCTACGCTGCTACGATTTACCATCTCGCAAATGGGATCGGGCCAATTCCTACTTGTTATTGAAGGCTCCCCCCGGGGTCGGCTCGGCTGGACGTTCTCGCCCCTCACTGTCGCGACTTCCTCAACGGGGGTGCAGCCAGCTACCCTCGTGCCCCTTACTATAGTGCGTGGTTCTGTACTCATATTTATTACTCGGACGGCCACTACCGGTCCGTACGTTTTTACAAGGGTGCGGCCCACGATTAAACCCGGTATGGACTGCGCTGCCACCGGTTCGACCAGGCCGCAGGACTCCTGCCATGTTGGGCGAGCTGCCCATCGGGCCGGCACTATCGCCTCGGCCCTTGGGGGGATGGTCACGGCCTCGGAAGCCTCCAGCTCCGCTCTCTCGGCCGTGCTCACTCCCCCTAACGGCAGCTCTTCTACTCCCACCTGCAGGATCCCCCGGCACAAGTCGATTTTACAACCGCTGGCAGTCAACAGGTCCAACCCTATTAAACATGGGTCGCACACCTCCGCCACCCAAACATCTATCTCCCTCCTTACCGACCCTAACTTGAGGGTCACAGAACCACGCCCTATGATCGGGGCCGTTACCCCGGTAGCAAGCTGCAAACTATAATTTTGCAGGCGCTGGATCTTATCCCAGCCACCTGCGCTCGAATCAAGGACCACAGGGCTGATGATCGTGGCGCTAGCTCCTGTGTCCACTACGGCGTCTACCCCCACGCCGGCAATTTTGCATCTAATTGTCAGGCTACCGGTTCCAATTTGGCCACAATAAATGACCTGTCGCGTCAATGAGGGCTCTCCTCCATCCTCTGCTGCCGAACACCGCCCTACGTGCCCGACACCTTCTAGTTTCCCGGGGTCTGGCGGGGGGGTGTCTGGGGTCGGCTAACCCGCTCCCCCCTGGGCGGAGTTGAGGACCTCAACTGCCGGGGATCATCCCGGCGCGCGTTTCGACAGTGCCGCGCCAGGTGACCCAGGCGGTTGCAGGTATAGCACCTCACCTGGTAAGGTGCTTGCCTCCGGAATTCCAAATTCCCCCCCCTGTAGGTCCGAATTGGATTACCCGCTCGTGGTCCACCGCGGGCCACCTCCGGGGCCGCCTGCCATGGTCCAGGTCCTGCCAGGCGCTGGTCCACCAGCCTCCGGACCATGCCCGCCAGGTCAGGACCCACGTCGGGGGCGGGCCCCCTAAGGGGTCCGCCCTCCATCGGGGGTCCCATCTGGCGGACCGCCATTGCGAGACGCTCGCCCCCCCGGGCCAGGGGCCTCGCTGCTTCCCAACGGGCCGCAGCGTCAGCCGCCTGGCTCAGAGTCTGCGGGCGCCACATGGCGAGCTGTTGCCGGAGCTCAATATCCGGGAGGGCCTGGATAAAATGGTCCAGCGCCAGGCTTTCCCGGGAATCCGCTGCCATGCTAGCATGTGCGATCCCCACTGCGCGGCGAATGTCGTGGGCAAGTTCCCCGATGGCTTCCTGGGGCTTGCGCTTTCGCAGCGCGAGCTGAGCTTTAACAAGCTCGCTCTGCTGTTCTATTCCAAATCGATTAATTAGGGCGTCGCGGAGGGCTGGCAGGGTGAGAGCACCCGCTGGTAATGCCGTCAGCACCTCCGCCGCCGCGCCGCGCAATGCGGCCACCAGGTGTACTCCACCTTCGTCCTCACCCCAACCGTTGCCCTTACACACACAGTCGAACTGCGCCAGGTACGCGCGTAGATCACTCTTGCCGTCATACGGCGCGAGTGGGACCTTGTGGGACCACCTCATATGTGAGTCGTTGCCCGCCTGCCGGACCCCGTGCGTCGCCCCTTGCGGGGTCAGCGCGGGGCCGAACCGGCCGGGCCCCCACAGTACACTACCCCCAAGGGGCTCTCGTGCCTCCCCGGTCCCTCCAACAACTACCCCTGTTGGTGTTGATGCATGGGTCACACCTCCGCAACCCGCTACCCATTCCATACCACCACCACCACAACCTTGCTCACCCACACCTCGCACCTCTCGTTCCATACCCTCCGGACCAGCCATACACCTCACTCTTGGCCTCTCACGAACATCCGGGTCTATCTCGACCCCCAAGCTTATTAAATCACCTGGCGCATCATACGCACGACCATATTGGTCACCACTTACACCGGGTCCTCTTTCTCTTCGCTTCTCCTCCATCACCTGCGAATCCCTCATCCGGTTAATGAGCACATCATCACGATCCGAACACAGACTCTGGACCAATTCTTTTACCTCCTCTTTTATCTCTTTCTTATCCTCTCTCCGTCGCTTTTTAATTTCGCTCACCCCTTCTTCCACTTCTTCTAATTTTTGCTTCATCTCCTTCATCTCTTCGTGCGCCCCTTTAAGTTCTTCCTCTAACTCCACTTTATTTTTTTCTATGTGCTCCCGCACCTCCCGCTCTTTAACCTCCATTACCTCTACCACCTTGTCCATTTTCCTCGTCAGGTCCTCATGTACCGTCTGACACTCTTTTTTAATTACCCCTACGTCCTTTTTCATCTCCTTCTGTGTCGATTTTAAACCCTCTATTACCGCTGTGTTCTTCTTTACCTGGTCCCCCAACTCCTTTTGTCCCACTGTCAGTTGTTCTACTCCCAGCGTCAACTCCTCTATACCACCTTGCAATTTTACAGTCCCCTTTCTCACCTCTTTCTCCATGCGCTCCTTACAGTGCCTCACCTCCTCGCGCACTCCTCCGACCTCCTCACTCACTCCTCTTCTGATCTCCTCTCCCATCACTTGCATCTCCTGCCCAGATGCCACCCTCATCTGCTCCATTTCCTCCCTGTGAGCATCCAGTTTGGTTTCTACCCCCATTCTGACCCCCTCTATCTGCTGCCCCATTTGGTTAACTTCCCTTTCCGCTTGGTCCCTCATGTCCCTCAATTTGCCTTCCATGGTGTTTTCTAACCCCTCTAACCCTTTTTGCATCCCTTCCATTTGATTCTCTTGAGCGGCCATTCTGTTTTCTACCCCCGTTAACCCCTCCTGTATTTCCCCTAATCTATCGTCTAATTTCCCAAATTTCATGTCTAATCCCTTAAAATTATTGTCTAATCCCTCACTGGTACCCCTCGCTTCGTCCCTCATTACCCCCATTTCGTTTCCCATTTGTCCCATACTGCTTTTCAAACCTCTAATTTGGTCTCCCAATTGCTCACCCTGAGCATCCATCCGGTTCCCCATTCTGTTTGCCATTTCTTCATTATTCTGGGCCATAAGGGCCTTCATTTGCAAAAAAAACAAGTCCAAATCCACCAGGGGCGCTGTCACGGTCGCCGGCGCGGTGACCAGCGAGGCGCCATTTCGCGCGTCTGCTACCCCCGCTGTTTCGCTCTCCTCACGTGTCTCACTTTGGTCCTGGACCGACCCTGCTTCACTCTCCCCTACCGGACCCCAGCCGTCTTGATCCGCCATAGCGCGACTTGCAAAATTCGAGTTTCGTAAAACAAATCCAAATTTCGGCCGCTCCAAATTTTGACCAAATTTTTTTTTTTTTCCTCTATTCGTTTTTTTTTTTCAAAATTTGGTCGGGCCTCGAATCTCACTCCCGACACCAATTGTTACAGACGTGGCTTGGATGTTATTTACCGAGCGGTTTTATGGTATGACCACGTCTGCACAAGTTACCCGATTGTGCCCGAACGTTGACTAGTCGCGCGATGCTGGCTCAATAAGAAAAAGAAGACACCCGGCTGGATTACAATAACACAATACGACACCAATGTTTCAATTCTCAAGACCTCCGGAGGAGATTATATTCGTACGGAAAGGTCAGATTACAGGGGCTAGAGGTATATTACAGGAAGACAGGCACTTAGACACACTCTTACATTAACCCCGGACAGACGACAGGTAAACGGGACAAGGCTGACTCACACGGGGGTTGATGGCAAGGAAAGGCAGATAGCGATGGCTCAAGGTGCACTCTTGGCTCAAAGCAGGGTACAGTACGGTCCGGTCCGGTCCAAAGATGCGGGGAGGTATCGTCGCGCTGGGGGTGGCTGTGGCTTCTCTCTCCAAGCTGAGGCGCATCTGACGTCACATCCGGCGCGGGGCCGCGTATATCCGGCGGGGAGTGACACGCCCTCGGCTCGTTAGCTCCGCCCCAGATGGAATCGGCACGTTGCTTCTCATTGGGTGCGTGGGGGGGTTACTGGCTCCGCCCCTGACGAGGAGCTGACAGCCAGCCCCTTCGGGGTAACGCCGTGGAGCGCATGGTCATGGCGGGTAACCGAGCCGGTGTGAGGACGCACACTCCCCGCCCCTCTGTTGTTGTAGTCGTAGTTGTAGTTGTAATTGTTGTTGTAGTTGTTGTTATTGTTGTTGTTTGGGGAAGAAGATGGGAGGAGGTATGGGAAAGGTCCTAAACTCACTACTGATGCCATATAATCACATTCTGGTGCAACGAAGAGTCATAATTAATGGAGACGAGGCCTTAACTGACATAGAATAAGAATAACTAGGAAGATGTCCGAAAGTTGTCTACGTGTGGTGCGGTGGACCTGGGCACGACATTTAATGGGGGAATAAGGGGAAGGTCGGCTCTACTGAGTGTTATTTACATGCAATGGGACTAGGGAATGGGGGATTGGGGAAAGTTGGGGAGTATTAGAGAAATAGGGGAATATTTACAAGCGGATATGGAGGCCAAATTCCATATTCGCAACAATACATATATACATACACGTGCATCGAGACCTGGGAGGGCTCCGTTCCACCTTCTGAAACCCGCATTTGGAGATAACAACCAACGACACATGGTGCGACGAGCACACACAGCCCGACAGGCACACACGATCCAACATGCATGGACAGGGAAAGTCGCAAGGCAGGGGTGGTGCCAGTCCAAAGGGAAGGGCAGTATTCCATTAAGCTGCAAATGAAGGCCTTGTAGGTTGTCAAAAGTTCAGTGGCTAAGGCATTGCACAACGGAAGATGCCCAGTCTGCAGCTGGCTTTGGAGGCCATCTTGGAAATATGGTCTGCCAAAGAAAGGTTATGGTTGATGTTGAGGCCGAAAAGTTTGAATGACTTCACTTCAAGTGGTTTGTTTAGGAAATACACAGGAGGGCTTGCCAGACGGTCATTTCGGAGAGACCAGATGAGTGTGTGGGATTTTCTCAGGGTTGAAAGACATATTCCAAGTGTTGGACTTGCCCCTGATTCTATATGAAGGTCTGCAAAGAGGGAAGAGACTGTTGTCTGCCTGTCTGAAGGATGTGATACATACCGCAGAAGGTGGAATCAATCATCAGCAAAGAGATAAGGAGTTTCCAGGAAATCAAAGATCGTTGATGATTTTAGGAACAAGACTGGGCACAAGACACTGCTTTGGGACACTCTAGCCTTGACAGGGAGA
The DNA here is from genome assembly GCF_964187855.1 of Myxine glutinosa. Lineage (NCBI taxonomy): Eukaryota > Metazoa > Chordata > Myxini > Myxiniformes > Myxinidae > Myxine > Myxine glutinosa. Next base: position 162,566 of record NC_136268.1, on the reverse strand, counting down.
GAGCTAGAGTGCTTTGGGACACTCTAGCCTTGACAGGGAGAGAGGTTGGGAGGATCTGGTTAAGAGCAACACTAACTATGGGAGTGAAGGAAGTCTGTGATCCATGAGAAGAGGTGGCCTTGAATGCCATAAGCAAAGAGTTTGGAGAGCAGGATATGTCCAGGGAGGTGCCCTTGATCTTATGTCTGAGATTGATGGCTTCCATCCAATGTTGGGAGCATAGAAGCAGCATGTCAAGAGTAGAACGACATGATCTGAAATGGAACCAATGATCAGAGATCAGGCCTTTAGAGAAAATGAAGTATTTCATGTCAACTGCAATGACAGATTCCATGCTCTTGCTTATAATAATGGGAAACAAGCTTTTAGCCCTGTAGTTGAGGATCCATTTTTGCACATTGCTAGTATATTGCAGTGATGTTTTCGAACTTCCAGGTAGATGGAAACTGACCCTGAGATAATTATCAAGTGAACAGAGCAGAAATAAAGAGCAGCAGAGCAGGTGTTTAGGACACATGCACTGATGCCATCATCTGGGCTATCGCAGAATTGGAGTCTATGTTTGCAAGAAACCTCTCCACCTACTCGAGTGGAAAAGACAGTATCCGGGGCAGTTGGGTCCAAGCGGGTAGGGTTTGTGGAGGAAGTGAGTGGTGGGTACACTAGATTGGGAAACAAACAGAATTGAGGCTTTTGGCCTTCTCACGTGCAGAGTCGGCTGTGGTGCCATTTGAAGTGAAGGAAGCGCTGGAGGGGGAACATACACCAGAGACAGACTTGACAAGGTGCCACCAGGTGTTTGAAGGAGACAGTGAAGGTGATCCATTTTGAATTGTGTATTCCCTGTTGCCTGTCATGCTCAGGTTAAAGCCTTCTTTCCCATTTGTTCTCTTTGCAGGTGATAGCAGAGATGGAAGTCGAGATTAAGGCTCGTGAAGTAGAGACGAAAGCACACCAAGAGCGCATCCGTGAGCTGGAAGAGATGTACCAGCAGCTGTCTGCTGCACTCGAAGCGGAGCGCCAGGCCAAGCATGAGGAAGAGGCTGCACGTGAGCTACAGGCCAGGTATTCAACACTTCTCCTTCCCTTTTGAATTCTGCTGTGTTAACTTCAGGGGCGTCATATCAGATCCTGAATCGTGCTGTATTCAGAGCCTCGTTGCTGCCGAAGCAGTTTCTTTGTGGCTCCGGTTACAATATTTGATGAGTCAGCATTCTGACATTCTGACAAAGTCAGGGCGGGAATTTGGATTTTGGCCAGGGTGCTGGCGATAGCTCGCTTACACTTAGTGAAGGACACCGTGGGATCTTTAACTTCTTCTTTCGTGTATCATCAGATGGCCAGCTCAGTGTCGTGCAGCCATGCCCTCGTCTCTGGTCCTACGTCGAAGAGGCCGGCTTCTGAAGGTGGTCTGTATAGGGGACAGGTGGTAATTATGTGTTCGGCAGTCTGCTCAGGCTCGCCGTACTCGCACGCGGCTCTGTCTGCCAGGCCCCACATCTTCAGCGATGATCAAAACAGATCTTTAACGTACACCAGCTAATTCCGGCAGACGGGACGCAAAGTTTATCGTCCATCCAAGGGACGGCCAGCACACACATTGATGAATTATTGCTATGGGGGTGAGAGGCATAAATTGTACACCTTGTTCAGCCATAAATTGACTTGTTGCTTCCTGACTCCATACAAATAGAAAAGACAGGTTCTCAGTCAGATTTGCTCTCGGCACATGAGGCTTTGTTTCTATCCCTCACGGTGCCTACAAAACGGAGAGGAATGTGCACAAGCTGATCATCCTGAACACTACAGCATGCGTTATCCAGAGTTGTTCTCCCTCAAAGCAAAATGGCTGTTCTTGATGGCTGTCATGTTCGCAGGCTGCTGCGCGATGAGGAGTGCAAGCGTGAAGAATTGGAGCACTTGCAGGAAGAGCAGGAGCAGGAACTGAACGCCACGCGTCGTGAGAAGGCCGAGCTCGAGCGTGAGAGCATCGAGCGACAGCAAGCTTTGGAAAATGCCAACCAGCAGCTGCACAATCTTGAGTCAGAAAGGGAGGAAGCGCAGCGCAAGCACCAGGTACTTATACTGGAAATGCTCATTTGTGTGAACACTTGTGGGGCATTTAATTTGGTGCTGTTTTGGGCAGAGGTGAGGATAATCAATTTGATTTCCAAAATAGCACTTTTAATTTTTAACAAAATCTAAATGTACTTAAAAAAAAAAAAAGGTAAAATAATGAAGAAAACAGATGGGATGTTGAGATATTTTAAACACATAATTAACTAGAGTGGCACTCATATAGAGCACATAGTCGTAGGGTGCGTGGTCGCGTAGGGAGTGTGGTCGTAGAGCGCGTGGTCATAGAGCGCATGGTCATAGGGAGCGTGGTCGTAGAGCGCGTGGTCGTAGAGCGCATGGTCGTAGGGCGCGTGGTCATAGGGCGCGTGGTCATAGGGCGCGTGGTCATAGGGCGCGTGGTCGTAGGGCGCATAGATAGTCGAAGGGTGCATAGATAGTCGTAGGGCGCATAGATAGTCATATAGTGCATCGTCTCGCCTGGCGCGTTCATTCTAAACAAAAATACCATCGTTAACTGAAAGCTCTATTATGGCCCACTGTTATTATGGCCCATAGACCCGTATCATCCATTCACCCTATTATGTCACATAGTTTCTTGGGATGAGTTATGTACGTCCTAAATTTAATTCTTCACCACAAATAAATGAATATATCAGATATATGAAGTTTCAGATTTTTCGGATAAGGATTTCAATTTAACCGAATAGGCTGGAATACCACTTCATCAATGACGTCATCGTTGTCACCTGATATACCCCCACAGGAAGTTGATGACATATGACAAATTTATATTTTTTTCGTTGAGCGGTTTTGGAGAAAATTCTCAAAAAAAATCCTTTAATCCAATATAGCTGCCATACCATGTGACCTATGACATCAATGTTGGCAATAAAATATTCTCCATATGGCATCAATATTATGTATAAAGTTTCGCATCGATCGGTCAGGTGATTGCAGCAAAAATATATGGATGTGGACACTCTCACTCACTCACTCACTCACTCACTCACTCACTCACTCACTCACTCGCATCCACTTTGGGGTGAAACTGATGTGGTTGATTACATTTTAAAAAGCAGTGAGCTCCATCGATGAGGTATGAATCTGAACAATGCTCAAATGATAAAAGTCTTCTTTCTTCTAGTTACAGCTAGCAGGTAGAGTACCCACTCCCTTGGTGGGTCGAGTCTGCGCATTACTTGCTGGAAAAAAAAGTATAGTTATTGTTTTGCAAGAAGACTATAGATGTTTGTGTCTGAGGGCGTGTGGTCGTAGCACTACATCTGGTGAACTGTTGAACTGTTTGGCCTGAATGCAAAGCACTACATCTGGTGGAAACTGAGCACATCTCATTACCCATCAAACACCATCCCTACCATGATGCATGGTGGTGGCAGCATCATACTATGGGGATGCTTTTCAGAGGTTGGGACTGGGAGACTTCGAAAGATAGAGGGAACCATTGTTCCAAATACAGTCAAATCCTTGAGGAGAACCTGTTTCAGAGTGCAAAAGACCTTGGACTGTGTGGAAGATTTACATTCCAACAGAACAATAACCCCAAGCATACACCCAAAGCAACACTGGAATGGCTTCAGAACAAGAACGTAAAAGTTCTTGAGTTGCCCAGCCAAAGCCAACACTTGAATCCCATTGAGAATCTGTGCAAAGACCTGAAGGTTGCTGTTGACCAACGCTCCCCATCCAACTTTACAGAGCTTGAGCAAATCTGTAAGGAAGAATGGGAGAAACTCCCCAAATCCAGATGTGCAAAACTGATCCAGACATACCCAAGAAGACTCCAAGCTGCAATCGCTGCCAAAGGTGCTTCTATGAAGTATTGACTCAGGGGGTTGAAAACGTATGTAAATTAGATATTTCTGTATTAATTTTTTTTTATTTTGTAAAATATATCTTTTTTTTTTTAATTCCATTTTAACATTATGGGTATTATGTGTATATCAGTGACAACAAAATCTGAATTTAACCTTTTTAAAATGCAGGCTGTAACAATAAAATGTGAAAAAAGTCCAGGGGTGTGACTACTATCTGAAGGCACTATCTTTGTTTGAAGTTGAGAAACTTTCCTGAAAGTGGATCGTGGGTGTTGTCAACATGAATGTCAAAATCTTTTCAATGAAGTGTGTTATTTTTGAGGTTCTGTAATAGATGATCAGTATTTTAAATTGTACAAACTCACAGAATCGCAAAGGTGTTCGAAAGATGCAAAGCGATAGATTGAAGGAAACGTGGGTTTAAATGTGGGTTGAAGGAAACGACTTGGAGACTTATGCAGGTGCTTGCCCCTTGGCCACGCTGTCTGAGGCAATGATCAAGGTTTTAAAGACTTGTTATATCGGTCACAGTGATCACTCAGCTGTAGATCACTCATTTTCATGAAAGTGTGTTTGTTTCGCAAAACGAAACGTTTTTGGAATCGCAAAACGATTTTGCAATTCACAAAACGTATATGGGTGTGCATAGTCGTAGACTCATCACACAACGTTCATGACACATCACACACATGACAAAACGTTCATCAAACACATCGCAAAACGTTTCCCACCTCCCTGGCTTTAATTTGGTGCTGTTTTGGGCAGAGGTGAGGATAATCAATTTGATTTCCAAAATAGCACTTTTAATTTTTAACAAAATCTAAATGTACTTAAAAAAAAAAAAGGTAAAATAATGAAGAAAACAGATGGGATGTTGAGATATTTTAAACACATAATTAACTAGAGTGGCACTCATATAGAGCACATAGTCATCTGATCTGAACACCCTCGCTTCCTTATCCATCAAATACAGATCTGAACTCCTCCTCCCCACAACACATACGTACGTAATAAATAGATCGGTCCTTTCAGTATAATATTTTTGCTTGCTTTCTCAGCAAATGGAAACCCATCATATAGATGTACCTCGAACTCCATCACGTGACTGTCCTGATAAATATAAGAGAGGGCTGAAGACTACTAAGTAGGGTAATGTCCGTGAAGAGGGGGGAGTGATTGCTGAAGGAGATTCCAGTGGCTTGTGGAAGACTTTAGCAAATCGAGGAATGCAAGAGTGAATTTCGGCTCCCAGGCTGCGAAGTTTGTGCCCGAAAGTTGGAGAAGGCAGCGAAACAGGTAATTACAAGGTTAACGGATGTCGGTGACAAAAGATCAGTTGTCCAGATCAGCCCATTGGTGAATTGTAAGGGAGTAAAAAATATCGGTGTGTCTGCACGCTACATTTAAAAGCGGAAATGTTTAAAGAGATATGTCGACGAGCACATTTGATATGCATGGAATGAGAATGAGGTTCTGCACAAGAGCCAAGATGGTTGCCTGTGAGATTGTAATGTGATCCGTGGTCTGCAGGAAATATCCGAGAAATTGGCTTCTGCAAGCACTTGCACGCAAAGCTGGCGCGATCGGGTGAAACGTTGTGAAATGCTCCTGCGTCCCATCCGTCCTGGTGAGGACTCCTTGTGGAATGTAACTGTTAACTTTGCGCTGTGGTGGTTCTTTCTTCGGTCGTATGCTGCACGAGGCTGCGGGATAGCTTCATTGGCTTCGGGTGCGTACGGCTCCGCCACTGATGTAGTGGCCTCTGCTTGTTCGGGCAGGAATGTGTAATTTGTTCGTTGTGCTGGCGATAGCTCGCCTACTCTTTACAAAGGACACCATGGGGGTTTTTAACGTCCCTTAACGAATGCTGGCAGACGGGGCACCCATTTAACGTCCATCCGAGGCACAGCGCACACGTTGATGAATCGACTCTCCCTGTGAAACACCGGGATGAGAGCTTTTGTCTGGGTTAGATTTTAAACCCAGGTGAGACAGCTTTGAGGTGAGTGTGTGTACTTCTGGGCCATCCTTGTCATCACTGTTGGGGTACAAATGCCAAAGGTGGGCACAGTTAATCAAAAAGTTAACTTCGTTAACCGTTAATCCGTTAGCTAAAAAGTTAACTTCGATAACCGTTAATCCGTTTAAAATGTAACGAAAGTTGTCGATAAACCGTTAACGTTAATTTTTGCTATCAAAACTCCCCCAAAAAAATCAGTTTTTTGCTCTTAAAAAAAGTACCAAAACTATAAAATAAGCCTTTTTGGGGTCTTTTTAAGGGCTTTAGAACATGGGCCAGCCTTACATGTTAAGGGGCCCGATTTAAAAAAAATTGCGGGGCCCACATATCACACTATAGCACACAGCACAGCACAGTACATCACATTACAGCACAGCACAGTACAGTACAGCACAGTACATTACAGCACACTACAGCACAGTACAGCATACTACAGTACAGAACAGCACATTACAGCACAGTACAGCACACTATGGCACAGCACAGTACAGAACAGCACACTACAGCACACTACAGCACACTACAGCACACTACAGCACACTACAGCACAGGACAGTACAGTACAGCACACTATAGCACAGGACAGTACAGTACATCACATAATAGCACAGCACAGCACACTATAGCACAGCACAGTACAGTACATCACACTATAGCACAGTACAGCACACTATAGCACAGCACAGTCAGTACATGACACAATAGCACAGTACAGCACACTATACCACAGCACAGTACAGCACACTATAGCACAGCACAGCACAGTACAGTACATCACACTATAGCACAGTACAGTACATCACACAATAGCACAGTACTGCACACTATAGCACAGCACAGTACAGTACATCACACAATAAATAGTACAGCACACCACAGCACAGCACAGTACAGAGGCGCGTTCATTGCCATTCAGATTGATATCGCTCGCCAAGCCGATCGTTCCGAATCAAACTGTAATGTATGTTTGAAGTGCCTGCACCTGCAATTGAGAAGCAACTACATGGTGGTTGTTGTTGTTGGTTGTTGGTTGTCCCGAGGGACCCAGAAAAATAAACAGAGTTCCGGCGCGGACTGGAGACGCTGCCCGTGCTTAGATCCCTCCCACAAGCCGGGTAGACCATGACATTTTTGGGTTAGCGGACTTGAGTTAACGGAAGTTATATGTAAGGGAAGTTCGTTAGTCCGATAATGATTTTCAAAGTTAACTTAAAAGTTAAATCGTTAACAAAAAAGTTACCTTCGTTAATTAACGGATTAACGGTTTGGTGCCCAGCTTTGACAAATGCACCATTGGCCACGCATAATTGAAGGCCACTTAAAATGGAGTAATGCTCGTCAAAACCAGGGTGTTGCAGAATATGGACTGAAACCGGACATAATGGTTAGAGCTTCCTCCCTGAGTTTGAGGTCAGTGGTTCGAATCACTTCTGAGCTATACCAACGACTTTGTATGTGCTGCTTCCCAGCTTGACCTTCAGCATTTAAAAAATGATGTGGCATTGACAAGCAACCATTGCACAGGCTTGATGGGCACAGGCATTGGGCACATCTTGATGGGCACATTGCACAGGCTCTAATGGCCTCCTCCTGTGTTGAAGTTCCTTGTACTAATGTTGTAACCAGAGTCTGTGGTGTAATGCTTAGAGCGACCGCTCCGAGTCTGGGAGGTCAATTGTTTGAACCCAACCCCAGCTCAATCGTACCAGACTAAAGATGGTACGTGCTGCGTCCTTAGCTTGAGACTCTTCGTTTAAAAAGGTTCGAGCACGAATATACAGCCATATGTCCCCAACCATTGCACAGGATTGACGGGCCTAATGGCCTCCTTCTGCGTTGAAGTTCCTTTAAAGGGAACTCGCATTACAAAATGCACGAATGCCAGCTCGGACTGTTCCCTGCCCTTCACTTCAGACCCTTTTCCTTCTCGCAAAAACAATCTGGATTCTTATAAAGTGGAATTAAAATCCTCGAGTACGAAAGCTCACTTCATCTGATTGCCTTTTAACTGTCGACCTTTGACTGGGCCGTAAAAGAATTCTGCTCTGTTCCAGTTCCAATGGAGTAGCTGTGTGTAGCTTGTCTGTGTGCGCACACTTAAATGTGAAGCCGTTTTCCTCATTCCGAGCTTGTGAGTCATTCGTCAGCTGTACTATGACATGGATCTCAAAACGCCCACAACTCTTCTGTCGGAACTCTTTTTGCCAAGACATTTCGCAACAAGAACGTGGAAAAACAGCTTCTGCTGGAAAAACAAACACAAAAGGGGAAACAAAGCTTAAAGGATCGGGAATAAATAAAGAAAACTAGAACGGCTCTCGGTGGAGCGCATACCTCCGTCAGGCTGAACAGTTTGTATTGTTTCCCACTGATAGGCCGGATCTGAACCAAAATCGAATTGGCTTGTTCTCATCGCCTACCCAACCTGTCCAAGGTTCGTCCCAATCCGTCCATATATTTTGGAGATATCGTGCTATATGTCACGTTTGGCCCTATCTCTCAATGGTGAAGAATGACTTAAAAAATTATAGTATCCGGATCCTGATCTTTACCAAGATCTAATCGATTTGTCCTTGTCCTTGTCACACATCCAACCTGTCCACCAAATTTCGTCCGAATATATCCACAATTTTTTGAGATAATCCTACTCGGATGAAGAAACAAATAGACAAACACAGGTGCAAACATAACGTGCATCCACCTTCGGTGGCAGAGGTAACAGCCCACATTAGGGCAAGATCCACAAAAAGACGATGCATGTTCACACTCGTCTCGAGGAAGGACGGGACAAGGCAAAGGGGTGGATCGACCATTCGTATAGTCAATTTGTCTTCAAACGAGTTGTCCCATTTGTTGTCCCTTTCTAATGTGGCTATTCCAACGCTGCCCCCGGTGGAATGGGAAGTTCCAAAGTGAATTGGTCCTGCTTTTCACTCCGCTGAGAATCCAAAGTGAATCTGAATTCCCTTTGGTTGTAAATAACACAATTTGAAAAATCTACCCTTGACGTCGATTATTTATATATATATATATATCCCAAAAAATTCCCCCAAAGGGCATCAGCCAGTTTGGGGGCTTACATTTTGGGTCCTGTCAGTCCATAGATTCCACTTAAAAATGACTGGACGCGTTTCTTTTATATTCGGAAGATTTCTGCACGAGGCAAGTCAAATGATCTTGGGTTCGGAGCCAATTTGGATTTTTGGAAATAAAAACAAAATTAATGGAGAGATTAGTACAATATTCTATGCTTTTGGGGCCCATTATTAATTTATGTATACGTTATTATCTGCACAAACGACACACTACTTTGGATTATTTACTTATTTATATAAACGTTACCTTTTACTGACATACCACCTTGAAGTCTTTAATAATTTTATACACTTGACCACCTCTGTTGCTTACATATTTGTTTAGTTATTGACATGTACAATCTACACATCCCACTTTTAAGGTGCGGTTGGGGAGCTGTGTCTTCGTTGAGGACTTTTTTTATTCCTGTGGATTCCACATATTTGCCCCATTAATCCATGGTCTCTTAAATCAACGCATCACCCCCTCTACACCTCCCCTTCCCCCTTTGAAGGCAAATCTCAGATTGTTAGCTAAGTTTGGCTTAAAATTGTGAAAACTGGCCGGGTATCCCATGATGCACGGTTTTCATTGTTGAACGTGAACTGTTTTTCCCCCTACTCCCCCTCACACCACCAGGGGACCGACCCGCTCCGATCATATCACACCGTGGGCAAGGGGCCTTCACGCAAGAGCAATTTGAGATTGAGCGTAGGATGCGCGATATGTCGATGGGTGGTGGAAAACGGGCATCACCGGACCAGAGCCAGCATACATCTCAACCATCCCCAAATCTGACTTTGGGACCAGAATAGGCGTCTCAGCCTTATGGACACGTTGCACTCTACCTGCAGTAATTGAGGGTTTATAAACTAACCTTTTCGCAATGCTTGGAGACCCTCTGGAGGAGTTTTAACTTTTTGTAACTGCATTTCTTTCTTTGGTATAATTGCGGGTATTATTGCACATTAGACTTTCCATAGCTTGTTTCTTTCAACACTTCATCAGTTTGACTTAATGATGTGACGCTTCCTCACTCGTGGAACACTGCAGAAAGACATGGGCCTCTAATAACATAACGTAGCTTGTTGAAGCAGCTTTTTTAACATGTGATTTATTTTGTATGGAAAATGTGAACATTTTTTAATCAAATTAGCTTTAGAATGTTTGTTGGATTAAAATGCGGTTCAAAATGACCGCGGCGTGCATTGTCAGCACAGGATCAGACCGCCTCCATGTCCTCTTGCACCTGCAACGACAAAACCCCACACATCAGCCCTCGCAAGAGTCTGGCCTGTCCATCCAGACTAACCCGCAACCTTTCCCTCCCCTGTAAAATAGTTTGAATATTATTTTTGAAATTTTTTGCTGTGCACTCGCCGGCCACAATCGAATCAATTTGTTCTGGCTCTGCAGCTGCTGCCTCTCAACCTCATCTGATCCTCCTTTACAACATGGCTGCAAAAGACAGTCCGCCCTCTCCCGTCTCTTCCTGTCTGTTCTGTCGTGTCCGACTTGTGCAGTCCTGTGCGAGTCGTCTCCCTCCTTGTTTTGCATACGTCTTGTTGAGCTATGCAAGTGAGGGTTGAAGGAAAATGTGTTTGTGAATGCGATTTCCTTTTTGCCTGCTATCAGGTTTTTATTGTTTTCGAGGAAATTTGAGCCGTTTGTAATTTTAAAGACCGATATTGCTACTCCAACAAATCTCAACAGCAATTGTTACCTTCCAAGCAGATTTCCATTCGCTTTTATAAGAGACCAGACACTAAGAGCTCAGAATTTAAATTGTCGTTTGAACAGAATTCTTCACCTTCACAGGTTAAACTTGCAAATGAATCCCAAACCTGGACTTACATAGCAAGCTGCTGAGGAATGAAGAGTAAGTAGCAGAGCCTGTGACCACTGCGAGAGCAGCTGGGTTGCGGCGGGTCGTACGTACGGTGAAGGTGTGTCCAGTTTCTGGATCTGTTGGTCCTTCGATCTCTATGTCGATGACATGCCAGTTTGGCAGGCTACGGGAGGGTGCACGAGATGAATATCTTCAAAGCAATACGAAAGATTTCCCCAACTGAATCCGAGTGTACAAGCTCACCCGCACCCATTGGGTCTTTAATTTGTGACGCTTGTTCAGCCGGGGTGGGCGTTGGCAAACTCAGTGGTGTGTCTAGTGATTAAAAAAGATGCTCGGAGAGACCCACTGACCTCGCATCTGCCACTAGGCGTCCTCGGACCCCATCAAACCCAAGGTTCTGCGCAACCAGTGCCGCAGCAGCCATCGTATTAACGTTGTGCGGAGCCAACGGGCACAGGTCCCTCACAGGCCCTTCGAAGAGCACGACCGGCCGGGGCGAGTCGACCGCTCTCATGGCTGCACCGTGCAGCGCTCCCTCGAGCTTAAAGCTGTGCGGGTGTTTCGTCATCGTCACAGTCAGGGCCTGCAGGATACCCAACACCCAGGTGGGAAACTTTTCTCTATCTTTGGAACGATTGATCTGCTATTTGTTCAAGCTTAAATACTTTCCCATATAGTTGCCAATCATATTACTTTGTAACCGTTTGGATACATCAATAACTTGCTTGCATGGAGTTATCATTTTAGAACCATTCTGGGAAAGTCCACTTGTGAGTTATGCAGCGGGATAATGGGCAGAAGTGTTGTGTTCTGAACAGGGAAAGCAAATCACATTCCATTTCACCATCTCAATGTTTCTCTTATTAATTTCCCTACAATTAAAAGTTACATCACATCTATAACAGCACAATTCTCGTTACTTTGCTACATTTTTCACTCTAGACAATTCTAAACTAAATGATGGACAAACTGATCTGCAACCAACCCTCTGTCCCATATATGGACATGTCCTGTCTTGATTGCTGTTTAAACCCGCTGGTTCTTTTGTGAAGTCAGCAGCCAACCGTGTGGGAATAGACTGACAAACTATTTCCGACTATATACGACAAATCTGTGAAAGAAACGAGGACACGTAAGGAACTTTGATTCAGGTGGGCGCAGTTGGCCCATCATACCTGTGCTGCATCATCACATTGATTAAAGTGTTAGTTTGTCAAGTTGGGATCGGAACAGTGGGACAGGTCCACCCTTACCCCTGCCTGCACTTGCTCCACCCTCACCCGCAGTCACTCCACCCATACCTGCACTTGCACTCACTCCGCCCTCACGCCTGCACTCGCTCTGCCCTCATCCTTGCCGGCACTCGCTCCGCCTTCACCCCTGCCTGCACTTGCCCCATCCTTACCTGCACTCGCCCCTGCCTGCACTCGCTCCGCCCTCGCCCCTGCCTGCACCTGCTCCGCCCTCGCCCCTGCCTGCACTCGCTCCGCCCTCACCCTCGCCCCTGCCTGCACTCGCTCCGCCCTCGCCCCTGCCTGCGCTTGCTCTGCCATCGCCCCTGCCTGCACTCGCTCCGCCCTCGCCCCTGCCTGCACTCGCCCCTGCCTGCACTCGCTCCGCCCTCGCCCCTGCCTGCACGCACTCCGCCCTCGCCCCTGCCTGCACTTGCTCCGCCATCGCCCCTGCCTGCACTCGCTCCGCCCTCACCCCTGCTTGCAAAGAATCAACTAAAAGTTGATACAAGTGTTGCTATCATGGGAAGTTAATACTCGCTCATGTTTTGGAGCACTAAGGCTTATTTTCTCAACTTCTCTCCTGCAACTGGAATACCAAATAGGCAAACCCAAAGCAGTTTATTAGCATTTTTCATCAGTGTACTTATAGCTTTTACCTTGAGTGTTCCTTGCTGAGCCATGTGTTCAATGTCTCTCCCTCCCCACAGTGCTCCGCTTGGTATGTACAAAGTATGTCCAGAGGAGATGGCCATACTACGCAGGTTTTCCTCCAACACTTTTTCAGCCAAAGCAGTGGGAGACCCCACCTAGAAAAGGTGGAATCGTACAGCAGTTTTAAAATTTTTGTATACAAAGTCGAGGCTTGTGTAAGAGCTAACACATGAAAGACAAAAACATAAACAAACATGAAACATAATATTAAAGGGAGCGGGACAGAGATGGAAGCACAACAACCATAGAAAACGGGGACATCGGGAGATCTGTAAAAGGGAGAGGGCTGGGGCAGGGTACACGGGATAAACAAGATGGACACTACAAGGACTTTCAGGAAAGAAAACAGGAAATTTGAAGGAGGTGGATTAATGGGGTCAGAAAAGATCAAGGTTTTAGATGGGGGAAGATAAAAGATGGTGGTGAACAGCTGTTTTGAAGACCTGGAGGGAGGGGTGGGATTGAAGAGAGTGAGGGAGTTTGTTCCAGAGGTGGGAGAAAAGAGGAATGAAAGTGAAGGTGAATAGAGTCTTGATTTTGGCAGTTTAACCATAAGAGGGTTGCCGGCAGATCTTGTGCGACCTGCAGGAATATTTGGGGGACAGAGCACAGACAGAGCTGGGGGAGCTAGGCCGGAGAGGAGTCGGTAGAAGACAAAGACCACCAACCTGCCTGCGGTGAGTGAGTGAAAGGCCCTCAGATTCAGCTTCATCACAGGAGATTCCAATGATCCTAAAAGTTTTGGTTTCAACAGCGTGAAGCCGAGCTAGGTGTGAGGCAGGAGCACCAGCCCAGAGGGGAGAGCAGTACTCCACCAAGCTGCGGTTGAAAGCTTTGTATGTGGTGAGGAGCTCAGAGGTGCCAAGGAAGGACTTCGCACGACGGAGGATGCCCAGACGGCGACTGGCTTTGGAGGCCAGCTTGGAAATGTGGTTTTCCCAGGAAAGATCATGGCAGATAATGAGACCCAAGAGCTTGAGTGACAGAACTTCTTGGAGAGGAGTGTTGAGAAGGTAGATGTGAGGGTTGTCCAGTCGGTCTTTTCGGAGAGACATAGTAAGAGCGTGAGATTTGTCAGGATTGAAAGACATGTTCCACTTGTTTGACCAGTTTGTGATATTGTCCAGGTCTTCAGAGAGTGAGGAGGCTGCAGACTGCTGATCTGAGGGATGAGGAATGGAGCGGCAGAGAGTGGAGTCATCAGCAAAGAGATAGAGAGGATTTTCCAGAGAGTCGGAGAGATCATTGATGAAGATTAGAAAAAGCACATGGCCCAGAACACTGCCTTGGGGAACTCCAGCCAGAACAGGAAGGGAGAGATGAGAGAAATCCATTCAGGGCCACACGATGACCACGACAGGTGAGGAAGTTCGTGAGCCATTAGTGGAGATTTCCATGGATACCATAGGAGGAGAGTTTGGTGAACAGAGCGGGGTGCCAGACCGTATCGAAGGCACGAGATATGTCAAGAGGAAGGATTTGATATCCGAAGCAATGATGGATTCCATGACTTTGCTGATAATTGGGAGCTGGCTGATTGGTCTGTAGTTGCAAGGATCTGTTTTTGCACATTTTTTGTGTGAAGCGGTGATGTTGGCTGATTTCCAAGCTAATGGCGGATGGTCTTGAGCAAAAGAGAGGGTGAGAAAGAGCAGCAGAGCAGGATTTTAGGACCCGTGGGCTGATGCCGTCTGGTCCAGTTGCAGAATCAGTCGAGGTTTGACAAAAACTTCTTCACCTTGTCAGGAGAGAAGGACAGAGTTCAGGAGCAGATGTGTATGACTGGGTAAGGTTCAGTGTACTTTCTCTCACACAGAGAGATGGGTTTGGGACACAAGATTTGGAGGCAAACACAGAGTTGAGGCATTCGGTTTTGTCACGTGCAGAGTCAGCTGTGTATCTGTTTGAGGTAAGGGAGGGGATGGAAGGGGAACAAACACCAGAAACAGATTTGACCAGACGCCACCAGGATTTGGAGGATGGAGACAGGTTTGAGAGTTCAGTCTTGAGATTAGAGAGATATTGTTTCCTGGCTCTCCTGAGGGTAGACACACTTGTTCTGAGGAAAGAACTGAAATTTCCTTCGTACAAATTAAGCTGAGATTTCCTTCAGTTGTACATATTAAAAGGATTGAAGAATCAGAGCTACTCAGTCTGCAAGGCCTTTGTGATTAACTCCATGGAATACTGTTCTCCACTATGGACCTGCACCCCAGCATCACGTCTGTTTCTCCTGGATTCTGTGGAATATAAATCTCTCAAAATTATTAAAATCTCACGTGATTAGGCAAAACGAAGCTCATGGTTTGTCACATCACAGGCAGGACGGTGGTCTTTATATTGCCTCTTCTGCCATATTTCTCCCACTGCATTCTCAGTCCTCACATTCCACATTAACTCCAGGATGCATGCGTTCTTCTAATAACTCCTCCTGGTTGAACTTCAAAAATCCAGGTTGTCTGTACACCTCAACTCTTTTATTCCCCACTTCTCTTATCTATGGAATCCCCTTCCAGTGGCTGTGCTGCCTCACTCTCCTGAGGCTTCAAGTAAGCAGTCAGTGTACCACCATCTTTTGTCCCCCAATTCTGTCCCAAGATCTTTATTACCCCCACTAACTTTTCCTAACCCAACCATTTTCCTTGCTAGTTTTAGCGTTTCCTCGCCTACTCTCTTTCCTCCTCTCCTGAACACGCTTTGCTACCTTGATGCTTTTCCCACCGGCAGATGTACATTGTTCTTGCATGAGCATCCCACTGGTATATATATTTCTCAACTCGGAAAAGTAATCGAAGAGCTGCTTTATTTGATTCCTTTTTTTGGATACAAAGTGAAGGCTTGTGGAAGAGCTAGAACACAGTGGAAATTTGGAAAACACCAACAGTAGGACAGAGGGGACACTTGGAAGAACGAGAGCAGTGGCTGGCTTTCGAGGCTCACTCCCAACAGAGGTCCAACAATTTGAGGGACTGAGCTTATCCAAGAGGATTGTTAAGGAAGTAGATGGGACGATTCAGCAGATGGTCCTTTCGGAGAGACAGAGTAATGAGATTTGCAAGGGTTGAAAAACATTCAAGTGTTGATTTGATCAAAATCTGCAGAGATGGAAGTAACTGCTGCCGACCGATCTGAAGTATGAGGGATCCCAGGCAGAGGGAGAAGTCGACAAAAAAATAAGTAGGGTTATCCAGAGAATGGCAAAGATCATTCATAAAGATGAGGACCAGGACTGGGCCCTAAAGTGTCTTTAGACACTCGATCCTCGACAAGGAGACGTGATCAGAGGAACTCGTTGAGAGTCACATTGACTATTAGAGTGGAGGAGGTCAGAAAGCCGTGAGATGATGTGGCTTAGATGCCATATGTTGAGTTTAGAGAGCAAGGCGAGGTGAAGTGCTCGACTGTCCAATGCTTGAGACGTGTCCAGAGAGACTACCCTGATCTCTTGTCTGAGATTGAGGGCCTCCACCCATTGTTGGGGAAGCAGAAGCAGCATATCCAGGGCAAAGTGATTGGGCCAGCAACCGAACTGATGGACTGGGATTAGGCCCTTGGAGAAAAGGAATGATTTGGTCACCTGTAATGAGGCACATTTTTTATGACATGGGCAGTGAGGTCATCTCGGCTCATCACATAATCATTCGAGGGTTGTGAAAAACTTCTCTACCTGGCCAGGTGAGAAAGACAGACAGTTTCCAGGAGTAGTTGAGTATGAATGGGTAAGATTAGCTACACATTTTCATTTTGACCTCTTGACATGATGCAAATGTTGCGGTTCACTGGAATGGTGCAAATCAAACCCATTGGAGCCATTTTCAAAGGTTTTCCCATTTAAAATAGAAAACATTTCCCAAGGTTCATTACCAGATAATCCGCGTGTTTCAAAAACTCCATCCCAAACTCCTTTGAAATCATAGGATGACAAACTTCAACAATAAGATCCACGTTCCTGAAACAACCAAACAAAGAAAAATTCAAACTTGGGGACAAGTACAGCCATCGAGTTCTTCAATCCAATCAATCCCTATTAATATGCTACTTAAATTCCATCAGCCATCAGAAACGAAGGCCTCAAAATCATTGGAAGCTCCCACAATAAAGCTGAGTTTCTCGGATCCCGTTACCCTCACATTTCAGACAGGTTGGTCTCCTCTGTCTGCTATGGTCTCCTTTATAGCTCTGTAACCCCCATCCATACTCCCCCCAAGTCTATGTATATGCTGAAAAACATGGGTGGATGGTGAACCCTTGTCGAGGTGAGGTCTTATTCGACCCATGTGAGTATGTCTATTAATTACATACTGTTTGAACAGAGTACGTCTATTTATTTACTTATTGGACCTTGACTACGTCTATTAATTAATTATTGGACCTTGACTACGTTTATTAATTCCGGACTATTGGAATGTACCTTTTAGACATGTAGACCTTTAGAACTCAGACATTTTAGACCCATTTTCAACCTTTTATACCCTTTGGACCTTTTAAACTTTTACACACTTTAGACCCTTAAGGACCCCTATAACTGTCCAGGCGCTTGGTGACCTGGACCATGCCGATGGGCGTATGAACATGACAACTTTTACGTGGCAGACATAACTAGAACGACACTTTGACGTCATGACGTCGGTAGACATGCCTGTGCCCACATTATTACATCATTATACATACTTGTACCACGTTTGATTTGGTTCCCATCAGCCATTCTTAAGTTATCAGGGTAACAAAAACCTATTACAGACTCTGACCTTTGATCTTGATGACGACATCGAATCACTTAATCTTTGCATAATAATACATCTTTATACCAACTTTGGCCAAAATCCCATCACTGGGTCACAAGCTATCATGGTAACAGGAGTTTTACCTAACATGGCCATGACCTTTGACCTCGTGACCCAAAAATCGAATCGGTTCACCTTTACATAATTATACATACCTGTACCAAGTTTGACTTGGATCCCTTCAATCGTTCTGAAGTTATTGCGGTAACGAAAACTTATCACGGACCGATGGACAACCCAAAAACATAATGCCTCCGCCCGACGGCATAAAAAACTAGAACGATACTCTTCGACGTCACGACGTCGACCGATATACCTGCGCTCACATTATTGCATCATTATAATACTTGCACCAAGTTTGCTTTAAATTCATACAGATGTTCTCAAGTTATCACATTTTTACCTGACATGACCTTTGACCTCAGGCCCCCCCAAAATCTAATCAGTTAATCTTTACATCATTATACATACCTGTACCAAGTTTGAATTAGATAGATCACTTCAGCCATTCTAGAGTTATCGACCTATTACAGACTTTGACCTTTGACGTGTTGACCCCAAAATCTAATCAGTTAATCTTTACATCATTATACATACCTGTACCAAGTTTGAATTAGATCACTTCAGCCATTCTAGAGTTATCGACCTATTACAGACTTTAACCTTTGACGTCTTGACCCCAAAATCTAATCAGTTAATCTTTACATCATTATACATACCTGTGCCAAGTTTGAATTAGATCACTTCAGCCATTCGAGAGCTATAGACCTATTACAGACTTTGACCTTTGACGTCTTGACCCCAAATTACAATCAGTTAATCTTTACATCATTATACATACCTGTACCAAGTTTGAATTAGATCACTTCAGCCGTTCTCGAATTATAGACCTATTACAGACTTTGACCTTTGACGTCTTGACCCCAAATTACAATCAGTTAATCTTTACATCATTATACATACCTGTACCAAGTTTGAATTAGATCACTTCAGCCGTTCTCGAATTATAGACCTATTACAGACTTTGACCTTTGACGTCTTGACCCCAAATTACAATCAGTTAATCTTTACATCATTATACATACCTGTACCAAGTTTGAATTGGATCACTTCAGCCGTTCTCGAATTATAGACCTATTACAGACTTTGACCTATTGGCCCCAAATTACAATCAGTTAATCTTTACATCATTATACATACCTGTACCAAGTTTGAATTGGATCACTTCAGCCGTTCTCAAGTTATAGACCTATTACAGACATTGACCCCATGACCCCAAAATCTAATCAGCTCATCTTTACCTCATCATACACACCTGCACCGAGTTAGACTAAGATCCCTTCAGCCGTTCTCAAGTTATAGACCTATTACAGACTTTGACCCCATGACCCCAAAATCTAATCAGCTCATCTTTACCTCATCAGGCACACATGCACCGAGTTAGACTAAGATCCCTTCAGCCGTTCTCAAGTTATCGCGGATCATTCCGCAATAACACTCGAGGTCCACCAGTCATAATCAATATCCCTCCCTCCCCCATTGTAAACCGCCTCAACACCAAACTCAGGGAGTAAAATATCATAAATTAACTACATTTCTTTCTTTCCTTTTTTTCAGGTTCTGCTCATCTTGGTTTGTGGAGGAAAGTGTCACGTGGCAAAGAGGAAACGGTGTCCATGACAACAGTCCCACCCGATTATAATCAAATGGGATATTTTTGTGGTTTTATCATCGCCAAACCTCGGGAATTTTTCACGACATCATATTGAAACTTACACGGCTTGTTTGTACGCAGGTGTAGTACATGTTTATAAAATTTGGTCAAAATTAGTCACAGATCAAGGTCAAGGTCAAGGTCAATGCCATCCAAAACATGTAAAACACTTGATGGGTCAAATTGACCAAATTGCTGTTTCCATGGCAACTATTGTTTATTTGGATTTCGCAAGTATTGTGCTATGCACACCATCTTTGTTTGTTTGTTTGGTTGTCAACACGATATCCCAAAAAGTCGTGGAGGAATGCGGAACAAACCTGGTGGGCAGGTTGGGGGTGTGACGAGGGCGAATCGATTTGATTTTGGTGAAGATCCGGATACGAGTATCATTATTTATTTATTTTAAGTGATTATTCACCATTGAAAGATCGGACCAAAAATTGAACTTTTTTTTTTTTAAACATGACAACACCACAATTAACTTAATCATGTTCTATTTCACTTACTCCTTCCACCATGCCAACCCCATCTTTCGGTGGGGTTTATTGAGGCAAAAATGGGGCGGAGACTGTTTTTAAACTTTGGGACAAAGACTCTTTTTTGAAGCCTCGTTTTCTGATTGATTCTTTTCCAAGATCAAAGTTTACTGCAGTTACCACTCACCACTCATGGAATGTTCTGAGGTTGTGAAGTATCAAGGAGGGAAGGACACTCCCCTGCAGATGGACGACGCTCCGGTTCCACACAAACGCCAGCTCTAGGCCGGAGGAGGGTCCCTCCGATGTCAGGAATTCGACCAAAAAACGACCTCGACGAGACAGTCATTGGATGTTATTAACTCAAATGTAATTCTCCACAATTAACTCCCATTCATCTGTTGAGTATTTTGTAAACCAACCACTCCGACATCCTGCTGATCAGGAACTGCTAAAGGCTCTCAAGACAGGATGGCCTAGAAGTACACACACACGCCTCTAAGCTGTCTCGCCTAGGTTTGAATCCCGACCAAACTAGAAACTGACATTCTGGTGTTTCACAGGCAGGGTGACTCAATGTGTGTTCCGTCCCTCGGATGGACGTTAAACGGGCGTCCCATCTGCCGGCATTAGTTGGTAGACATTGAATCCTCCCCCTGGGTCCTTCGGGGAGAGCACGTGATCTATCGCTGGCACCCTGGCCAAATTCCCGTCCTAGCCAGCAGAGGGCGTTACATCAGTGGCACAACCATGCCCTCAGCCAATTTCACTACCCCGCAGCTTTGTGCTGCATACATACAAACAAAGAAGAAGCCTGGACATCAAGCAACAGAAATAATCTAAGTATTATTTATTTACTAGAGAACACCACCAATCACTTCGCTGATGAGAATACTAAGAGGGGGGAGAGGGGTGGGGGAGTGAGGAATGGGGGGAGAGAGAGGAGGGGTGTGGGAGTAGGGAAAGGGAGAGTGAGGAGGGGGTGAAGGAGAGAGGAGGGGTGTGGGAGACGGGATGGGGGGAGAGAGGAGGGGTGTGGGAGTCGGGAAGGGGGGAGAGAGGAGGGGTGGGAGTCGGGAAGGGGGGAGAGAGAAGGGGTGGGAGTCGGGAAGGGGGGAGAGAGGAAGGGTGTGGGAGTCGGGAAGGGGGGAGAGAGGAGGGGTGGGAGTCGGGAAGGGGGGAGAGAGAAGGGGTGGGAGTCGGGAAGGGGGGAGAGAGGAGGGGTGTGGGAGACGGGAAGGGGGGAGAGAGGAGGGGGTGGGAGTCGGGAAGGGGTACGCGAGGAAAGGTGGGGGGGGGGGGTGGGAGTGGCAATGAAAGGGGTGAGGAGAGCAATAAGGTGGGGGGGGGGGGGGGGGAGGAGAGAGGAAAGCAAAGGTGCCCGATGTTCCCTGCCCCTCTGGTTTCCCATCCCACCGATCCCCTCCCTCCCAGAAAGGTACCGAGCATTGCCTGGGATGTAATGTACATCTATTGGACTACCACAATTAAGCACATATTTCGAGACAAACATTTTATTTATGAAGCTGCAAAATATTGAACAGAAATATCAACCAAATCCAACATATTCTTGTAAGGCTTTTGGGAATACAATATTGAATGTTTTTCCATCAAGGGCCATAATATATAAATTGTTTGGTGTTCCAACTCTAGAGCAGGCCACATATAGTTGTTGACCATTTAAAAAAGATATTCGGAATCTGTTTTGTTGTCAGACAATCGGAACACACTCTCTGAACAACTATATGGGTGTACGGATCAAAATCGCTTGTTTTAAAATTTTTGCAGGGTGTATATTTGGAGAAGTTCGCGAAGGTGGTAACTTTTTTTTCCTTTTTTATTTTTATTTTTTTAAACAAACTTTTCACTCTTGAAAGTTACGTAGTTACATGAGAAGTACAATTACCTCAATATAGAGGTTATTTTTACTCTGTTTTTTGAATTATTAGTGATGAGTAACAGTTATTCTCATCTGATACCATATTTAACTTTCGGAACTCATCATCTCACCAATTATATGGTTGTTTGGAGAGTGTTTACTTGGAGAGTTTAGAGAGTAGGCTGAAATCTGAAAAAAATGGGCTTTTTACAAAGCATTGTATATGGATCTACCCTCGAAGATGGTGAAGGTGGTGACCCGTGTGTTTTTACAAGTTTTGAATTTTGAGAAAATGACTTTAAAATCCCTGGTAAAAAAATTTAAAAAAAGATCATAAAATTGTCGTGATTAACCTTGAGAGCTCCGAGGAGAAAAGTCACAAGCATGCGAGAAAATCCCACCCTTTGCTTCGCTGAATATTGAAAAGGTGGGAGCATAGCCTTCCTGAAATACTTATGCTTATGCTGGTGGATCCAGGGGGGGGGGGGGGTGCAGGGATGCGCACCCCCCCCCCACCCCTTCGGATTTTCTATAATAAATTACAAGCTATGAATATCCTGGAACCCCCTAGTGTCCAGATTATTTTGAATAAGGAATATTCCAGGCAGCTTACCATTGCTCAGAGGTTTTAAATCACTTTGCTTTATTACGTACAAAACACTCCAAGTGCGACTAAAAAAAACCATGCTCAAGGAACTGCAGAAATGTACAAGAACGCACAAAATGCCATTTCTGACGATCAATTTTATAAAAATTCCCTGGGGGAGGACTCCCAGACCCCCAGACCCCCTTTCACCCACCCCATCCCCCTTTCAGCGCCATGGCTTGGTGCACTAGCCCGTCTTTTCATTCCTGGGCCTCTGGCTTATACGTTTAGTTATCGTTTATTATAATCAGTCGTTTCTTAAAATTTACAGTTTTGACTCCAGATTTTGACAGTTAATTAGTCCACCAGCTCTGATCCTCAAATCTGAAGACAGATTTGGAATATATACTTCAATTAGTCTGTGAGATGTTATCTTGGAAAATCACCAAGGCATTTTTTAATAGGCCAAAACAAGATGGCGGGTTAAAACCCCAGTGAGGTGACAGCGGGCTGGCCAAGGATAAGACTTTGTTTTCTTTTTTCTTTTTCATATGAGCACCCACTAAATTATCTCCAAATGGGGTGTTTAAATTTACCCAAAAACCCAGTTTTCATTCGTGCCCTCGCTTCGAGTTCCCTTACTATTCAGGCAAAGTTTTGGGCTGCTCAGTTTCATGGTTTTTGAGTTATGAGGACACACCTGGACACACACACACATGGACACACACAGTCTCACACACACACACACACACACACACCCATGTGGACACACACACACACACAGTCACACACACACAGACTCACGTGGACACACACAGT
This sequence comes from Myxine glutinosa, assembly GCF_964187855.1. NCBI lineage: Eukaryota > Metazoa > Chordata > Myxini > Myxiniformes > Myxinidae > Myxine > Myxine glutinosa. The sequence goes on along the minus strand of NC_136268.1, from coordinate 139,498 downwards.
CACACACACACACACACACACACAGTGACACACACACACACAATCACACACATAGTCACACACAAACACAGTCACACACACACACAGACCCACGTGGACACATACACACACACAGTGACACACACACAGACACACACACACACACAGTGGCACACAGTCACACACACACACAGTGACACACACACACACAGTCACATACACACACAGTCACACACACGGTCACACACACACACAGCCACACACACAGTGACACACACACACACACACACACACACAGTCACACACACGGACCCACGTGGACACACACACACAGTGACACACACACACACAGTCACACACACACAGTGACACACACATACACACACACAGTGACACACATAGTGACACACACACACGCATAGTGACACACTCACACACACACACAGTCACACACACAGTCACACATACACACACACACACACACACAGTCACACAGTCACACACACATACAGTCACACACACACACAGTCACACACACACAGTCACACACAGTGACACCCACACACCCACATAGTGACACACACACACACACACAGTGACACACACACACACAGTGACACACACGCACACATACACACAGAGAGTGACACACACACACTATTATAGATTACATTTTCATTCTGTGCCTGTTTTACCATCAGTTCCATCCTGGTGTTGAGAATATTTACATTGAGAAAGGAATTATAAGGAAGGATGGACGAGGCAGGTGGAGAGAGATGGGGATAATGGTGGGATGGGTGGGGAGAGAATCTGATGGCGGTTTAGGAAGACATTGGTGGAAGGACAACACGATGTCGAGTCCGTCGTCTTTGTGTACGTAATAAATAGACGGTTTCCTATCCACCTCGATTGAATGACATTAGTGGTCAATAAAAGCTTAAAAACAGCTTCAGAACAGTCATCATGACAGGTTGATTATTTGTTAAAAGGACCAGAGGTACACAAACGATCAACCTGTCTACCTTCTGTGCAGGTATTAGGTTTTACCCCAAACGCCCCATACCCTCAAAAGAAACCAGCAAAAGAAAGAAAGGCTCCATTTTTAGGTCGAATCGCAGTACTCGGACCACATTTGGCACTATGAGCAACGTAAATGAGCAAATGATAGTTCAACTGCTCAAGGTGTACGTCACGTGGTGCTAACAGGACCTGAATGTGGTCCCGAAGAGGTCGAGAAGCAGACGGTTCCAGCTTGGTCGGAGAGTTCCTTTACAGGAGTCTGGAAACCGGTGATGTAAATCATCATTTTAAGTTTACATCTCCATTTACAGTCTACTCACCCAAATGCCCATAGCCAACGACGCCCACTCGACGAGGGCGTTTACTCGGGTCCATGAGGACGGGACAGGTGAAAGACTCGACGGAGGAGTCACAGGAGACACGAAGGTGTAGAATCTGGGGAAGAGCAGACAACGCAGGATCATCCATCAGTTCAGTTTCTTTGTGCTGAGAACGATCAATACAACCCTGAAGATCAACGCTCAGACTCCTGTCGGAAATTACAGGTGGACCTCAAACACCTTCACCTTTATTCTAACAACATGACGAACCTTCCCACGGTTGGCGTGTGTGTGCAACACCTGTGTTTAGGGCAGTGTTGCTGAGGGAGGGGGTTGAAGGTGGGGAACACCGTGTGTGGCTTGGGGTAACTGTACTCACTGTGTCCTCGCCGGGCACTGATAGCAGAAAGAAATTCCTGGAATGTTTTAAGCTTAATGTTTGACTCGCATCACGTGGTCAACCTACAAACACAGAATAAACCCACATATTCACTGTCACTCGACATTTACATTGACTTCAGAAAGTATTCACACCCCTTGAATTGTTTACCCTCGCCAGAGGCGAAGGTATTGCATTTGAGTCCGCTTGTCTGTCTGTTTGTTTGTTTGTCCGCACAGAATAAATATGATTTTCTCTGCAACCGTTGGTCCGACTGACAGGAAATTTTCACCATAGGTGCAACTCCACCTGGAGAATTTTTAATGATACTTATGACGTCATAGGTCACGTGATACGCGGCTCGTTCCGGTTTCACCGTTCGCGGCTCATTGCTGTCCTGGGAAGGTCTAGTGTTGGTGGTAAGCATGTGTTTGTTTACACTACACCCATCAGATGTTCCACCAATTCCACCCAACCTTCACGGTTTGACCTTGTTGGCATGGTAGTGACAAATCACAAAAGTGATTGCTAATCACCTTGAAGTATCATCCTGACCCTGTATCTTAAGCACGAACATTTTGTGCACCACTCTATATAATACGAAGGAGTTTCTACCACATAGGAGCTTCTACCATACAGTTTTTTCCACATAGGACTTTCTACCATATGACGTTTTGCCAGTCCTGAGAGACGCCATGACTGTCCGGAGAATCAGTGGCGGTTCCACACGTAGCAGATAGACCAGACCGGTCACGGAAGGTATTCCAGAGACTCATGAGGAACATACTTTACTTTGGGACTGTTCCGAGCGCTGACACGGCCGTAAGTTCCAAGTTACGGGTTTTGTATTTGGGCGCGAGAATTTGGATTTCGTAAAGCGTCGACGTGTTTGTAAAGTTTGCCACCTCGTCCGGGACCCTCAGCGATCCCCGGCCGGTACGGTCACGTGGACTGCAGACGTTTCTACGACCTCCGCCATTTGGGGGGTACCTCGGACCCTCCATGTGGGTGCCAGAACCCGACAAGGTCGGTGCCAAGTTCAACTTTTCCGCTCGTGCCACTCGGCGAGTTTCAAACTACACAGTCTGACTCACGCGGGGTGTTGTGACTTGGCCCTTGGGTAGAGGGCTCGTGGTACGGCCTATTGCTTTGGAGGTCCTAATTGATGTACTCGGGAGATCAATACGTTCCACGTGTGCGGGTCGCGCAGTTTAAGCAGTCAGATGTGACCGAGCGGAGTTACCATCCGAATGCTGACACAACTTTACACCCCCAATCACCGACACAGAGTATTAGTCTAGTAGGAAGACTAGGTCCCCCTGCACCCCCCGGAGATATACTTCTAATCAGTGTTTCTAGATTGGAAAAAATGTGTAGAAAATGACTAGCTATGGCCCCAAGCTGAAAAAATGTCCCACATACCATTTTTATGCAAATTACTGCTGCAAATTTTATGCAAAATTATGCAAATTTTATGCAAATTTTTGATGAGGAGTAGAGTTGAGGGGTCTTTGAGGGCTTCATCGAGGTGCTCTCGGTTGCAAGACTGGGTCATTCTGAGAAGCACAGCAGGGTCAGAGATCATGATGTTCTCCTCCTCAGTGAATCTCTCCATCAACAGCCTCTCCATTGCCTCACACACTGTTTTGAGGCAAAAGAGGGACTTTGCGTAGGCCTTTCCACTGAGAACACCTTTGAGAGATCCACTTGTTACTAGTTGTGCCTCAAAGAGAATCTCTGCATATCCAGAACCACGCATCTTGTGTCCAGTGAGCATCCCGATGTAGTTCATGGATGTGTGGAAGGGTCCAATCGTTACTACATGACTAGCAAATTCATTTGGCCAGCGCCAGATGATGGGAAGGGCTTTCATGCAGACACCCAGATCAAATGTATTCAGGACCCATCTCTGACCCACCTCAGCAGTTGCTGCCTCGGAACGCTTCAGTAGCTCACGAACAACTGCGTTGTCTGTGATCGGTCTGTGCCTGGTGCCTGCATGGCATGGCAATGGCCTGCAGCCTGTGCCTGGGCTAGGGGGTTTCACCTCTGCAACTGGTTCTCCCCCACCCAGCAAATCAACAGTCGACTACTGCACGCCTATCCACCAACCGATCACAGACAACGCAGTTGTTCGTGAGCTACTGAAGCGTTCCGAGGCAGCAACTGCTGAGGTGGGTCAGAGATGGGTCCTGAATACATTTGATCTGGGTGTCTGCATGAAAGCCCTTCCCATCATCTGGCGCTGGCCAAATGAATTTGCTAGTCATGTAGTAACGATTGGACCCTTCCACACATCCATGAACTACATCGGGATGCTCACTGGACACAAGATGCGTGGTTCTGGATATGCAGAGATTCTCTTTGAGGCACAACTAGTAACAAGTGGATCTCTCAAAGGTGTTCTCAGTGGAAAGGCCTACGCAAAGTCCCTCTTTTGCCTCAAAACAGTGTGTGAGGCAATGGAGAGGCTGTTGATGGAGAGATTCACTGAGGAGGAGAACATCATGATCTCTGACCCTGCTGTGCTTCTCAGAATGACCCAGTCTTGCAACCGAGAGCACCTCGATGAAGCCCTCAAAGACCCCTCAACTCTACTCCTCATCAAAAATTTGCATAAAATTTGCATAATTTTGCATAAAATTTGCAGCAGTAATTTGCATAAAAATGGTATGTGGGACATTGTTTCAGCTTGGGGCCATAGCTAGTCATTTTCTACACATTTTTTCCAATCTAGAAACACTGATTAGAAGTATATCTCCGGGGGGTGCAGGGGGACCTAGTCTTCCTACTAGACTATATGCAAATCTGTCAATCCAGTAATGCAATGGAAGTTTAAAATACTGGAATTAATGCAAATCCTTTATTCAGGATAATAGTCCAGCAGAACTTTGAGGTAACCTTGCACTAAAGGTCCCACAATGGTTTTTTCTTGATTTTGCATCTTCAGACCATGTAGAATCAGAAACTCGAGGGTGCCAAGCTGGCACCCTTGAGCGTTTTGCAGAAATCGCGGGCCCTGGAAATATTGCAGCAGGTGCATACCTTTCTAACTCCGAGAGAAAATTCACTCCCAGCTTGCGGCCTAGGCTTTGAACTGTAGCAAGATCAGAGGGAGAGACAGCAAGGCTTGCCGTGTACAGAAACCCAAGCACATGCTCAAGTGTTTCTGGCATTGCGTCCAGGTGCACGACTACCGGTTGACTTGGCGTTCCTGAGGTTTCAGGCTGGGGGGGTGAGTATCCATCGAAAATGAGAGCTCCCAGCAGCAAGCACACTGCGGTGTGCACGGAATTTAGCATCGCCTGCGATAAGGATCACGTCACAGTGCTGGGCAGCATGGCGGTCAGCGTTCAGAAAGCTGAGGAACGCCAAATGGTGTCCGGGGTCCTCGAAGTGCAGCAATTGCTGGCTGTCCACGGGTTGTGTGGCGTCCATCATGGAGCCTGTGGTGAAGGTGAACACACCGCCATTGTCATTTTACAAACATTCTGGCTGTGTCCACTGAATTTAATTTTCAAAATGTCGAAAATAAAATAAGGAAATACAAGTCCATTAATGATGTACAAGTCCATAAAAGAGGCGACCAAGGGTTGGCGTCAGGAAGGGCATCCGGCCATAAAAAACATTGCCTCAAACAGGGAACCATGATTGTCATGGGGCCTGCAAGGCTAACCCCCGCTCTAGTGGGGAAAAATGGCCTTAAAACGATCATTCATTCATTCATTCAATGGCCAACGTAAAATGGGTGAAGTTGGCCGAGGCACTTGCGACGCTCAGCGCAGCACGCACTGCGCATGCGGTGCAGAACGGCGCCAAATTTGAATGTGAAAAGATCGTTTTTTATGATTTTTTTCAAAATAAAAAATAAAAAAAGTTTCGGGTCGGGTGTGTTTCGTAGGGTCGGGCGGGGACGATCAACAACTCTTTTTTTTATCTGGCCTAAGGTGGGCAGACGCATATCGGGCGACGTCGTTGTGTGTCGTTCTCGTTCAATACCTTGTTATCCTACCATATCCCTTCGCTGTCACTCATCAACTGTTCGTGTTGCACATGCAGCACTCGTTTGTGGTGAACAAAGAATATGAATTTCAAGGCGCAGCTTCTGCCGACATCATGTGCAAGACGTACATTCGGAGGGCTCGGTATTTCTTTATTAATATTACACGGACAGTGGTGAACAATACACAAATGAATACATACCTGCGTGGATTGCGACTCGAACCTGCGATCGATTCAGGCCGAACAGCGCTTAATATCAAAACACCTGTCCCTCGAGTTGTTGGAACAAGTTGACTGACCCTGGAGAGTTATAAAGAATCAAATTTCAGCTTTCATTTCTATCCGCGTGATAAAATCGTGTGAAAACTCAACATCGACCAACGACTAACTCCATGGCAACGTGATCTGCTAAGCGGTCACGCAACTTGACCGGGAAAAACCGACCAATGGTGAACGGTATTTCAAAAATTTGCGGATGGTTCGAACAAAATTTGGTGCACAGGTTGGGTTTGTGGGAAGGACAAATTCCTTCGATTTTGGTGAAGATCCGGATCAGGATCCAGATACGATAATTATTTAATTTTATCTTCTCTATATATAAAGCATTAAAGGAGTGTCTGTCTGTCTGTCTGGATGTCCGCTTATAACTCAAGAACTACACATCGGAGAAAAGTTTTAGACACAGATTCGGAATCAGCATAAAATTGCGGTGGTTATAGGCTACTTTTTATTTTAATATCAATGGTTTAAAAAACCGCGCCAGCTGCAATTCCATGGGGTAGTTTGTGGCGGCGCTATTGCCCCTTTCCGATCCCATGACGCATTGCGGTTCCAATTCGCGATAAGGTGTATGCGCTATCACCGACACTTTTCCATACCTTTTAATCAGATTTACCTTATCGTCCATCGTAATCACATTACGCTTGGAAACACTAGCATTATCCTTCTTCGGACCCATGGCTAACACAGACACAGTAAAGGAATACTGTACGTCGCCTCTGTTTTGAATGAGACTCAGCGGTTGCGCGTACGTACAGTATACTGTACGGAGTGTGAGGCGTGATTGGAGAGGAGTGTGAGGCACGATTGGAGAGGAGTGTGAGGGATTGGAGAGGAGTGTGAGGGATTGGAGAGGTGAGGGATTGGAGAGGAGAGGAAATGTGAGGGATTGGAGAGAAGAGGAATGTGAGGGATTGGAGAGGAGTGTGAGGCACGATTGGAGAGGAGTGTGAGGGATTGGAGAGGAGTATGAGGGATTGGAGAGGAGTGTGAGGGATTGGAGAGGTGAGGGATTGGAGAGGAGAGGAACAAATTTGGCGCCGTTCTGCACCGCATGCGCAGTGCGTGCTGCGCTGAGCGTCGCAAGTGCCTCGGCCAACTTCACCCATTTTACATTCGCCATTGAATGAATGAATGAATGATCGTTTTAAGGCCATTTTTCCCCGTTTTATTGTATTTTAAATGGTTTTTTAGCTTCTTTTATTGTTAATTTATGTACTATTTTATTTATTTTAAATTTTTAAAAAATTTCTTTTTTTCACGTCCGTAGGAGTGGCGGAAAGTCGCACATAATGACGTTCGCTGAACTGAAATTTACTCGAGAAGAGTGGCGTAAAGTCGGATTTGACGTAGGTTGAAATGGCTTAAAACGGGGTATGACTGTATATATATATATATACACAGACTTGGCATTTAATATGGAATATTTTTTTGTGGGGGTGAACTTACTTTTCAAGATGTCTTAGAACCAAAAGTTCATTGGAATTATGTTGAAATTATTCTAGATTTTGTTAATGTGACCTTTAAAAGAAACAAAAACCACATTTGACATTTCGAAACAAATAAATTGATCCTTGAAAGTGATGTAAACTGATATCGAACTCAATTCACGGACAGTACTGTGTTAAACTTCTGTACGTTTTCCAGAAGTATCTCTTTATTTTGCACATTAGCCAAAATTTTTTTTAACAAAAACAAAAGTTAAATTACGACTGGGATTACGGAGAGTAAAATTACAGTTCAGTACTTCGCGTAACCCCCACGAGCATTCAGGAGAGCACGCACACGTTGAGGCATGCTGTTCACGAGATTTGCCAAGGTTTGGACAGGAATCGCTTGCCATGCAGTGATAATACACAACACAACAAACAACATGCATTTTAAAGTGATAATATGATAATAAACATGCAGTGATAATAGCCGGCTGCAATTCACGCACAGAGGTCGGCTGCTGGGCCAAGTGGTCGATTTGATGCGGTAATTCTGCCCACAAGTTCTCTATTGGATTCATATCCGGGGACATGGCAGGCCACTCCATATGCTCTACACCACGGTCAGCAAGAAAGTGTTGGATCAAGCGAGCATGATGAGGCCGTGCATTGTCATCTTGGAAGACAAAGTTTCCTCGAAAGGCTGCACGAGCAAATGGAAGCAATGTTTCTTCCAGAATGGCCCTGTACTTGAACTGGTTCAGGTTTCCATTCAGAACAAGCAGGTCAGTTTTGCCCCCTGCATGAAAAGCAGCCCAAACGGTCACCCCACCACCTCCAGCTTGGACTCTTGGCACTATACAATCTTTGTTGTAGGCTTCATGCACTTGTCTGCATACTCGGACGTGGCCATCTTGACGAGAGACCAGAAATCTAGACTCATCACTGAAGATCACGTGATTCCAGTGTCCTGGCTGCCATTGACGGTGCTCTCTGGCCCACTGCAAAAGGCGCTGGCGGTGTTGTCTGGTCAGGCGTAGCTTTCTCAGGGTACGCCTGGCATGATAGCCTGCTTGAACGAGTCGTTGTTTGACTAGCCTTCTGGATACAGGCACAATGGCACATTTGTCAGTTACTGCCACTCAGCCCTAAGCCGATTAGCTGACTTGGTACGGCCATTGCGGACTAACTGGTGCAACTGGCGATCATCTCTCCTTGTGGTTCTGCGGGGACGTCCTGGCCTCGGTATTGGAGTAGGGACACCCCTCTGAGCATTTCGTTTCAGGATCTTTGACACCTGACCTTGAGTGATGCCATACTGCCGAGCAATAGCACGCTGTTTCATGCCGTAATTTCGTAAAGCCACCACTCCATGACAAACAGCATTGTCGAGTTGACGGACCATCTCCAGAGGAAGCGGCAATAACTTTTGGAGACATGCAGCAGTTGATTTCCACTAATACAGAACGCAACAACCCTTGTATACCCGAATGTGAAGCCAATCATCAAATGCACCTGTCCGTACATTTTGCCACGCCACCTGTGATATAATCCTGTTGTTGACTTCTTGCTGCGACAGACAATCAGTGACATGGTTCTTTTAACAAATAAATCACCAAAGTGAAAAAGAAACTCACCAGATTGATATACTGAGTTAAGAAAGTAAACCCAAGTCAAGAAAAAAAATATATTCCATATTAAATGCCAATTCTGTATATATGTATATATATGTAATATATATTCTGTATATGTATGTATATGTATATATATATATTCCAAGAGGGTTGGCGTCAGGAAGGGCATCCGGCCATAAAAACATTGCCTCAAAAAGTGAACCATGACAATTACAACAACATATGGGCAGGGTACAGCCAGAAGTGTCGATCGGTTTCTGAGGTTTGGGACATGGAATGTAGGGACAATGACAGGGAGATCAGGAGAAGTGGTGGAAGTATTGGTCAGAAGAAGAGTGGACTTATGTTGTGTGCAAGAGACGAGATGGAAGGGAAGTGGTGTGAGAATGGTGAAGGGCAGGCAGGGACAGAAATACAAGTTTGTGTGGCAAGGGTGCCTGGAGCGCGTGAATAGTGTTGGTGTCCTGTTTTCTGAGGAGTTTGTAGAGAGTGTGGTGAGTGTGACCAGAGTGAGTGATAGGTTGATGATGGTGAAAATGATGATTGGAGAGCTCTTGGTGAACATCATCTTGGGATATGCTCCGCAGGTTGGTCGGAGCGATGAAGAGAAGGACAAGTTCTGGTGTGCGATAGAGAAGCTGATGGAAAACGTGAAAGATGAGGAAGTTGTTGTGGTAGGAGGAGACCTAAATGGACACGTGGGAAGGAGTATGGATGGTTTTGAGGGAGTTCATGGGGGTTACGGATATGGTGTGAGAAATGGAGAAGGTGAAAGGATTTTGGAGTTTGCTGATGAAGCTGATTTGTTGATTTGTAATATTCAGTTACAGAAAGAGGATAATAAGCTTGTTACATACACGTCAGGTGGGTCGACGACAACTGTTGACTACCTGATGGTGCGTAGGCGAGATAGGGGGCAACTCCGGGACACAAAGGTGATCCCGGGGGAGGAGGCGGAGGGGTCAGAGAGCGGTATTCAGGATTGCAAAGCAGATAGCGAAAGAGAGGTGTGATGTGATGGGGGTGAGTTGCTTGAAGGATGAAGTGGGACAAATCGTTGTGGACCCAGATGGAATTAAAGGAAGATGGAAAAGATATATGGAAATGCTGTTGAATACAGAGAATGAATGGGATGGCAACATAGAGAGTAACCCAGTTTTAGGACCGGCAGAGAAGATAACTGAGAAGGAAGTTGAGGAAGCGATAAAAGCAATGAAGAGTAGAAAAGCGGGAGGGCTGACGGGAGTTGTGGGAGATATGTTGAAGGCAGCAGGAAGTTGGGGAGTGAAGAGAATGACAGAGATCTGTAATCTGGTGGTGAAAGAAGGCTGCATTCCAGTGGATTGGGAACTGAGTGCCCTTGTCCCTCTATACAAGGGGAAAGGTGACCCTCTGGAGTGTGGCTCGTACCGAGCAATAAAGTTATTGGAGCATGGAATGAAGGTATTGGAAAGGGTGTTGGAGAGGAGGATAAGGAAGAAGGTGAAGATCGACGAAATGCAGATTGGATTTATGCCAGGAAGAGGAACGACAGACGTGCTCTTTATTGTGAGGCAGTTGTAGGAGAAGTACATGGAGAAGAGGAAGAAGTTGTTTCTTGGGTTTGTTGATCTGGAGAAAGCATTCGATAGGGTTCCACGCAAAGTATTGACATGGGCATTGAGGAAGTTAGAAGTGGAGGAATGGTTGATCAGAGTTGTGATGGCAATGTACAAAAGAACGCGCACAGCTGTAAGGACGAAGGACGGGAACACTGGTGAGTTTGAGGTGAAGGTGGGAGTGCATCAGGGGTCGGTACTAAGTTCACTACTATTTGTAGCTGTGATGGAGTTGCTGGCTCAGACTGTAAAGGAGGGTTTACCATGGGAGTTGTTGTAAGCAGATGATCTGGTGTTGATTGGGGAAAGTATGGATGGACTGAAGGAAAAGATGAACAAGTGGAAGGAAAGTATGGAGACAAAAGGTCTGAAGGTGAATATAGGAAAGACGAAGGTGATGGCAAGTGGTAAAGCATGTGGTGAGGTGGAAAGAACTGGGAAGTGGCCTTGTGCTGTGTGCAGAAAGGGTGTCGGAGTGAACTCCATTCAATGTACAATGTGTGCTGAGTGGGTTAATCAAAAATGTAGTGGTCTGAGACGGTCATTAACCAGTGTGGCAGCTACATTCAAATGTAAGGTGTGCACAGAGGGAGCTGCAGATGGAGGAAATGTTGAGTTGGATCTTGGAGACGGCGTGAAGCTGGAAGGTGTGAAAACATTTTGCTATCTCGGAGACATGCTGAATGGAGAAGGTGGATCAGACTCGGCAACGGTTGCTAGAGTGAGATGTGCATGGAAGAAGTTTTGGGAACTGAGTGCTGATGAGGAGGGGAGTCTCGTTGAAGCTGAAGGGAAAGGTGTATGCTGCATGTGTGAGAAGTGTTATGATTTATGGGAGCGAGACATGGGTCATGAATGTAGAGCAGCAATGAAGGCTGGAAATGGTGGAAATGCGAATGGTTCAGTGGATGTGCGGAGTGTCGCTGAGAGAGAGGAAGACAAATTATGAATTGCGAAAGATGATGGGAATAGAACCTGTGATTGATGCTGTGAAGAGGAACAGGTTGAGATGGTTTGGTCATGTGTTGAGGAAGGATGAAAGTGACTGGTTGAGAAGAGTGATGGAAATGAATGTGGAAGAAAGTAGAGGATGGGGAAGACCGATAAAGACTTGGCTAAAGACGGTGGAAGAAGACATGCGGGCAAGGGGGTTAACAAGGAGAGATGCAGAAAATAGGGCAAAATGGAGAAGATTGTCATGGGGACCGCAAGGCCAACCCCCGCTCTTGCAGGGAAAATGGCCTTAAAATGCATGTTGTTGTTGTTGTTGTTGTTGTTGTTGTTGTTGTTGTTGTTGTAGTCTCTGACATCGACTGGGAGAAATTTTTGCCCACTCCTCCATGCAGAATTATTTCAGCTGTGTGATGTTTGAGGGATTTCATGCATGCACAGCTCGTTTCAAATCCCCCCACAACATCTCGATGGGATTTAGATCCGGGCTTTGACTTGGCCATTCCAGAACCCTCCATTTCTTTCTTTTCAGCCATTCCTTGGTGGATTTACTGGTACTAGGGCATGCCCGTACGTGGGTGCCCGTTCCTTGCCAAAAAAAAAAAAAAACGCTACCCGTACGCTCTACCCCGCCCGTACGCCCGTAAACAAAAAAAACAACGCTCTTCGCTTCCGCCCTTCGCTCTGACTGAATTGGGAGAAATAATGCGCATAAGAAATCGAGAAATTATTATTTTCTCCGGAAGAAATCGAATTACGAACCGTAATGGCGCAGGCTCTCGGGCTCGCAACAACGCGTTCTGTGATTGGCTGCCGGAAGTGAAGTCTTCACTGTCGCAAATGTGAAGCGATGAATACGATGAATCGCAAATTAGTTTTTATTAGTTTTAAAACATAGTTTAACGGCAACATAGTTTTCCAACGTGAAATAAATGAATACGCTCTCAAATGTGCCGTCCGAGGCAGAGTCTGTTCGCCACGTTCGGCACACGTGATAGCTCGCTGCTCTCTGATTGGTTGAATCGTTTTTTGGACATAGCTCGGTAACTACTTCTCCGATTAATATGAAACCTTGAAAAGGCACATCCTCGGGTCCCCAGCAATATACCTGGCAAGTTTAAAGTATATCGGACCCGTGGTTGTCGAGAAACAGCGGTCACAGACATACAAACATACAAACATACAAACATACAAACATACACACAGAGATTACTGGAATTATAGATAGATGTTTTGGGTCATTGTCATGTTGCAAGGTCCACCTGCGGTTGAGCTTCATCTTTCCGACAGATGGCCTCACATTATGCTCAAGCACCCTCCGGTACAATGACGAATTCACAGTGGATTCTATGATGGTGAGCTGCCCAGGTCCTGATACAGCAAAGCTGCCCCAAACCATAATATTTCCACCACCATGCTTTACAGTTGGTATCAGGTTCTTGTGGTCAAATGCTGTCTTTGGTTTTCGCCAAACATGTCTTCTGGTACTGTGGCCAAATAGCTCTACCTTTGACTCATCTGTCCAAAGCACATTGTTCCAGAAGTGCTGGTCTTTGCCTAGGTGTTCATTGGCAAACTTTAGTCTTGCCCTGATGTTCTTTCTGAACAGCAAAGGTTTCCTCCTGGCACACCTCCCATGTAGATCAAATTTGTGCAGCCTCTTTCTAATGGTAGACTCGTGCACTTTGACATCAACAGTGGCAAGAGCTACCTGTAGGTCCCGTGATGACATTCTGGGGTTTGTGGAAGTGTAACGCAGTATAACTTATTAATTGGCACTGGTAACTTATTAATTAACCTGGTAACAAAGCAGATACATTTTACATGCAAACTCTGTTAAAGACGAGTTTGTAAATGAGTGTCAGAATGTGCATGAACATGGTAATCTCTTGAAACACCTGGTCAAGGCCCCAGGCTAGAGCACCCCCCTACTGTGTAAATGGAAATCACAGCAGGAGGGGAGCGAGCTTGATGCCAGGATTTGGTGCAATGCATGACCTCGGGGCATTAGCGGACAGAGGATTACGTCCAGTTTGGCGATATAAACGAGCAGCAAACGTTGGGTAAGGAGGACTTGTCATGAGAAGCGCTGATCGACGGCAGTGGCGGAGGAAACATCGGCTGAACGAGAGGGACCAGCGAAAAGAGTTAACCTGATCCATTATATTATGCGGTATCATTTTGGTAATTGGATGAAGTGAATACAGTTAATAAACTAGACCTTTTGTAACCTGTGTCCGGTCATTGGAGTCCTGAGTCTCTCAGCTACAAATTCCCCTACAATCTGGAGGCACCGCTGACATCAATTGTACACACAAACAAGTCTTCTTTAAAAGGTGAGTGTGTCTTGTTTGGTCCAATATGATTTACGAACTTGGAAGTTATGGGTACATACATGGGGGAGCAGGTGGTCTGGGGCTTCTTTGCGCACCGATGCCGCGATATAGGTGGCGTGAGCCATCACGAATGGGATTTCGATAAACGACTGTAGCAATTTATTCGTTTTTTTTTCTAAATGATTTCTGTAAATACGTATTTTTGCGCTGGTCATTAAGGGTCTTACTGTGACCTGGAAGCAAACGGAGCAAGTGTGCACCTTGCGACCGTTTGCTTCCAGGACGTGTAAGGCCGGTACACTCGTTTACCCACCCGTACACGTATGGGGTACTTTTTTTTTGCACTTGTTCGAAGCACTTGACTTGCTCGGCGCTCGGCGAGCGACAGGGAACCGGGAAAGGGAATTATATTTATATATATATATATTTCCAATATGGTACTGCGACAAAAAGGCTTATATCTTTGGAAACGACTGGTCGGATTTAGACAAATTAAAACTCGTTCGATCAACAAATAAATTCATGACAGACAATCCCACCTAATGCCGGTCCAGAATTAATATATAAATCCCAGTCGAATGTAAAGTGAATCGAATGAAAATGAAGGATTTTTCAAATTGTTGTGGACTTTGGCCTATGTTGAATAAAATGTAGTGATTGAATAAAATAGTTGACGGATATATAAATCCCAGTCGAATGTAAAGTGAATCGAATGAAAATGAAGGATTTTTCAAATTGTTGTGGACTTTGGCCTATGTTGAATAAAATGTAGTGATTGAATAAAATAGTTGACGGATATATAAATCCCAGTCGAATGTAAAGTGAATCGAATGAAAATGAAGGATTTTTCAAATTGTTGTGGACTTTGGCCTATGTTGAATAAAATGTAGTGATTGAATAAAATAGTTGACGGATATATAAATCCCAGTCGAATGTAAAGTGAATCGAATGAAAATTAAGGATTTTTCAAATTGTTGTGGACTTTGGCCTATGTTGAATAAAATGTAGTGATTGAATAAAATAGTTGACGGATATATAAATCCCAGTCGAATGTAAAGTGAATCGAATGAAAATGAAGGATTTTTCAAATTGTTGTGGACTTTGGCCTATGTTGAATAAAATGTAGTGATTGAATAAAATAGTTGACGGATATATAAATCCCAGTCGAATGTAAAGTGAATCGAATGAAAATGAAGGATTTTTCAAATTGTTGTGGACTTTGGCCTATGTTGAATAAAATGTAGTGATTGAATAAAATAGTTGACGGATATATAAATCCCAGTCGAATGTAAAGTGAATCGAATGAAAATGAAGGATTTTTCAAATTGTTGTGGACTTTGGCCTATGTTGAATAAAATGTAGTGATTGAATAAAATAGTTGACGGATATATAAATCCCAGTCGAATGTAAAGTGAATCGAATGAAAATGAAGGATTTTTCAAATTGTTGTGGACTTTGGCCTATGTTGAATAAAATGTAGTGATTGAATAAAATAGTTGACGGATATATAAATCCCAGTCGAATGTAAAGTGAATCGAATGAAAATGAAGGATTTTTAAAATTGTTGTGGACTTTGGCCTATGTTGAATAAAATGTAGTGATTGAATAAAATAGTTGACGGATATATAAATCCCAGTCGAATGTAAAGTGAATCGAATGAAAATGAAGGATTTTTCAAATTGTTGTGGACTTTGGCCTATGTTGAATAAAATGTAGTGATTGAATAAAATAGTTGACGGATATATAAATCCCAGTCGAATGTAAAGTGAATCGAATGAAAATGAAGGATTTTTCAAATTGTTGTGGACTTTGGCCTATGTTGAATAAAATGTAGTGATTGAATAAAATAGTTGACGGATATATAAATCCCAGTCGAATGTAAAGTGAATCGAATGAAAATGAAGGATTTTTCAAATTGTTGTGGACTTTGGCCTATGTTGAATAAAATGTAGTGATTGAATAAAATAGTTGACGGATATATAAATCCCAGTCGAATGTAAAGTGAATCGAATGAAAATGAAGGATTTTTCAAATTGTTGTGGACTTTGGCCTATGTTGAATAAAATGTAGTGATTGAATAAAATAGTTGACGGATATATAAATCCCAGTCGAATGTAAAGTGAATCGAATGAAAATGAAGGATTTTTCAAATTGTTGTGGACTTTGGCCTATGTTGAATAAAATGTAGTGATTGAATAAAATAGTTGACGGATATATAAATCCCAGTCGAATGTAAAGTGAATCGAATGAAAATGAAGGATTTTTCAAATTGTTGTGGACTTTGGCCTATGTTGAATAAAATGTAGTGATTGAATAAAATAGTTGACGGATATATAAATCCCAGTCGAATGTAAAGTGAATCGAATGAAAATGAAGGATTTTTCAAATTGTTGTGGACTTTGGCCTATGTTGAATAAAATGTAGTGATTGAATAAAATAGTTGACGGATATATAAATCCCAGTCGAATGTAAAGTGAATCGAATGAAAATGAAGGATTTTTCAAATTGTTGTGGACTTTGGCCTATGTTGAATAAAATGTAGTGATTGAATAAAATAGTTGACGGATATATAAATCCCAGTCGAATGTAAAGTGAATCGAATGAAAATTAAGGATTTTTCAAATTGTTGTGGACTTTGGCCTATGTTGAATAAAATGTAGTGATTGAATAAAATAGTTGACGGATATATAAATCCCAGTCGAATGTAAAGTGAATCGAATGAAAATGAAGGATTTTTCAAATTGTTGTGGACTTTGGCCTATGTTGAATAAAATGTAGTGATTGAATAAAATAGTTGACGGATATATAAATCCCAGTCGAATGTAAAGTGAATCGAATGAAAATGAAGGATTTTTCAAATTGTTGTGGACTTTGGCCTATGTTGAATAAAATGTAGTGATTGAATAAAATAGTTGACGGATATATAAATCCCAGTCGAATGTAAAGTGAATCGAATGAAAATGAAGGATTTTTCAAATTGTTGTGGACTTTGGCCTATGTTGAATAAAATGTAGTGATTGAATAAAATAGTTGACGGATATATAAATCCCAGTCGAATGTAAAGTGAATCGAATGAAAATGAAGGATTTTTCAAATTGTTGTGGACTTTGGCCTATGTTGAATAAAATGTAGTGATTGAATAAAATAGTTGACGGATATATAAATCCCAGTCGAATGTAAAGTGAATCGAATGAAAATTAAGGATTTTTCAAATTGTTGTGGACTTTGGCCTATGTTGAATAAAATGTAGTGATTGAATAAAATAGTTGACGGATATATAAATCCCAGTCGAATGTAAAGTGAATCGAATGAAAATTAAGGATTTTTCATTATGAGCGATTAATGAAGTACTCATTTAATTAATTACATTTCTTATTAAATTACAGTAATTACATTACAGTAATTACCTGGGGTAATTACAGTAATTACAGTTCCGGTAATTACAGTAATTACAGTAATCATTACAGTAATTGCAGTAATCTTATTACAGTAATTACATTACATTAACTCAGGCACCTTTTGAGTAAGGAAGCTGATATTTGGACATGACACTGACCAAGTGATGTGGCTGTCAAGGAAAATATTGATTTATTGATTAATCATTTAATAAATTAACTCGTTGATTTATAAATGACTTATTTAATTAAAAGTCCTCAGAGATACATCTTCGGATGAAATACTTACAGATTGGTTATGCTATGAGCCAATTGATTAAGGAAAATATTTTGTCATATTGGCCATATTGGCAATTTCGTGGCCATATTCGTGGCAACTCAGTTAGTGCCACTGCACCTTTAAAATGCATCCCTGCGTTCATTTTTCGATCGATTGAGTTGAAATTTTGAACACTCGGATCTGGACTGTCGTTGTTAACGACTCTAGCACGCACTCGTCCAATCAGGATGGAGCGGTATGGTCCCCGGATTATCACTGCCCACAGTTTTAATTAGTTTTACTTTTTCTCTTGGTCATATAATTTTGAAGACATGCATGTCATGATAGAGGAAATGTTTGTTCCGTTAAACGGAATAAATGTTGTTTATTTGTGTGGGTGTGTATTTTTGGGTATTTGGATATATTTTCACGACTAATTCCAGTTATCGTCCTGCAAAATGTCTGCTCGTTCTTTTCCTTTGAGTCGTAAATTCCTGTTGAACTCTCATTAAAATGCGGAATTAAGTACGCTGTGTGATGATGGAGATCCTTGATGACGAATCAGGAATAGTGAATGAGCAAACAAATATCACGGATGGTACGCCGGATAGGAAAATGTAGATGAAACCCCTTTTGCTCAGGTGCTGTGCAGCGCTGCACAAAGATCCATATGAGCGGGGCCTGGGTGCTGTGTAATTAGTACACAAAGAACCAATTACTAGGGTGCTGAATAAACACAAAGATCCATTTTTGGAGCTGGTTCTCCCGGTGCTGTGATTTATTCAAAGAACCAAATCTTGCAAGAATTAAGATATGATTTGTCGACATTATAAATACTTTAATATATGTAACGATTTTGTAACGATCATCCTGCAAAAGGTCTGCTCGTTCTTTTTCCTTTGAGTCGTAAATTCCTGTTGAATTCTCATTAAAATGCGGAATTAAGTACGCTGTGTGATGATGGAGATCCTTGATGACGAATCAGGAATAGGGAATGAGCAAACAAATATCACGGATGCTGCGGCTAGAGCAGTGGAAGCGATTTTTGAATTGTTCAATGATTATTCGATATTGTTATGACTTATTGTCAATAGGTATACTAAGTGGCCATGAGGTAGCCTGTTGCTATGTACAGTTTTATTCTATTGTTGATTATACCACATAGCTGTGGTGATAAAGGAAATGTTCGTTTAAATAGATGATTATGATAGGACCATGACTATAAAATCATGATGATTATTATGAATGATATCATAGGGTTCAAATGCAGAATGCTGCATGAACTTGGGAAAGAACTTTCAAGCCCTATGGGATAAATTGGGTATTACAAGCGATGGAGTTTCAAAATTTAGCATGATTGAAGGAATTTGACAGTCCCATTTCAGGAGTTTTACGAAATTTATATTGCCAAGAGATTTTGGGTACTATTAAAAGAAAAATGATGAGATATTTTTCCCAAAGAACTTTAATATCTGGCATCCATTTTAGCTGTCTCACGAATGAAGGATGAGTTGCCTTTAGTGGTTGCAAAGAAAAATTTGTGGAGACCAGGCAAAATGGGAAAATATGTCAGATATGACCCTAGGACAGGACGGCGATTCATCAATTGACATGAGGTACGAATCCGAGGTGACGACCGATGAAATTCGATCTCAGTCAATGGATGGACCTGTCCTGACATCATTGGGGAAAGGGCTTATGCAAGGAGACATCCAAAATGATTAATTTGATTTATTGATGAATATTGATGAATTAATTGAAATTGAATAATTGATTGAATTGTTGATTGATTGAATCTGATTGATTAAATCTAATTGATTGAATTTAATTGAATAAATTTAACTGAATAAATTGAACTGAATAAATTGAATTGAATATATTGATTGTTTGATTGATGAAAATGCGGTCTCAAGAAAGAAGCTTTGATATCTTTGCGTGATATTAACAATGTGGAGACAACCTGGGAATATTGAGCAAGGTGGTGAGTTTATATACAGATATATATGTGCGGTTACCATTGTGTGATTTCCCCGTCAACAGAGCGGACACCTGAGGATTCACCCATTTCATACTGACCCTCCGGCTCATCTGCAAATACTGATCTGTGAGATTGGATTGTGCAAAAGCCACGGCTGAGGGAGATTCTCTGGAAATCACCGTGTGAACAGGTGGAGAGACCCTTCCTGGAGGTACGAGTGAAGCTTTAGAGGAACAAACTACAACACATCCAACGCTACTTTGATAAAAGGCAGAATGGGAAATGGAGCCTGCAAGAATACACAAGGACAACAAGAGATTCCACAAAAAGGTACTTGTACACATCATATGTACGACCGTTATGGTGCAGAAGCTATAAGGCAGGTCGAGAATTGGTATTTGTGGACAAAGGGACATGATGAGGAGTTTCCAAGAGATGGTACATTTGAGCGAAGTCGATTGGAAAGATTGGAACAAAGATTGAAAGCCAGGAAGAGACAGAATCTAACGGTAGACTGGCTTGCATTCCATCTTTGGGATGGTGAATCCAAACAACGGGAACAGCAAGAACGGATAACGGAACTAGAACTTAAAATAAAAAGGATACAGGATACAGTGGAGGAGACAAATGCACAACTGCCCTCGAAATTAGGAATGAAAGTCACAGTTGTCCCATCTGATTTCCAGTTGTCTCCCCAAAAAGGACGGTACAGAGAATTTTTTCGTGTTTCAGGAGATAACGAGAGATTGCAGTGGCAACTCAGGGATGTAGAGATGCAGCCCAGCAATACAAGTGCACAGGTGCACAGATCAGACAACGACAGAAACCGGTGTTTCGAGTGTGGAAAGATGGGACATTGGAGAAGAAGATGTCCGTATGTCAACAGGAAGACAAGGTCATGGGGCAAACCAAGATCAAGGGTACCAGTGCTTACCGGTACCTCAGACAATGATTAGGCCTTCATTGCTGCAAATCCCAAATGATGATTGGCCTCAACAGATTCGATTACTGGACAAACATGAATAACTGTCGATGATTCTTGTGTCTGAAAAGTTTTCAGAGCAAGAATGATTCATTTTTTCTTTTTTGCTTGTTAACAAATTAATAATTAATTGATCAAATGCCAAAATTGGATCTTCTATTTTGGGCACAGCAATTTTAAATTTACAAAGTTTGGAACAATTGCGTTGCAATTTTTTTGGCAAACCAAGTGACAAGAGTCACATGATGATCAGGTGGGAATTTCGGACTATTGTTCCGCACGATTGATAGGTCAATGGTCGACTGACATGCAAATGGGTGTGTAGTCAAAATTTGGATAGATTATTGTGAAGGCTGAAAGGGTAATTTCAATGTGACATCATGAGGGTTTTCTAAGAATGGACTTTTGGTTTATTTGTCTATAAGCATTTTGAATTTGATTGACAAATTTTATGAAATTGAAATAAAATTGACACCCATCTGATCTGTAAATAATGGTTCCAACGCAAACAAATATGCATAATGCATGTGTGTGTGTGTTTTTGTGTATCAATCTTACAAGATTGTTGACACCGACAGTGTGCCTGTCTGGAAATGGATAGTTTTATGTGGATGGGATTGGGATATGTGGATGGGATTGAATATCCAGAGAATCCGTAAAATAAAATAGAAATATAATTTGATTATGAACATTATCTCTTTTGTCAAGGGAAATGGAATATAAAAAAAAAATTTGATGTGCTGGGTTATGAGCAGCCATTAATTAATAGTAAAATTGTGAGTAATTTTGGGATTCAATTTTTTGATAGAATGTATATGAGAATAACATCTATTTATGGATATGAGCTTCATAAAAGGAAATGAGGAAGTACAAAATCATCCAAATTTGGGAGAGGTCTTACACTGACTTCCCAGAATACTCTGCTCATGGATTTTATATATATAAACTTGAATTTTATCAGCATATAAATTGTGCTGTATGTATGGATGTGTTTTAGGCATAGATGATATGGGAAAATAGTAAAGAAAATTTTGCTGGTTTGAACTATTGTGGGTTTTCAGTTCTGGAGTTTAAACAAAGTCACTGGTTAACAGATGAGAAAGGATAGTAAATAAATTATTCTCTGCTGGGCAAATTAAGTACGATATTACTAAGACTTATGAGAGCTATTGTTCCGCCTTACAGCAGTGGAAAATTATTGGGAAAAATTAGATCCAACATAATGAATCTATAAAAGAATGTGATAGGGATAATATCCTCAATTTGTACTAATTATTTGATTGTGGGTAAAGGAATTAAGTCATCGTAGTGGATTGTTAACAGCAGCCTGAAAATGTCCTGAGAGTGTGCATCCATGTAATCAGAAATCCCAGATTTGTTTTTACAAACAACATTTTGGTAGAGGTCTTGTGTGGAACACTTCCTTGGTAGATAAAAAACGGTACTGCATGCTGGCAGCCACTTTTACGGCCAGTTAGGCCAAACAAATTGAGAGGAAATTGTAGTTAAATACGTAAGTTACACATGGCTATTTGTAAAAAAGGAAATTTGTTGAGATGGGAAACATTTTTTCGAAGGTTTATTAAGGTGTTATAATATGACATGTGGCAAGGCAAACTATTGGATGGGAAAATTAGATCTGGCTATAGAATAAATTTATTGACCCCTTGAAGTTAATTCTTCGAATCATTGTTTCACTGGCATTTTTGTTCAAATTGGAAATAGTTTGGTAGAGCTTTGGTTAAAACCTTTGGTTGTGGTATCTTGGAACGAAATGATAAACCATAGGAGATTGATAAGAATAGGAAAAAAGATGGACCCAAAATAGAAAGTTGGATTCATGCCCCTCATTGCAAACAAGCACATGGGGCTAAGGTGGACGATCCCACAGAAAATGAGGCTGCACCTAGCAGCCCAGCAGAACATTCAGTGGTAGATAAATGATAGTAGTGATTTACAGTCATTTGAATTACATTTTAACACCCCTTGCATTGATAAACATTACATTTTCAACATGTGATATTCCTACTTGGGATAGTGACATTTATTTGCCTACATGACATACAATTACCTGCTGATATTAATACAACATGAGTGAAAAATGTATCACAACTACACTCATGATCAGGGGATTGAGTTCAACCCCGGGAGATAGGGGGATCAGGGCAAGACAAATAATCTGATTATGTTACATATTAAGGGATTTTCTTTATTTACCTTTTAGGAAGCTTGTTAGTTTGGTATATAATGTTAAATGTCATCGACATATAACTATGTCATAGGTATGAATATATACAAGGAGTAGCAGACTTGTTTGTTGGTTTAGTAGTTATATTGGCAATTGTTTTAGTGGTGGCTTGCTTGAAAGCCTTAGTGACGGTGTGTTTGAATAAGGTAACCAACAACACGATGATAACGCATGAAGTGACAAATGAGGAAAGAAATGTGGATCCAGAAAAGGAAGACTTTTATGGCGACATAAACAGTAGAATTACGATAATGGCATAACGACAATGTTATGAGTTGTGTCAATTACAATATCAGTGAACTCATATCACCACGAGTGACACACTGTTAGGAAAAAAAAAAAAAAAGAAAAAAAAGAGGGAAAAGAAAAAGTGGAGAGGAATTATGGTAATAATACATTATGCTTAATTTGTTGGTTTGGGAAAATTGTTGTTGGGAATTAGATATTCCCGTTTGTGATTGTAATCATATACAATTTATTTTCTTAGAGTAGTGCTAAAATACCTGCATGAGTTAATTTTGAACTATATTAACCTGAAAGCAATGGTGAATGCTATTCTTAGTTTAGTAGTGAAATACATACCAGATTGAATATTATTTGTGTGACGCATATAGATGAATATAACTTTTGTGTTAAGGAAAAACAACAAATTGTTGAATGTGAAACTGTCGGAAGATATACATGATTATGCTGATTTCATGGTAAGATGTACCCTATCTGATTCAGTGTGTGCGGAAAGCAGATTCAGATGTGACTGAGCATAAGGATAAGACGAGATCACATTTTGGAGGGATTGCTAACGGAATTGGGAAGAAGTTCGAGAAAGAAAATTTGTGGCTAAAAAAAAAAAAAATGAAGTTAATCGTGGCATACACCCTCTTTCTCAAAGAATGATGAAGACATTCTCCCGTGTAACTTGGAGATGAATGCTTACCTTCACCAAGGAAATTTATGTGACCATTTGCCTGGATCACACTGCAACATCTATCTATAATGCCAGTAATCTCTGTGTGTCTGTCTGTGTGTTTGTCTGTGACCGCTGTTTCTCGACAACCACGGGTCCGATATACTTGAAACTTGCCAGGTATATTGCTGGGGACCCGAGGATGTGCCTTTTCAAGGTTTGAAATTAATCGGACAAGTACCTACCGAGCTATGTCCAAAAAACGCTTCAACCAATCAGAGAGCAGCGAGCTATCACGTGTGCCGAACCGTTAATGCAATGCAAGCGTTAATGCGTTAATGCAAGGCTTTTCTTTTTTCCCCTCTTCTCTTTCTACTTTTCCTTGCGATTAAATTGCAAACAGCCAAAATACGTTGGCGCTAATTGAATAATTGGCCATTAACACTAAAATAATCGTAACTGCGATATGCCAACTTCCGGACAGTGCAGCCTTCCATGTTGTTGTTGTTTGCAGCAGCTGTTTGCAGCAAGGCAAGGCTTTTCTTTTTTTCCCTCTTCTCTTTCTACTTTGCCTTGCGATTAAATTGCAAACAGCCAAAATACGTTGGCGATAATTGAATACTTGGGCATTATGTTTTACAACTAATAAAAACGAATTTGCGATTCATTCGCTTTCCTGCGCGTTTGTGTACGCGATGGCGATTTCTTTACCAAACTCCGGAAGCCGTTCGCTTTGGACCGAACCATTGCATGTAAATAGAGGGGGGGGATTGTCACCACTCGCAAGCCGTTCGCTTTGGACCAAACCATTTCATGTAAATAGGGGGGGGGGATATAATTTTAGATATATATATAGTACGGGCATGCCCTAGTATGAAAGAAAGGCGATCACTTACTCTTGTTCGAAGACTTCAAACATTCACCACATCAGAAGTTGCAGGACAACGACATTTTACCTGCAACCTCTGTGAAATGCGGGGACATATGTTATTACTTCACCAACGTCCGGGGAACCAGCATGGAGCTGCAAAAAACGGCTGTGCCCTTGTCACAACAGCTGTGCACGATTCTGCTGGTTGCTCCTGGTATGGACCATGGATGACCTGAACACCATGGTCCCAACATCATTGTGGATGCATCCGGCATCCCTGTTCCACATCTTGCTGGCCAATCAACGTCACACCAATACTTGCTGCCCACTCATAATGAGGGAGGAGGCAAGTCGACTACAACTGGGCGAAGGCCTTGTTCAAGGAATCATTATGGTTCACAGCAAAAAAGTGGCAAGAATGCTACATGGAGAGAAGGGTCAGTCTATGACTCCGCAGTGTTACCGCAACAGCGAAATCCTACACGAAGTAGTGCAGGAGCTATGAAGACATTAGGAGAAAATGTTTCATACCTGGATTCAAACACAAGTGATCAGCCCTTCCTTTCAAACAAAGTCAACATTTGTGTGGAGGCAAACGTTTTTTGCCAGATGGTGCAGATGCTTTACAAAACTTGAAAATGAAGTGAAATTGTTGTATCTTGGTGATGGTGAAGTGTTGTTTTGAAAATATATTTGTGATGCAAATGCAATAGATTGAACAAAATGGAAGGAGTCAATGACCAACGAAATGTTTTGTGATTCTTGCAGGATGACGGTGTATGCCCAAGGGAATTTGATTACCAAAATGATTGATTATTTACTTATACTTGTAATGATGTTTACTTGTAGTGATTGATTGTTTACTTATATTGATGTTTAGATTAATGGTTAATATAAACAAAAAACAAAAAGATGAGGGAATTGTGGAAGTGTAACGCAGTATAACTTATTAATTGGCACTGGTAACTTATTAATTAACCTGGTAACAAAGCAGATACATTTTACATGCAAACTCTGTTAAAGACGAGTTTGTAAATGAGTGTCAGAATGTGCATGAACATGGTAATCTCTTGAAACACCTGGTCAAGGCCCCAGGCTAGAGCACCCCCCTACTGTGTAAATGGAAATCACAGCAGGAGGGGAGCGAGCTTGATGCCAGGATTTGGTGCAATGCATGACCTCGGGGCATTAGCGGACAGAGGATTAAGTCCAGTTTGGCGATATAAACGAGCAGCAAACGTTGGGTAAGGAGGACTTGTCATGAGAAGCGCTGATCGACGGCAGTGGCGGAGGAAACATCGGCTGAACGAGAGGGACCAGCGAAAAGAGTTAACCTGATCCATTATATTATGCGGTATCATTTTGGTAATTGGATGAAGTGAATACAGTTAATAAACTAGACCTTTTGTAACCTGTGTCCGGTCATTGGAGTCCTGAGTCTCTCAGCTACAAATTCCCCTACAGGTTCTTAGAGACTTCTTTCAGCATCTTGCGGTCTGCCATCGGGCTGAACTTGCTGGGGCGGCCTGGCCTAAACAAGTTGGCAGTTGTTTGGAATCTTCTCCACTTGCAGATGATCTTCCGGACAGTCGAATGATTGATTTCAAATTGTTTGGAGATCTCTTTAAATACCTTCCCAGACTCGTAGGCATCTATAACCTTCTTTCTGAAGGCCTCAGAGAGCTCTTTTGATCTAGGCATGGTGACGCCGCACACTTCAACAACAAAGAGCAAACCAAACTAAATGTCTGAGGTTTAAATAAGACAGGTGCCTCCAAGATCATCTCTGACGATGTTCTAATCATTTGCACCTGAGCTGGTGCACCTGATTCTAATTTTAGGTATTTGAAGTGGTGATAAATGTAGGGGTGTACTTACTTTTACCACATGCGAAATTTGCATTTATGTTTATTTAAATTACTAGGGCGTGCCCGTACTATATATATATCTAAAATTATATCCCCCCCCTCTATTTACATGAAATGGTTTGGTCCATTCGCAAAGCCAAAGCGAACGGCTTGCGAGTACGGTGACAATCCCCCCCCTCTATTTACATGAAATGGTTTGGTCCAAAGCGAACGGCTTGCGAGTACGGTGACAATCCCCCCCCTCTATTTACCTGAAATGGTTTGGTCCAAAGCGAACGGCTTGCGAGTACGGTGACAATCCCCCCCCCCCCCTCTATTTACATGAAATGGTTTGGTCCAAAGCGAACGGCTTGCGGAGTTTGGTAAAGAAATCGCCATAGCGTGCACAAACGCGCAGGAAAGCGAAAGAATCGCAAATTAGTTTTAATTAGTTTTAAAACATAGTTTAACGCCAACATAGCGGCAACATAGTTTGCCAACGTGAAATAAATGAATACGCTCTCAAATGTGCCGTCCGAGGCAGAGTCTGTTCGCCACGTTCGGCACACGTGATAACTCGCTGCTCTCTGATTGGTTGAATCGTTTTTTGGACATAGCTCGGTAACTACTTGTCCGATTAATATGAAACCTTGAAAAGGCACATCCTCGGGTCCCCAGCAATATACCTGGCAAGTTTCAAGTATATCGGACCCGTGGTTGTCGAGAAACAGCGGTCACAGACACACAGACATACAGACATACAGAGATTACTGGAATTATAGATAGACTAGGGCATGCCCGTACTATATATCCCATGCCCGTACCCGTGCCCGTGCCCGTGCCCGGACGTGCCCGTGCATAAGCATAAAATTATATCCCCCCCCTCTATTTACATGAAATGGTTTGGTCCAGCGAACGGCTTGCGTGAACGGAAAGCGAACGGCTTGCGAGTACAGTGACAATCCCCCCCCTCTATTTACATGAAATGGTTTGGTCCAAAGCGAACGGCTTGCGGAGTTTGGTAAATAAATCGCCATAGCTCGGTAACTACTTCTCCGATTAATATGAAACCTTGAAAAGGCACATCCTCGGGTCCCCAGCAATATACCTGGCAAGTTTCAAGTATATCGGACCCGTGGTTGTCGAGAAACAGCGGTCACAGACAAACACACACACACACAGACACATACACACACACACACACACACACACACACACACACACACACACACACACACACAGAGATTACTGGAATTATAGATAGATACAATGGACTACAAAATGTAAATGTTTCATGATATTTGTTATATTATATCACCTTTATCTATCAATATTGTTGAAACTAGGGCATGCCCGTACGTGGGTGCAATGCCCGTACGTGGGTACGTGGGTACGTGGGTACGTGGGTGCGAGTACGGTGACAATCCCCTCCCCTCTATTTACATGAAATGGTTTGGTCCATGAAATGTTTTGGTCCATTCGCAACGCCAAAGCGAACGGCGAACGCTTTACATGAAATGGTTTGGTTCATGAAATGTTTTGGTCCATTCGCAACGCCAAAGCGAACGGCGAATGGCTTGCGAGTACAGTGACAATCCCCCCCCTCTATTTACATGAAATGGTTTTAATTAGTTTTAAAACATAGTTTAACGCCAACATAGCGGCAACATAGTTTGCCAACGTGAAATAAATGAATACGCTCTCAAATGTGCCGTCCGAGGCAGAGTGTGTTCGCCACGTTCGGCACACGCGATAACTCGCTGCTCTCTGATTGGTTGAATCGTTTTTTGGACATAGCTCGGTAAGTACTTGTCCGATTAATTTCAAACCTTGAAAAGGCACATCCTCGGGTCCCCAGCAATATACCTGGCAAGTTTAAAGTATATCGGACCCGTGGTTGTCGAGAAACAGCGGTCACAGACAAACATACACACATACACACAGAGATTAGTGGAATTATAGATAGACTAGGGCATGCCCGTACTATATCTATATCTAAAATTATATCCCCCCCCTCTATTTACATGAAATGGTTTGGTTCATGAAATGTTCTGGTCCATTCGCAACGCCAAAGCGAACGGC
This sequence comes from Myxine glutinosa, assembly GCF_964187855.1. Lineage (NCBI taxonomy): Eukaryota > Metazoa > Chordata > Myxini > Myxiniformes > Myxinidae > Myxine > Myxine glutinosa. Next base: position 111,004 of record NC_136268.1, on the reverse strand, counting down.
GAACGCTTTACATGAAATGGTTTGGTCCATGAAATGTTTTGGTCCATTCGCAACGCCAAAGCGAACGGCGAACGGCTTGCGAGTACAGTGACAATCCCCCCCCCCTCTATTTACATGAAATGGTTTTAATTAGTTTTAAAACATAGTTTAACGCCAACATATGGCATGCCCGTACCCGTACTATCCGTAATGGCGCACGCTCTCACAGGAGCTCCGGAAGGTCGCATATCGCAGGAAAGCGAAAGAATCGCAAATTAGTTTTAATTAGTTTTAAAACATCGTTTAACGCCAACATAGTTTGCCGACGGGAAATAAATGAATACGCTCTCAAATGTGCCATCCGAGGCAGAGTCTGTTCGCCACGTTCGGCACACGTGATAGCTCACTGCTCTCTGATTGGTTGAATCGTTTTTTGGACATAGCTCGGTAACTACTTCTGCGATTAATTTAAAACCTTGAAAAGGCACATCCTCGGGTCCCCAGCAATATACCTGGCAAGTTTCAAGTATATCGGACCCGTGGTTGTCGAGAAACAGCGGTCACAGACAAACATACAAACACACATACACACATACACACATACACACATACACACATACACACAGAGATTAATGGAATTATAGATAGATGAAGATCAAATAGCTGTATGTTGAAATATGTTGAAAAAGTCAAAACTTTACATGGGGTGTACTTGCTTTTTCATGTGACTGTGTAGTCCATGTGACTGTGACTCCCGCAATGTGTAGTCCATGTATATACACCCCTCCCCCTTCCCCCAGCCCACAATGTTTTTGTTAAAAGTACATTGTTGTCTTATTTTTCTCTCATTCTGATGCTCATATCGTGCTCTCTATCTCTCGTGCCATCCAGTTGAGGAACTGGGTGCAGCGGAGTTACTAGATGAGCAAGTGGCAGGCCAGGATTGTTTCCTGCCCGGTGAGCGTGGCTCACAGTTCTACTTCCTGCCAATCATCCGCCAAGCTCAGGATCAGGTCTGGTGTTTGTGGCACTCACCTCTCAGCAGGATCTAGTGTGTAGACTGTAGAGCAAAGCATGCCTACTGGAAACTCAGCTGTAGTTTAATGTTTTGGTTGGTGTACTTCTATAAATTGAGTCTAAAACACATCGTGCACACAAGGTCCTGGCTTGGAGTGACAAGCGATATCATGAAAACATATACCCCCAAAATGAAGAATATAACGTGTCCTCGGGAAAAGTTTCAACTTAATCCTTCACATAGACCTTCCACAACTCTAATTGCATGAAAATGTGAATTGGAGTTTTGAATGATGGATAAATGGTCTAAGCATCTGTGATTTGATTTGGAGACTGAATATTGTCGGAACGAGGGGTCCATTTTGTAAATTCCGTTCATACATTTCTCTACATACCTTAACTTATCATAAATGCGTGAAGGAGAACCTCGTGCACTGGAAATAACCAGTTGTCACTTTCTAGAGGTGTGCACTACCAAACAACTACGCATTCTTATCCTTAAATTCAACAAGGAGAAAAATACATAAAATGCCGCAGCCCCCATGGTTTTAGTAATTTACTGTATGGAGTTAAAGGGCTGGCCCATATTTACAAGATTATACTTTATATTACTTTGGTGGGATTACAAAACAAAATCTTCTGCATATGTATATTGTATACTCGTGTATTGTCTTTGTGCCAAGTTTGAACAAAATCGGTCCATGCATGTCCGAGAAATGGTTGTGGACATGTTTAAGTAACAAAACGGCTGCCAGTCGACCATCTTTGATTGCATCACGAAACAATGATGTGCATATGTATATCATCATGTTTTGTTTTCCTGCCAAGTTTGAACAAAATCGATGTATACATGTCCGAGATATGGCTGCGAAAGAACGCATGAACGACCGAGACCCAATCCATAAGCCCCCGTTTCGGACAAAGTCCAACGGGGGTTAATAACTCCACTGATAAATTATACAAAACACCTGCTTTTTTCCAAGTGGCCGTAATTGTGAGACTAACTGAAAGTATGAAATAATATTTAAATATCTGATAATTTACTGTCATCACAATACATTTTTTTTTAAATGTCAGAACTTGCTTTTTGTTTTTGCCGTCAGTATCCAACATAATTGCTTATAAGTAACCAGGTGCTTGTTCAATATTGACGGTTGATATCGCTAAACAATTCTTTATTATTACCGAATATAACGACATCAAACGCTTATGAAATATAATAAGCCATCGAAGATTGGCAAACAAAATTTTAAGCTACCTCCCTCCAGCCTCTATGTTTCTGTGTCCATAAAAAGTGCAAAAAATATCTTTATTATGAATATTTTGAATATCTGGAATATTTTGAAAAATGTTAACTCCTATTTGCTGTGGATGATCCTACCTGAATCTGTCGGAAACGAACTCTCAGTTTTTACACTAATTCACTCCATCATAATGTGCATACTGTACTGTATATAGCTTAGTCCTCATCAGATTCTTCCTCATTATCGATGTTGTTGTTGAGGCACTCTTGTCTGCAACCACACGCATCACCACATGGTAGGCTGCATCTTCGACATATGCAGCGTAGCGACACACATTTGTTTGTTTTACATGCATCTGTCAAGCACTCTGCAGGAGGATGGTACAGGTTTTAGGTCACAGGTTTGGGGTGCAGGGAATAATAGATTTCATCATAATCCTCATGAAATGGATTTTGAAATCCTCATAATCAAGTGTGTGTCCACCCTCAGGAGAGCCAGGAAACAATATCTCTCCGTTCTCAAGACCGAACTATCTTATCTGTCTCCCTCTTCCAAATCCTGGTGACGTCTGGTGTTTGTTCCCCCTCAATCTACTCCCTCACCTCAAACGGCTACACAGCTGACTCCGCACGTGAAAAAGCTGAATTCCTCAACTCTGTGTTTGCCTCTAAATCTTGTGTCCCAAACCCATCCCTCTCTGAACTCACCGTTCCCAGTCGTACCCAGCTGCTCCTGGACTCCGTGTCCTTTCCTCCTGACAAGGTGGAAAAGTTTCTGTCAACCCTCGACTCTGATTCTGCAACTGGACCTGACGGCATCAGCCCACGGGTCCTAAAATCCTGTTCTTCCGCTCTTTCACTCCCTCTCTCTGTTCTCTTCACCCTCTCCTTTGCTCAAGGTCATCTGCCATCTGCTTGGAAATCAGCCAACATCACCGCTTTGCACAAAAAGGTGCAAAAACAGATCCTAGCAACTACAGACCAATCAGCCTTCTCCCAATTAATCAGCAAAGTCATGGAATCCATCATTGCTTCGGATATGAAATCTTTCCTCTTCTCCAATGGCTTGATCTCTGATCATCAATTTGGTTTCAGACCTGGTCACTCTACTCTAGACATGCTGCTTCTGCTTTCTCAACAATGGATGGAGGTCCTCAATGCCAAACAGGAAATTAGAGCTGTCTCCCTTGACATATGACGTGCCTTCGATACGGTCTGGCACCCCGCTCTGCTCACCAAACTCTCCTCCTTTGGTATCCATGGAAATCTCCATGCATGGCTGGCGGACTTCCTCTCTAGTCGTAGTCAACATGTGGCCCTGAATGGGTTTCTCTCATCTCCTCTTCCTGTTCAGGTTGGAGTTCCCCAAGGCAGTGTTCTGGGCCCTGTGCTTTTTCTGGTCTTCATCAATGATCTCTCTGACTCTCTTGAAAATCCTCTCTATCTCTTTGCTGATGACTCTACTCTCTGTCGCTCCATTCCTCATCCCTCAGATCGGCAGTCTGCAGCCTCCTCACTCTCTGCAGACTTGGACAAAATCACAGACTGGGCAAACAAGTGGAACATGTCTTTCAATCCTGACAAATCTCACACTCTTACGATGTCTCTCCGAAAAGACCGACTGGACAACCCTCCCATCCACTTTCTGAATAATCCTCTCCAAGAAGTTCCGTCACTCAAGCTTTTGGGTCTCACTATCTGCCATGATGTTTCCTGGGAAAACCACATTTCAAATCTGGCCTCCAAAGTCAGTTGCCGACTGGGCATCCTCCGTCATGCGAAGTCGTTCCTTGGCACACCTGAGCTCCTCACCACATACAAGGCTTTCATCCGCAGCTCAATGGAATATTGCTCTCCCCTCTGGGCTGGTGCTCCTGCCTCACACCTAGCTCGTCTTCACGCTGTTGAAACGAAAGCGTTCAGAATCATTGGAATCTCCCGCGATGAAGCTAACTCCAAGGGCCTTTCACTCACTCACCACAGGCAGGTTGGTGGTCTTTCCGTCTTCTACCGACTCCTCTCCGGCCTTTCCCCCCCAGCTCTCTCTGGGCTCTGTCCCCCGAATATTCCTACAGGTCGCACAAGATCTGCCTGCAACCCTCTTATGGTTAAACTGCGAAAATCAAGACTCTCTGCTCACCTTCACTCCTTCATTCCTCTTTTCTCCTGCCTCTGGAACAAACTCCCTGACTCTCTTCATTCCCACTCCTCCCTCCAGGTCTTTAAAACAGCTGTTCATCACCATCTCTTATCTTCCCCCATCCAAAACCTTGATCTTTTCTACCCCCGCTAATTTCACCCCAAATCCACTTTTTTGAAATACCAACTTCTTTCCTGGAAGTCCTTGGTGTCCTTGTGTTTTATACTTCTCGCACCCCCCCCCCCCCTTACCACGCCTCTTCCCCCCAAGCTCTCTCCCTCCCACACATCTCCCGGTGTCCCTGCTCTCAAATGTTGTGGTTGTGTGCTTCCCCTTCTCTCCCCATCTTGTCTACCGCTCTCTTTTTATATACTTTGTTTGTCTGTTTGATTCGTTTGTGAAATAAATGTTAGCTCTTTCACGAGCCTCGATTCTGTATACAAAAAAAAAAAAAAAAAAAAAAAATCCCATCCACAGTGTTCGGGTAATGGAAGATTCGGCTTTGCCGCCATCACCTGAAGCCATACCATTGGTTGGTAGTTAGACTAGAGAATATGCTGTGTCAGGGAGTCATGAGTTGGTGACAGTTTCTCAGGGTCATTGATCTGGTGAAAGAACTCGACCCGGAGGTTGTTCATGGATGTGCAGGTTGATGTTGGAATGTACATCTTGATGATGAAAAGTTCAATGTTTGCCATGTCCAACTCAATGCTGCGACCAAGGTTCCAGAGAAGCCCAGAATCTTTTACATACGGTTTCCAGGACGATCGTTTTCCATACCCACAAAATTGAGTCGTAGTATCAGACCCAGTAAGAGCATGAAAACCAGTAAGGTTGGTGATGACTTCTGGGTTCATTTCATCACGTATAATGTTCAATGGAATGAACTGATTATTTTTCGCTGAACGAATACTGATGCATACTTCCTGATTGGTATCAGGATGTATCGTGAGTACAAAAATGTCTGTGTTTCTCAGACACACTACGACACGACATGATCATCTTTCAAGATTAGATAGAGCCGCATCTGTCCCATGTTCCCATGTGTATGGATTGAATACATAAGATTCATCGTGATTCCGAACTGGGGATTAATTTTATATCTGTTACCTCAGTTGGTGTGTGTGTGTGTGTGTGTGTGTGTGTGTGTGTGTATGTGTGTGTATGTCCCTCTCTCTTCCGCACTCCTTGTCTCTCTGGTAATAAACCTTATGTTCACATGAACATGTACATGGTCATTCGAGGTACGGGACTTTGCCAGTGTGAGTAAATTGACTTGAAATATCCGGTAACGGGCCGATTGGGAAATGCTCATTTAACGTGCATATTTCATTCAAAAATTACGTAACGCTATTTTTTTAGGGAGGGGCATACAGGCTAGATTAAACCTTAGCGATAATTTACCACTCGACCAAAACAAATCGCCAGAAAAGATCGACGGTGTACAATCAGCAGAGGCCTACAGGCCTAATGTATTAGGCCCACCAGAAAACCAAGATGGTGGCCATCTCACTTCATCTCGATGCTATGGTGGGTGGAGTCAAGTGATAGATTTGGGTGTGGTCTAGCAGCTGTCTGACCAATTGGTGCACATTTCAAAAATCGACCCCCAACAGGAAACCCCAATACCAACAATAGCTATGCAAAGCTCTTGTGGACCTGCGACATGTTGCAGGTAAATATACATATAAACATTAAGCATGAAATATACCAAAGACTATTTGCATAAATATGAAAATAAATAACTGCTCTGCCATGTTCTGTGCCTATAAAGGTTAAAAAACAGTTTTGTAAAATTATAAGCATAAATATTCCCATTTTTTTTACCTGGTTTAAACATTCGGTTCAGAAATCAGGAGCACAGCTCGTAAATTTTTGTAAATACATCCTGGTACAGTAAATGTGCATACTCTTGTGAACCTAAATCATACCGTGTAGATAGATGTGCTGATGCACATTTCGATTAACATCAATTGTGTAGGTATCTGGAGCCCAATTACATTGGTATGATATGATATGTCTCCCAATTGCGATGTTCCAATAAATAATTGGGGGGGGGGGGGGGGGGGGGGGAGGCGGGTGGGTCGGAGTCAGCATAAATTCTAGTTCTTATAATATACGATGCCTAGCGATATTTTATGTGTGTGGTATTATTACATCGAGTAATAATTGGAGATCATTTTGGTATACAGTATTAATCTTTAATATTGTCCAATGGTTCCCTCAATTAACACTAAAAGAACCACGGAAGGCAAACGAGCGTTAATGGAGGCGTTTTGAGAACTATGTGGCGGATTATACGCAAGGGGGAAGAAGAGTACCGACTTACCTGGAAGGGTCTCGCCGACGTCTTCGCCCTGCAAAAATATACTCAAACAAAAACTGGGTTTATAAATGTACAGAAAATAATTAAATGGTTTATTAAAACGGATGCCGATAACAAGAAACGCGAAGGTAAATCAAATTCCTAGTCGGGATGTCCCCACACCAGACTTATACACAGACACAGGAAGAAAATAAACGGGAAAATAAAATACATGTGGGTTATCGTGGCACTTAGCTCAACTCACTAGGTACGTCGTCAGCAATCGTCCAGGCCCAGCGCGCAGTGCCAACGCGGCTTCGGTGTTGGCGGGAAACTGCTTGTCGTTTGGCGCCCGCAGAAAGTCAGGCCTCGGTTCTCCCTGCACGCCAAAGGACAGCATCAGCAAGAGCGTCGAAGACCAGAGGTGAGCGAGAGGCAGGAACGTCGAGGGACACGAGGAAGATGCGAGAGGCGAGGAAGGGCAAAATGCAGGCGTGAAGGGCAAAAGGCCAGAGTCCAGTGTCATCGTGCAAGGGCGGAGGGCAAGAAGAGCGAGTCCAAGGTCAGCGAGCAAGAGGGCAAGAAGCAAGAGAGAAAATGTCCGTCCTCGAGTTCTTTTAACATGGGGTCCTGCCGTCATCAGCGCTTCTCCCCCAATCAGCGCGCCGCTTCTTGCTCGCCTCTGACGTCATCGGTGGTCTTTGCCTATCGGCGCTTGGCTTCCTCCTTGGCCTACCTTCCACCAATCAGCGGGTAGCTTCTTTCTCCGCCCGGCCTATCACGAGTTTCCGGGGCGTGTCTTCGGCCTGCCCGAGCTATGTAAGGCGATGTAGATGGTGGTGTCCATCGGCAGTGTTCAGAACTGGCTTCCAGTTGGTTTTATTGTTATTATTTAGTGCAATAAATGGGCATTTCTCACTAGTGTCTATGGTGCAGTGCCAAAAGAGCCAAAGGATAAATCACATAGGGTAAGACTTACAAGGGATAATTTATTCTTATGCCCTAAGCTAGTTAACATGCCCCGCCCCCTCGTGACGGGGACGAAGATACACCTTACTCCGACATTCAGCTAAACAGAACTTATTACATGTGGATGGTTCTTACCCGACATCCGGAGCACCTACCTATACGAATCAACCTGGCTCGACATTATCACAACCCCCACAAACATAACAATATTAAAGATGCTTATGGTAGTTACAAGCAGATATATCGGATGCTGTTGGTGAAAACCAAATGCAATTTAAGACATTTCAAGCTCTTCTTGAGGAATCGGTGTCGGGCTTTTTTACTTTGTGCCTTACTCGTCAATCTTGGATCCGTGGCAGTTATAATTGGTGGGAGCAACTGTGTGTGGATCTTGTGTATTGCTAAGCATGTAAAATGTATTCCAAGCTAGTACCAAAGGGAACTTAGCTCCATGGTTGGCTCTTTTAGCTCTTTCAAGAGCCTCGATTCAGTATACAAAAAAAAAAATACAAAAAAAATAAAATAATGTGGAATACAGGCGTGTGGAGATGGTTCCCTTTTGAGTATGAAGAGCTGTTTTTCTGCAACGTTTGGTATTTGAAGGCATTGCGACCTCTCACGTCTTGGATGTTTTGTTGGGTCTGCTGTCAGCGATGTCATAATTTGCAGCATCTACGAGAATGGATGTTGTACATCTGAGAGAAGGAAAGCAAAGTTGTGTGTGAAAAACGTTTGAATATGCTTGTTATAATTTTAATTTTTTAATGGATAATAAAACTTGTTATAATTTTAATTTTTTAATGGATAATAAAACTTGTTATAATTTTACAAGACAATGGGGGTGTTGTGGTTAGAACGTACTCTGAGACTGGGAGGTTGGCGGTCCGATTTTGACCCTGGCTCAATCATATACCAAAGATTTGAAACAGTTCCTCAATTTGACCCTGGCTCATACATATATATATATATATATATATATATATATATATATATATATGTATATATTTATTTATTTATTTCCCACTTGTGTATATATATACAGGGAATATATATATATATATACACAAGTGGGAAATAAATATATATGTGTATATATATATATATATATATATATATATATATATATATATATATATATATGTATATATATATATATCTATATATATATATATATATATATATATATATATATATATATCTATATATATACTGAAACGCAAAAGGAACTTACCACCTTTGAAACCTTTAAATATCAACAATAACACTGCGTGTAGTAAATGTGTGAACTTATTTGTGGACAATAGTGTCCTCACTGTCAGACAAAACGATCACGGATGGTCACTTGAACCTTCAATGGTCACTTCATAGCACAGCTGTTGAACAGCCGTTTTGACTGTCAGTGATTAGCCAAGGGGTACGGGATGATTTTAATGAGCTGCACGTGATGTCTTGATATTGGCTTTAAAAAGGCCAGTGCAAAATGGGCATTTCAATCAACATGCCACGATTGTCAAGGGATCAACGGCAGCGTGCCCTGGGCATGCTGCACGGCGGACTGAGCTACCATGAGGTGGCACGTCGCCTTGGCTGTTCACACCAGACGATATCGGCCCTGTTGGACAGAGATACCCTCCACAACTCTGCAGATGGCAGACCTCGATCAGGGAGGCCAAGAGTCACCACTGCAGGGCAGGACAGGCAGATGGTCCGAAGTCACCTGCGGGATCAATTCCGTCCAGCATCCCGCACTGCGGCAGAAACTCCGGGGCATGCAAACCCACGGATCTTCAATGATACTGCACGAAGACGACTGCATGACTATGGTCTGACTGCCAGAAGACCATACACAGGCCCCGTGATGACGGCTGCCCATCGCCGCAACCGACAGAGATGGTGCCAGCAGCATCAGCGGTGGACCTTGGCGCAGTGGAATGAGGTCGCTTTCAGCGATGAGTCAAGGTTCTGTGTGGACAGTCCTGATGGGCGTGAGCATGTCTAGAGAAGAACTGGTGAGCGATATGCCGATTGTTGCGTGCGTCAAGCCAACAGGTGGGGTGGCCCAAGTGTGATGGTGTGGGCCGCCATATCAGGCCGGTACAGGACGCCACTGGTGGTTGTGGATGGGAATCCTAACGCCCAGCGGTATGTGGATAACATCCTGCGACCTCATCTGCTGCCATTCCTGCTAGACCACCCAGAACTGAGAACTTTTCAGCATGACAACGCTTGTCCCCATGCTGCTCACTTTACCACTGCATTTCTCCAAGGCGAGAACATCAACACCATGCAGTGGCCTGCGCTCTCCCCTGACCTGAATCCCATAGAGCACCTGTGGGATGAGCTTGGGAGATGCGTAGTTGGCAGGGCCAGGACACGGGCAGAGCTGCTTCAGACATTGAGGATTGAGTGGGACAGAATCCAGCAGCAATCCATCCAAAGACTGGTAGGCAGTATACGCTGACGATGCACTGCCTGTATCCAAAACAATGGTGGCCACACACGCTATTGAAAGGGGACTGACATTGCACCCTGTGCTGTTCTGTACTGTAGAACAAACTGATGAGATGGTGTATCTTGGTCAAAAACTTGACATGTCATCAATAAAATGCCAATGTTTCAATTAGCAATTGTTGGTTTGTTTTATTTTGAACTGTTACAATTTTATTACAGTCATCACGGGGCCTCTGTATGGTCTTCTGGCAGTCAGACCATAGTCATGCAGTCGTCTTCGTGCAGTATCATTGGAGATCCGTGGGTTTGCATGCCCCAGAGTTTCTGCCGCAGTGCGGGATGCTGGACGGAATCGATCCCGCAGGTGACTTCGGACCATCTGCCTGTCCTGCCTTGCAGTGGTGACTCTTGGCCTCCCTGATCGAGGTCTGTCATCTGCAGAGTTGTGGAGGGTGTCTCTGTCCACCATGGCCGATATCGTCTGGTGTGAACAGACAAGGCGACGTGCCACCTCACGGTAGCTCAGTCCGCCTTGCAGCATGCCCAGGGCACGCTGCCGTTGATCCCTTGACAATCGTGGCATGTTGATTGAAATGCCCATTTTTCACTGGCCTTTTTAAAGCCAATATCAAGACATCACATGCAGCTCATTAAAATCATCCCGTACCCCTTGGCTAATCACTGACAGTCAAAACGGCTGTTCAACAGCTGTGCTATGAAGTGACCATTGAAGGTTCAAGTGACCATCCGTGACCGTTTTGTCTGACAGTGAGGACACTATTGTCCACAAATAAGTTCACACATTTACTACACGCAGTGTTATTGTTGATATTTAAAGGTTTCAAAGGTGGTAAGTTTCTTTTGCGTTTCAGTATATATATATATATATATATATATATATATATATATATATATGTATATATATATATATATATATATATATATTGTTACGGAACCCAACGTCGGCCTATGGTTCCCCTTTGAGGGGGGATTAGTCCCCTCGTTTGTTACTGACCGACGGGGTCCCTGAAGCTGCACCGCGACCTCCGGAAAGGCCGGTGAGCAGCTTCGTTCGCGACCGCGGATAAGATGTTAATGGATTGCCGAGCGGATGGCAGCCGTGGCCCGAACCGTTAACAAAGACTAACCCGATTCTGAACGTTGGCCAAATCGTGCCACAGGTATTCAATTGGGAAAAGACAAAGACGACGGATGTGAAGAAGAAGAAGACAAAAAGGGTTTGCAATACGACTATAATTTATTACTATTATTTACAACCAAAAGAAACCAAGGAGAAGGAAGGATAATAAAATAAAGGCAGAAAGAGGGACGGACCAGAAGGACACAGTGAAACTTAGCTTACCTATGACAGTCTTACTTAGAAACCCAAGGACAAGACAAAAGACAGACTACGATCACACTTACACGACTGGGGAATGGAGGCAGGAATGACTGGAAGGAGGAATGGGAAGGTTCAGCTGGGGCAGATGGTTCGGGCTTGATCCCGCACGGGACGTCGGGCTGGACCTCGACGGTCACCGATGCCGCCGATCCTGGTTCCCGCGGGGTAACGGGTCGAAGCTGCCTGGTGGAGCCCACACTGCCTGGTGGAGCCCACGCTGCCTGGTGGAGTCAACGCTGCTTGTGGAGCCAAAACTGCTGGTGGAGCCAAAACTGCTGGTGGAGCCAAAACTGCTGGTGGAGCCAAAACTACGGGTGGAGCCAAAACTGCTGGTGGAGCCAAAACTACGGGTGGAGCCAAAACTGCTGGTGGAGCCAAAGCTGCTTCTCTGGCTCACCTCAGGACGCGTCTCCCTTCTCCCTCCGAGGGCTCGTCTCGACTCATCTGCCGTCTCTGGCGCAACTCTCGGTGGGGGCTGATGCAACGGGTTTTATAACCCCGCCCTCTTGAGCCATACCCACTCATTCTTGGTTGGTCGTAGGGGCTTCTTGGCTCCACCTCTTGATGACGATGGGCGGGCCACACCCTTCTTCTTGGAGCCTTCTTGGAGCACATGGGCAATGGCGGCGAATGCAGTTGGCAATCTAGGCTTTGGGAATGGGGCTTTGGGAATGAAAGGGGATCTACCTTATTTCACTTGGTGCAATGGAGAATGTCAACTCGTGGGAACAGAGCCTTAACCTACACAGAATAAGGAAATAACTACCAACAAGGAGGAAATCTATGATTGTCTAACGTGATGGTATATGACCGAACTAAGGGACGCCCTTTGACCTTTATACACAGAATGGAGGCAGGATGGTGGTCTTTACAATTCATTACACAATAAAAAAAACACAATTCTCATATCCACAATATATATATATATATATATATATATATATATATATATATATATATATATATATATATATATATATATATATATATATATTGTTGCGGATATGGGATTTGGCCTCCATATCCGCTTGTAAATATTCCCCTATTTCCCCAATACTCCCCAACTATCCCCAATCCCCCATTCCCTAGTCCCATTGTCTGTAAACAACACTCTGTAGAACCGACCTTCCCCTTCTTCCCCCATTAAATGTCGTGCCCAGGTCCACCGCATCTCACGTAGACAACTTTCGGACATCTTGCTAGTTATTCTTAGTCTATGTCAGTTAAGGACTCGTTTCCATTAATTCTGACTCTTCGTTGCACCAGAATGTGATTGTATGGCACCAGTAGTGAGTTTAGGACCTCCCCATACCTCCTCCCATCTTCCCCATGAAACAATAACAACAACAACAACTACAACCACAGCGGGGGCGGCGCGGCCGCGGTGCGGGGAGTGTGCGTCCTCACACCGGCTTGGTTAGCCGCCATTGCCATGTGCGCCCACGGGGTTACCACGAAGGGGCTGGCTGTCAGCTCCTCGTCAAGGGCGGAGCCTGGTAACCCCCGCACCCAATAAGAAGCAACGGGCCGATTCCATCTGGGGCGGAGCTAACGAGCCGAGGGCGTGTCACTCCCCGCCGGATATACGCAGCCACTTACCGGACGTGACGTGAGATGCGCCCCCAGCTTGGAGAAAGAACGTCACCTTCCAACGCTGACGCTGAGAGAGACCTCCCGCATCTCTGGACCGGACCGTGTGGATCCTGCCCCTGAGCCAAGGTGCACCTTGAGCTATCAACTACCTGCCCCTCCTTGCCATCAATCCTTGTGTGAGTCAGTTTTGTCCTGTTTATCTGTGGTCTGTCGGGGCTAATATAAGACCGTGTTTAAGTGCCCACCTTACTATGCTGTACCTCTGGTCGGTGTAATCTAACGTTCCGATATATTATAACCTCCTCCGGAGGTCTTGAGAACTGTACCCTTGGTGTCGTGTCATTTTAACCCAGCCGTTGTGTCCTTTTCCTCAATTGATTTAGCATAGCGCGACTCGGCCAACGTTCGAGTATAATCGGGTAAACTGTGCAGACGCGGCCATACCAAACCGCTCGGTAAACTAACATCCACAACCGTGTCTGTAACAATATATTGTAACGAATTTGAGAAGTGTAACGGTTTTGAGAAGTGTAACAATTTTGGAGAAAGTGTAACGAATGTGAAAAGTATGGTTTTGTTGTGTGTAACACCCTCGTAATGTAAATAATGGTCGCAGCCGTCCTCCTAGTTAATTCCATGAAACTTACACACAGGCCACGATATATCTTTTTAAATAGTTTATTTCCTTATTCTATGTAGGCTAAATATGTGTTTCCCACTAGATTGACTCTGCATTGCATCAAACGAAATAAAGCGTAGGCCCCTCCGATGATCCATGGCAGCTCAAGTGCCAGGGATTCCCCCACTTGAGCTTTGACAGCAACCGTTTATTGCAGTACTGAACTGCTGTGCAACGTGACGGCGCCTTACCTGCAGCTGCTGACCGGTTTTCGCCATTTGCGGCCATTACGAACAAGGGGAGTGGCTAGAGAAGACGGGTCGCCCCCCTCGTCATAGGGGGGAGGAGTAAGTCGGCCCCGCTCATCCAACCCAGAACAAGGGGTTTGGCTAAGGGAGGGCGGAGCGGGAACCCCCGAGAAAGTGCGCGAAGGTTCGGTGAGGAAACCAATATAAGCCGCCGCGGGACGCACTCCACCCTCTTGCCTCTCTTGCTCTGACCCCGTCCTCTTGCTCTGACCCCGTCCTCTTGCTCTTGCTCTGACCCCGTCCTCTTGCTCTGACCCCGTCCTCTTGCTTGCTGTCGCTCGTTGTTGCTGGGGAGAAGGAAGACGCCTGAACGAGCAGGTGTGTGCGAGCCATCGTGCGACCAGCTGCGCTGCAGCTAAGGGGGCAGCTAAGGGGCCGCAGGCCACGAAAAGGACGCGCCAGGCAGCAATCCACGCTGGACCCTCCATTGCCTCCCAAAAACAACCATCCATCCTCAAGCCATACCTGCCTGCAATATCCCCCGTGTAAGTGTGAACGTCGTCTGTCCTAATCGTTGTCCTGGGGTTAAGTAAATTGACTAGTATAAGCTAACGATTCACTGTGTGACTGCTTCTTCCATCCATTGCTTGTAAATAACTTTGATCGCTCCTTCTTTTTGCTTGTGTGTATAATAAATCCTGTTATTCCTCCGTACTCTGTCTTCTTCTCTCTTCCTTCTCTTTCGGTCGCTTTAGAGGTTTCCAAATTGAATATCTGTAGTGCGATCTGGTCAACGTTGGGGGAGTCGGGCCAATCGGGGATCCTGTAACGGTCGCGGTCATACCAACCGCTCGGTCAAAGTAACATCTTAACCGCGTCCGTAACAATTGGTGTCTAGGAGTGGGATACGAGGCCCGAACCAAATTTTTAAAACGTGTAAAAAAAAAAAAATCTGGTCAAAATTACGAGCTGCCGAAATTTTGTTGTTTTATAAAACCCGAATTTTGAGATCGCGCCATGGACAATCAAGGCGATCGGATGTCGGTGGGGGAGATAGACGGGTTAGGGGTAACCCAGGATCAGAGGGGAGAAATGGAGGAGAGAAATAAGGAGGTGGTTGAGGGAGTATCAGGCGCACAAAATGGCGCTCTCGCACACGTGGTCGAAGAGGCACAAAATGGCACCTCGCACATGGTGGCGAGAGCCACGCCCTCTGTACCAACGGGTGAAGTCATGCAATCATTTATGGCTGGAATGGCGGCCCTTATGGCCGAGATGAGGGAGCAAGTCAAAAAGGACTGGGGAAACCAAATTAAAGAAATAACTGAGGGAATGGCGAGGGACAGAGTCGCATATGAGGTAAGGGAAGCGGAGAGGGACAGAGACCGCAGGTTGGGCGAAAGGGTCCCAGGGGTGCACGACGAGGTAAAGCGGGGCGAGAAGCGCTGGTTGGGCGAAGTGAAGAAAAGCGCGGGTAAAATGACGGAGGTAGAAATCGCGACCCGGGGTATGGGGCAGCCGGCGACCGCTGAAGTAGAGGGAATTTTAATAAAGCCAGCGGTCGAAAAAGCAAAAGTAGCGGGTATAGTTAAAATTGAAGAGACGACGGAGGTAACCCAGGAATTGAAGGGAGAAATGGAAACTGTACAAAGTCCGTGCTCACATCACGATGCTGTGCTTAACCTGAATGGAAGTTTGCAGGTGCGCGTGGAGAAAAGGATCCCCCAGGTGAGTCGTGCTGTGTATTGTGCGGGGAGATTTTGTAGAAGGATGTTTGACGACAAAAGAATTTTCGCGCGCTTGGGATCGAGGAGGCATCCGGGCGTTGGTGAAGGGTCCCGTGTGAGTAAAAATGGCACGCGTGTGAGGAAAAAGTGTGCGTCGGCGAGTGGGTGTGTTATAAAGTGTGGGAGTGAAACCGAGTGCGAGCGAGAATGCACGTCGGGGTGTACGGGGTGTGACACAGGGAGTGAGAGCAATACGGAGTGTACGTGCGAGGGTGAGTGTGACACGGAGAGTAAGGTGGTGGTGGAACGTGTGCGAGGAAGCACACCTGAGTTGGTGGTAGCGCGAGTGTGGGAGAGCCCATGTGAGCGCGTTAGTGGGTGGATGCAAGAGTGCACGCCCATGGTGAGTGGTACGGAGTACGTACCAAGAGAGAGTGCGCAAGACGGTGCGCGAGGTGTGTTAAGGGAGTGTGCGAACAGCGAGTGTGCGCGAGAGGTGTGGTGTGTAACAGGGAGTACGTTGGTGGAATGTACGGACGGCGTTGGAACGCCGGGTTTGGTGAGGGTGAAAGGGGTAGCGTATGCGTGTGAGCATGCAGGTGAAGCATCGACGGTAACCGGGTTAGTGGTTTGAGCGACGGATAGCCGATGCGAGCACTCGGTGCGAGGAGCCCTTTGTTGGATGCGAGGCCCGGCGCGGATCGAAGCTGCGTCGTTTCTCTTCGAAGCGTCGTTGCCGATTCGGGCTTGGCCCCGCCCCGCACGGTCGAGTCCGGGCCTTGTCGGGCGAGGCGACCGGTCCGGTTCAAGGGCGAGAGGGAGGAAGCGGAACGGTGTCCCCCTGGCGGGGACGGGGTTCCGACCGGGGGAGATTGAGCCATCGGGCCCGGGACCGCAAGGTGCCGCGCCGAGATGGTGCGTGGAACCTCGGCCCAACCAAACCACCTCCCTTGAACCGAAAGCCGGACGGATTCAACCTGCAGGCGACCAAACCACCCGAATTCATTGCTCGGCTTTACGAACCGAGTTTAATGATGTCACGACGCACCGAGGCTAGGATATAGTGGACTGTGATGATGGTGATAGTGATAGTGATAGTGATTTGATACGAAATTTATAATAGTGGGTAGAATGGCAGTAAATGGAAAATTTTTGAATTGGTTGGAATTTGGACGAGCAAAATTGATAGTGGGACCTCCCCGATGTGGTGGGATGGGCAATCCACCATCCCTCACGGCGAGGGGGGGCAAATGCGCTATAGATTATGGGGTGTATGTAAGTGAAAACTAGCCCGGGTGGGTTAGGATATTGTGTGTAGGGCCCTAGAAGATGACATTAGGTAACGATAAGATTAGTTAGTGACAAGGATACCTGTAGTGGGGACGCAGGTAGTTTAGTGTGGATGATAATGACGTGGGAGCGCAATAGTTTAAAGGGGTGACTGGGAAGCGCAAGTTTCAGAGGGGAGTAGTTAGATGAGATGATGCCGTGTGTTTGAGGATTGAACAGGTGTGATTGCACAGGTGTGCAACTGAACAGGTGTATGGAGCAGTGTATGAGGGAGTAGTGGTGATTGCGTGTTGTGTTGACCAAATGGTCCAGGAAGAAAGGAGGGTGCAGGTGGCACCAGGTGTGAGTGCACAGGTGTGCAACAACAGGTATGGAGAATGGTTGTGTGGAATACATGGAGTGTGGAATATATGGAGTATTGGAATGGATGGTCGTGGAGTGAGTGGGATGGAAACTATGGAGTGGAGTGGATGGTGCGAAGGTGTGAATGGGGGAAGAGTGGCCCCCATCACGGATACCCGGGGCGGGTAGTGTAAGTGTTAGGTAGAGGGTATAGGTAAATTGTGGTTGGATATTGGCATCTGTGGTGCGAGTGGAAGAATGATGTTTGGATGGGTGCATTAGTGTTGTGGAAATGGCTGGGCGTGTAGCCTGTTAGTGTGTGTAGTTGGTTTGGGCACTCCACCACTGTGAGGATGTCGGCCAGGTGAGGCCGCAGGTGGGCTCTGGGAGCCGGTAGTTGTGGATGTGGCCCGAGGATCCGGAGGACGGACCCGGGTAGCCCAGTGCCAGAGGGCACCAAGGGGTGACAGAGCCAGGAGGGGCCTTCCCCAGTTAGTTAGGTTAGGGTGAGGAGCTAGGTAAGCTCGGGTGGCAACTGCAGTGGTGGAGGTGTGCAGGTGGGTAGACCTGCTGGGAGAGCTACACGTCACAGCCCAGAAATTGTGCAAGGGCACCGGGAGATGAATCGGGGGAGTGAGACCCCAAATTGAGAAGCACCACAGTTTGGTCAATGGGAATTGGTTGTTAGAACCCATAGTGTAAGTGGCCAATGGATTGGCAGGGAAAGACCCCGGGTAGTGTAAAGAGTGTTAAGGTCATTTAGAGGATAGTTAGGATTGGAGTCTCCTCGCACCATCTGCATCCACTCACCTGAGATGAGGTAACTCCACACCATGCCATGTTTTATTATTTTTCATTAATGCAAATGTTTTGGATTGTGAGACGCATCATGACGTGGGTGTGACATTGGGCGTAATTCCATCTCTCCCTCCTTATGAGGATTGATGATGAATTGGTGATGGCAAATTTTGAAGTAGAGGGATTGGAGACGAATTTGGTGTAGAAGGGAAAGATGGGGAAGACAAGACGTAGTGACGAATTTGTAAAGGTGTAAATTCTTGTAAATATGGGGTAAGGGCAAGGGTAGTGTAGGTGACAGGGGGGGTGACGTACGGTAGGGACGAGTTTTTCTCACTTCGCTCTCCGTACGCACTTCACCCTGCATTGCCTTTATTGACGTGTACCCTTGTGACCCTACCCCTCGCTCATTTGTCTTCCCCCCTTTTGTCTCCCACTTGAGGACCTGTGCGCCATTGGGCGCCGAGGGGAGCGTGCGTGAGATGGCCATTGTGCGCACGAGATTCCCAGAACCAGCATGCGTTGCGTTGATGTACCACTTTATGGACCGCTGTTCTGCGGCCAAGTACCACTTGATGGACCCCAGGTTCTGGGGCAGGGCACCTCTGTTGGAGACCGGCCATAGTGGCCAGGGAATCTTGCTTGCGGACCTCGGTAAGGTGGCACCTATGCCAAACAGGTGGACCACCCTTAGTTGGCCCCTGCGGCCCTAAATAAAAATGAACACAAGTTGTGCTTTTTATTATTTCCAAGTAGGCCGCATGAAGCCAGAAGACGTCGGGAAGAACATCGGCCCAGCAGAGAAAGAGAAGACCACCACCAGTTGTTTTGTTGTGTTTATTATGAACCGTGGTGACTGTGCACCGAGTGGTGCTTTTGGTGCTTTGTGGTGCTTTTGGTGCTTTGTGGTGCTTTTGGTGCTTTTGGGTGCTTTGGTGGTATTGGTACTGGTGCATTGATGCAATGCGTGCTGTCTCCTCCCTCCCAACAGGAATTTCTTTTTCTTGTTCCCTAAAAAGAAAAAAAAACACAGGTCCTGGGTTGCGTTGTAAATAAGAAATAACGTTACTGTAAATAATGCTCCCCACCGTAAATGTATAGTTTGAGAACAATTCCGTAATTCGGTTAGCTGTGGGCTTGAGTCTGTTAGACAGGGTGCAATGCAATAGGGGGACATACTTATTTGTGTTTTAAGATTGTCACACTCAGGGTCAGGTTAATTGTAGAGGGAATTACACCTACGTGTCACACTAAGTTAAAGTTTTGTAGGCCCGATGACGGGCCTGAAGAAAGGAGGGTGCAGTGTAACGAATTTGAGAAGTGTAACGGTTTTGAGAAGTGTAACAATTTTGGAGAAAGTGTAACGAATGTGAAAAGTATGGTTTTGTTGTGTGTAACACCCTCGTAATGTAAATAATGGTCGCAGCCGTCCTCCTAGTTAATTCCATGAAACTTACACACAGGCCACGATATATCTTTTTAAATAGTTTATTTCCTTATTCTATGTAGGCTAAATATGTGTTTCCCACTAGATTGAGTCTGCATTGCATCAAACGAAATAAAGCGTAGGCCCCTCCGATGATCCATGGCAGCTCAAGTGCCAGGGATTCCCCCACTTGAGCTTTGACAGCAACCGTTTATTGCAGTACTGAACTGCTGTGCAACGTGACGGCGCCTTACCTGCAGCTGCTGACCAGTTTTCACCATTTGCGGCCATTACGAACAAGGGGAGTGGCTAGAGAAGACGGGTCGCCCCCCTCATCATAGGGGGGAGGAGTAAGTCGGCCCCGCTCATCCAACCCAGAACAAGGGGTTTGGCTAAGGGAGGGCGGAGCGGGAACCCCCGAGAAAGTGCGCGAAGGTTCGGTGAGGAAACCAATATAAGCCGCCGCGGGACGCACTCCACCCTCTTGCCTCTCTTGCTCTGACCCCGTCCTCTTGCTCTGACCCCGTCCTCTTGCTCTTGCTCTGACCCCGTCCTCTTGCTCTGACCCCGTCCTCTTGCTCTGACCCCGTCCTCTTGCTTGCTGTCGCTCGTTGTTGCTGGGGAGAAGGAAGACGCCTGAACGAGCAGGTGTGTGCGAGCCATCGTGCGACCAGCTGCGCTGCAGCTAAGGGGGCAGCTAAGGGGCCGCAGGCCACGAAAAGGACGCGCCAGGCAGCAATCCACGCTGGACCCTCCATTGCCTCCCAAAAACAACCATCCATCCTCAAGCCATACCTGCCTGCAATATCCCCCGTGTAAGTGTGAACGTCGTCTGTCCTAATCGTTGTCCTGGGGTTAAGTAAATTGACTAGTATAAGCTAACGATTCACTGTGTGACTGCTTCTTCCATCCATTGCTTGTAAATAACTTTGATCGCTCCTTCTTTTTGCTTGTGTGTATAATAAATCCTGTTATTCCTCCGTACTCTGTCTTCTTCTCTCTTCCTTCTCTTTCGGTCGCTTTAGAGGTTTCCAAATTGAATATCTGTGGTGCGATCTGGTCAACGTTGGGGGAGTCGGGCCAATCGGGGATCCTGTAACGGTCGCGGTCATACCAACCGCTCGGTCAAAGTAACATCTTAACCGCGTCCGTAACAATTGGTGTCTAGGAGTGGGATACGAGGCCCGAACCAAATTTTTAAAACGTGTAAAAAAAAAAAAATCTGGTCAAAATTACGAGCTGCCGAAATTTTGTTGTTTTATAAAACCCGAATTTTGAGATCGCGCCATGGACAATCAAGGCGATCGGATGTCGGTGGGGGAGATAGACGGGTTAGGGGTAACCCAGGATCAGAGGGGAGAAATGGAGGAGAGAAATAAGGAGGTGGTTGAGGGAGTATCAGGCGCACAAAATGGCGCTCTCGCGCACGTGGTTGAAGAGGCACAAAATGGCGCCTCGCACATGGTGGCGAGAGCCGCGCCCTCTGTACCAACGGGTGAAGTCATGCAATCATTTATGGCTGGAATGGCGGCCCTTATGGCCGAGATGAGGGAGCAAGTCAAAAAGGACTGGGGAAACCAAATTAAAGAAATAACTGAGGGAATGGCGAGGGACAGAGTCGCATATGAGGTAAGGGAAGCGGAGAGGGACAGAGACCGCAGGTTGGGCGAAAGGGTCCCAGGGGTGCACGACGAGGTAAAGCGGGGCGAGAAGCGCTGGTTGGGCGAAGTGAAGAAAAGCGCGGGTAAAATGACGGAGGTAGAAATCGCGACCCGGGGTATGGGGCAGCCGGCGACCGCTGAAGTAGAGTGAATTTTAATAAAGCCAGCAGTCGAAAAAGCAAAAGTAGCGGGTATAGTTAAAATTGAAGAGACGACTGAGGTAACCCAGGAATTGAAGGGAGAAATGGAAACTGTACAAAGTCCGTGCTCACATCACGACGCTGTGCTTAACCTGAATGGAAGTTTGCAGGTGCGCGTGGAGAAAAGGATCCCCCAGGTGAGTCGTGCTGTGTATTGTGCGGGGAGATTTTGTAGAAGGATGTTTGACGACAAAAGAATTTTCGCGCGCTTGGGATCGAGGAGGCATCCGGGCGTTGGTGAAGGGTCCCGTGTGAGTAAAAATGGCACGCGTGTGAGGAAAAAGTGTGCGTCGGCGAGTGGGTGTGTTATAAAGTGTGGGAGTGAAACCGAGTGCGAGCGAGAATGCACGACGGGGTGTACGGGGTGTGACACAGGGAGTGAGAGCAATACGGAGTGTACGTGCGAGGGTGAGTGTGACACGGAGAGTAAGGTGGTGGTGGAACGTGTGCGAGGAAGCACACCTGAGTTGGTGGTAGCGCGAGTGTGGGAGAGCCCATGTGAGCGCGTTAGTGGGTGGATGCAAGAGTGCACGCCCATGGTGAGTGGTACGGAGTACGTACCAAGGGAGAGTGCGCAAGACGGTGCGCGAGGTGTGTTAAGGGAGTGTGCGAACAGCGAGTGTGCACGAGAGGTGTGGTGTGTAACAGGGAGTACGTTGGTGGAATGTACGGACGGCGTTGGAACGCCGGGTTTGGTGAGGGTGAAAGGGGTAGCGTATGCGTGTGAGCATGCAGGTGAAGCATCGACGGTAACCGGGTTAGCGGTTTGAGCGACGGATAGCCGATGCGAGCACTCGGTGCGAGGAGCCCTTTGTTGGATGCGAGGCCCGGCGCGGATCGAAGCTGCGTCGTTTCTCTTCGAAGCGTCGTTGCCGATTCGGGCTTGGCCCCGCCCCGCACGGTCGAGTCCGGGCCTTGTCGGGCGAGGCGACCGGTCCGGTTCAAGGGCGAGAGGGAGGAAGCGGAACGGTGTCCCCCTGGCGGGGACGGGGTTCCGACCGGGGGAGATTGAGCCATCGGGCCCGGGACCGCAAGGTGCCGCGCCGAGATGGTGCGTGGAACCTCGGCCCAACCAAACCACCTCCCTTGAACCGAAAGCCGGACGGATTCAACCTGCAGGCGACCAAACCACCCAAATTCATTGCTCGGCTTTACGAACCGAGTTTAATGATGTCACGACGCACCGAGGCTAGGATATAGTGGACTGTGATGATGGTGATAGTGATAGTGATAGTGATTTGATACGAAATTTATAATAGTGGGTAGAATGGCAGTAAATGGAAAATTTTTGAATTGGTTGGAATTTGGACGAGCAAAATTGATAGTGGGACCTCCCCGATGTGGTGGGATGGGCAATCCACCATCCCTCACGGCGAGGGGGGGCAAATGCGCTATAGATTATGGGGTGTATGGCAGTGAAAACTAGCCCGGGTGGGTTAGGATATTGTGTGTAGGGCCCTAGAAGATGACATTAGGTAACGATAAGATTAGTTAGTGACAAGGATACCTGTAGTGGGGACGCAGGTAGTTTAGTGTGGATGATAATGACGTGGGAGCGCAATAGTTTAAAGGGGTGACTGGGAAGCGCAAGTTTCAGAGGGGAGTAGTTAGATGAGATGATGCCGTGTGTTTGAGGATTGAACAGGTGTGATTGCACAGATGTGCAACTGAACAGGTGTATGGAGCAGTGTATGAGGGAGTAGTGGTGATTGCGTGTTGTGTTGACCAAATGGTCCAGGAAGAAAGGAGGGTGCAGGTGGCACCAGGTGTGAGTGCACAGGTGTGCAACAACAGGTATGGAGAATGGTTGTGTGGAATACATGGAGTGTGGAATATATGGAGTATTGGAATGGATGGTCGTGGAGTGAGTGGGATGGAAACTATGGAGTGGAGTGGATGGTGCGAAGGTGTGAATGGGGGAAGAGTGGCCCCCATCACGGATACCCGGGGCGGGTAGTGTAAGTGTTAGGTAGAGGGTATAGGTAAATTGTGGTTGGATATTGGCATCTGTGGTGCGAGTGGAAGAATGATGTTTGGATGGGTGCATTAGTGTTGTGGAAATGGCTGGGCGTGTAGCCTGTTAGTGTGCGTAGTTGGTTTGGGCACTCCACCACTGTGAGGATGTCGGCCAGGTGAGGCCGCAGGTGGGCTCTGGGAGCCGGTAGTTGTGGATGGGGCCCGAGGATCCGGAGGACGGACCCGGGTAGCCCAGTGCCAGAGGGCACCAAGGGGTGACAGAGGCAGGAGGGGCCTTCCCCAGTTAGTTAGGTTAGGGTGAGGAGCTAGGTAAGCTCGGGTGGCAACTGCAGTGGTGGAGGTGTGCAGGTGGGTAGACCTGCTGGGAGAGCTACACGTCACAGCCCAGAAATTGTGCAAGGGCACCGGGAGATGAATCGGGGGAGTGAGACCCCAAATTGAGAAGCACCACAGTTTGGTCAATGGGAATTGGTTGTTAGAACCCATAGTGTAAGTGGCCAATGGATTGGCAGGGAAAGACCCCGGGTAGTGTAAAGAGTGTTAAGGTCATTTAGAGGATAGTTAGGATTGGAGTCTCCTCGCACCATCTGCATCCACTCACCTGAGATGAGGTAACTCCACACCATGCCATGTTTTATTATTTTTCATTAATGCAAATGTTTTGGATTGTGAGACGCATCATGACGTGGGTGTGACATTGGGCGTAATTCCATCTCTCCCTCCTTATGAGGATTGATGATGAATTGGTGATGGCAAATTTTGAAGTAGAGGGATTGGAGACGAATTTGGTGTAGAAGGGAAAGATGGGGAAGACAAGACGTAGTGACGAATTTGTAAAGGTGTAAATTCTTGTAAATATGGGGTAAGGGCAAGGGTAGTGTAGGTGACAGGGGGGGTGACGTACGGTAGGGACGAGTTTTTCTCACTTCGCTCTCCGTACGCACTTCACCCTGCATTGCCTTTATTGACGTGTACCCTTGTGACCCTACCCCTCGCTCATTTGTCTTCCCCCCTTTTGTCTCCCACTTGAGGACCTGTGCGCCATTGGGCGCCGAGGGGAGCGTGCGTGAGATGGCCATTGTGCGCACGAGATTCCCAGAACCAGCATGCGTTGCGTTGATGTACCACTTTATGGACCGCTGTTCTGCGGCCAAGTACCACTTGATGGACCCCAGGTTCTGGGGCAGGGCACCTCTGTTGGAGACCGGCCATAGTGGCCAGGGAATCTTGCTTGCGGACCTCGGTAAGGTGGCACCTATGCCAAACAGGTGGACCACCCTTAGTTGGCCCCTGCGGCCCTAAATAAAAATGAACACAAATTGTGCTTTTTATTATTTCCAAGTAGGCCGCATGAAGCCAGAAGACGTCGGGAAGAACATCGGCCCAGCAGAGAAAGAGAAGACCACCACCAGTTGTTTTGTTGTGTTTATTATGAACCGTGGTGACTGTGCACCGAGTGGTGCTTTTGGTGCTTTGTGGTGCTTTTGGTGCTTTGTGGTGCTTTTGGTGCTTTTGGGTGCTTTGGGGGTATTGGTACTGGTGCATCGATGCAATGCGTGCTGTCTCCTCCCTCCCAACAGGAATTTCTTTTTCTTGTTCCCTAAAAAGAAAAAAAAACATAGGTCCTGGGTTGCGTTGTAAATAAGAAATAACGTTACTGTAAATAATGCTCCCCACCGTAAATGTATAGTTTGAGAACAATTCCGTAATTCGGTTAGCTGTGGGCTTGAGTCTGTTAGACAGGGTGCAATGCAATAGGGGGACATACTTATTTGTGTTTTAAGATTGTCACACTCAGGGTCAGGTTAATTGTAGAGGGAATTACACCTACGTGTCACACTAAGTTAAAGTTTTGTAGGCCCGAGCACGTCCCTGAAGAAAGGAGGGTGCAGTGTAACGAATTTGAGAAGTGTAACGGTTTTGAGAAGTGTAACAATTTTGGAGAAAGTGTAACGAATGTGAAAAGTATGGTTTTGTTGTGTGTAACACCCTCGTAATGTAAATAATGGTCGCAGCCGTCCTCCTAGTTAATTCCATGAAACTTACACACAGGCCACGATATATCTTTTTAAATAGTTTATTTCCTTATGCTATGTAGGCTAAATATGTGTTTCCCACTAGATTGACTCTGCATTGCATCAAACGAAATAAAGCGTAGGCCCCTCCGATGATCCATGGCAGCTCAAGTGCCAGGGATTCCCCCACTTGAGCTTTGACATCAACCGTTTATTGCAGTACTGAACTGCTGTGCAACGTGACGGCGCCTTACCTGCAGCTGCTGACCGGTTTTCGCCATTTGCGGCCATTACGAACAAGGGGAGTGGCTAGAGAAGACGGGTCGCCCCCCTCGTCATAGGGGGGAGGAGTAAGTCGGCCCCGCTCATCCAACCCAGAACAAGGGGTTTGGCTAAGGGAGGGCGGAGCGGGAACCCCCGAGAAAGTGCGCGAAGGTTCGGTGAGGAAACCAATATAAGCCACCGCGGGACGCACTCCACCCTCTTGCCTCTCTTGCTCTGACCCCGTCCTCTTGCTCTGACCCCGTCCTCTTGCTCTTGCTCTGACCCCGTCCTCTTGCTCTGACCCCGTCCTCTTGCTCTGACCCCGTCCTCTTGCTTGCTGTCGCTCGTTGTTGCTGGGGAGAAGGAAGACGCCTGAACGAGCAGGTGTGTGCGAGCCATCGTGCGACCAGCTGCGCTGCAGCTAAGGGGGCAGCTAAGGGGCCGCAGGCCACGAAAAGGACGCGCCAGGCAGCAATCCACGCTGGACCCTCCATTGCCTCCCAAAAACAACCATCCATCCTCAAGCCATACCTGCCTGCAATATCCCCCATGTAAGTGTGAATGTCGTCTGTCCTAATTGTTGTCCTGGGGTTAAGTAAATTGACTAGTATAAGCTAACGATTCACTGTGTGACTGCTTCTTCCATCCATTGCTTGTAAATAACTTTGATCGCTCCTTCTTTTTGCTTGTGTGTATAATAAATCCTGTTATTCCTCCGTACTCTGTCTTATTCTCTCTTCCTTCTCTTTCGGTCGCTTTAGAGGTTTCCAAATTGAATATCTGTGGTGCGATCTGGTCAACGTTGGGGGAGTCGGGCCAATCGGGGATCCTGTAACGGTCGCGGTCATACCAACCGCTCGGTCAAAGTAACATCTTAACCGCGTCCGTAACAATATATATATATATATATATATATATATATATATATATATATATATATATATATATATATATATATATATACATATATATATATATATATACATATATATATATATATATATATATATATATATATATATATATATATATATATATATATATATACAGACTTGGCATTTAATAAGGAATATTTTTTTTTGTGGGGGTGAACTTACTTTTCAAGATGTCTTAGAACCAAAAGTTCATTGGAATTATGTTGAAATTATTCTAGATTTTGTTAATGTGACCTTCAAAAGAAACAAAAACCACATTTGACATTTCGAAACAAATAAATTGATCCTTGAAAGTGATGTGAACTGATATCGAACTCAATTCATGGATAGTACTGTGTTAAACTTCTGTACGTTTTCCAGAAGTATCTCTTTATTTTGCACATTAGCCAAATTATTTTTTAACAAAAACAAAAGTTAAATTACGACTGGGATTACGGACAGTAAAATTACAGTTCAGTACTTCGTGTAACCCCCACGAGCATTCAGGAGAGCACGTACACGTTGAGGCATGCTGGCTGTTCATGAGATTTGCCAAGGTTTGGACAGGAATCGCTTGCCAGGCAGTGACAATAGTCTGCTGCAATTCACGCACAGAGGCAGGCTGCTGGTCCAAGTTGTCGATTTGACACGTTAATTCTGCCCACAAGTTCTCTATCGGATTCATATCCGGGGACATGGCAGGCCAATCCATATGCTCCACACCACGGTCAGCAAGAAAGTGTTGGATCATGCGAGCACAATGAGGCCGTGCATTGTCATCTTGGAAGACAAAGTTTCCTCGAAAGGCTGCACGAGCAAATGGAAGCAATGTTTCTTCCAGAATGGCCCTGTACTTGAACTGGTTCAGGTTTCCATTCAGAACAACCAGGTCAGTTTTGCCCCCTGCATGAAAAGCAGCCCAAACGGTCACCCCACCACCTCCAGCATGGACTCTTGGCACTATACAATCTTTGTTGTAGGCTTCATGCACTTGTCTGCGCACTCGGACGCGGCCATCTTGACGATAGACCAGAAATCTAGACTCGTCACTGAAGGTCACATAATTCCAGTGTCCTGGCTGCCATTGACGGTGCTCTCTGGCCCACTGCAATCGGCGCTGGTGGTGTTGTCTGGTCAGGCGTGGCTTTCTCAGGGGATGCCTGGCACGATAGCCTGCTTGAACCAGTCGTTGGTTGACTAGCCTTCTGGATACAGGCACATTTGTCAGTTGCTGCCACTCAGCCCTCAGCCGATTAGCTGACTTGGTACGGCCATTGCAGATTAACCGGTGCAGCTGGCGATCATCCCTCCTTGTGGTTCTGCGGGGACGTCCTGGCCTCGGTATTGGAGTAGGGACACCCCTCTGAGCATTTTGTTTCAGGATCTTTGACACCTGACCTTGAGTGATACCATACTGCCGAGCAATAGCACGCTGTTTCATGCCGTAATTTCGTAAAGCCACCACTCCATGACAAACAGCATTGCCGAGTTGACGGACCATCTCCAGAGGAAGCGGCAATAACTTTTGGAGACGTGCAGCAGTTGTTTTCTACTAATACAGAACGCAACAACCCTTGTATACCCGACTGTGAAGCCAATCATCAAATGCACCTGTCCATACATTTTGCCATGCCACCTGTGATATAATCCTGTTGTTGACTTCTTGCTGAGACAGACAATCAGTGACATGGTTCTTTTGACAAATAAATCACCAAAGTGTAAAAGAAACTCACCAGATTGATATACTGAGTTAAGAAAGTAAACCCAAGTCAAGAAAAAAAAAAAATTCCATATTAAATGCCGTCTATATATATATATATATATATATATATATATATATATATATATATATATATATATATATATATATATATATATATATATATACTTCCAGAGGACAGTGTTCAGAAGGAAGAGTAGCATGCTCCTCTTTGGCATGTTCACACACGGGGAGTAAGCAGTCATTCTGACCCTGCATGTCTGCCAACGGGGAAGCAGATACCCCTAAGTACATGTGAAAACAGTGTTGTTAAGAACAAGCACGAAGCTTTGAATGGAGAGAATACTGATGGCCTTCAAAGAGACAATCTGACTCGTGAATATGCCGCAGATGTCCTTCGAATGTCAACAAAAGCTGTGTCGGGCTACCTGGTGCAAAACTGCCCCCAAGTGGCTGAATTTACGGATAGCCTTTGGACTGTAAGGAGCAACGTTAACTACGAACCTTTATCGCCAGAGTTGTTTGATCTTGATGTTTCCTCAGAGGAGCAGTTTGAAAACCCTTTTCCAATGGAGGAAGGTAAATATTGCCAAATACACGAAGCAAAACAAGGGAAATTTGTTTGCAGTGAAATCTTTGATGGCGTCAGGAAGGGCATCCGGCCATAAAAACATTGCCGCAAAAAGAGAAACCATGACAATTACAACAACATATGGGCAGGGTACAGCCCGAAGTGGAGATCGGTTTCTGAGGTTTGGGACATGGAATGTAGGGACAATGACAGGGAGATCAGGAGAAGTGGTGGAAGTATTGGTCAGAAGAAGAGTGGACATATGTTGTGTGCAAGAGACGAGATGGAAGGGAAGTGGTGTGAGAATGGTGAAGGGTAGGCAGGGACAGAAATACAAGTTTGTGTGGCAAGGGTGCCCGGAGGGCGTGAATGGTGTTGGTGTCCTGTTTTCTGAGGAGTTTGTAGACAGTGTGGTGAGTGTGACCAGAGTGAGTGATAGGTTGATGATGGTGAAAATGATGATTGGATAGCTCTTGGTGAACATCATCTCGGGATATGCTCCGCAGGTTGGTCGGAGCGATGAAGAGAAGGACAAGTTTTGGTGTGCGATAGAGAAGCTGATGGAAAACGTGAAAGATGAGGAAGTTGTTGTGGTAGGAGGAGACCTAAATGGACATGTGGGAAGGAGTATGGATGGTTTTGAGGGAGTTCATGGGGGTTATGGATATGGTGTGAGAAATGGAGAAGGTGAAAGGATTTTGGAGTTTGCTGATGGAACTGATTTGTTGATTTGTAATACTCAGTTCCAGAAAGGGGATAATAAGCTTGTTACATACACGTCAGGTGGGTCGACGACAACTGTTGACTACCTGATGGTGCGTAGGCGAGATAGGGGGCACCTCCGGGACACAAAGGTGATCCCGGGGGAGGAGGCTGTTCCACAGCACCACTTGGCTGTCTGCGACATAAGGGTGAAAGGTGCGAGGAGAGCTCGGCGGGTGAAGTACCAACCGAGAATGAAGGTGTGGAGGTTGAAAGAGGTGAAAGTAAGGGAGGCATTAAAAGAGAGGCTGAGTCGGGTCGAGGATGATGTGGTTGAGCTTGAAAGTGGTTGGATGTCAATGAAAGATAGTCTGTTGGGAGCCGTTGGTGAGGTATGTCGATGGACAAAAGGACCACCGAGGCACTCGGAAACATGGTGGTGGGATGATGAAGTTGGAAAGAGGATTGACGAGAAGAGGAAGAAGTTCAAGGCGTGGCAGAAGGCGAAGGGTACGGGAGTAGAAAAAGCAGAGCATGAAAGTTATGAGGCAGCCAAGAAGGCTGCAAAGAAAGAGGTAGCAAAGGCGCAGGAGACATGTAGGAAAATGTTCGGAGAACGCTTGGATTCGGAAGAGGGTCAGAGAGCGGTATTCAGGATTGCAAAGCAGATAGCGAAAGAGGGGTGTGATGTGATGGGGGTTAGTTGCTTGAAGGATGAAGTGGGACAAATCGTTGTGGACCCAGATGGAATTAAAGGAAGATGGAAAAGATATATGGAAATGCTGTTGAATATAGAGAATGAATGGTATGGCAACATAGAGAGTAACCCAGTTTTAGGACCGGCAGAGAAGATAACTGAGAAGGAAGTTGAGGAAGCGATAAAAGCAATGAAGAGTAGAAAAGCGGGAGGGCTGACGGGAGTTGTGGGAGATATGTTGAAGGCAGCAGGAAGTTGGGGTGTGAAGAGAATGACAGAGATCTGTAATCTGGTGGTGAAAGAAGGCTGCATTCCAGTGGCTTGGGAACTGAGTGCCCTTGTCTCTCTATACAAGGGGAAAGGTGACCCTCTGGAATGTGGCTTGTACCGAGCGATAAAGTTATTGGAGCATGGAATGAAGGTATTGGAAAGGGTGTTGGAGAGGAGGATAAGGAAGAAGGTGAAGATCGACGAAATGCAGTTTGGATTAATGCCAGGGAGAGGAACGACAGACGCACTCTTTATTGTGAGGCAGTTGCAGGAGAAGTACATGGAGAAGAGGAAGAAGTTGTTTCTTGGGTTTGTTGATCTGGAGAAAGCATTCGATAGGGTTCCACGCGAAGTATTGACATGGGCATTGAGGAAGTTTGAAGTGGAGGAATGGTTGATCAGAGTTGTGATGGCAATGTACAATAGAGCGCGCACAGCTGTAAGGACGAAGGACGGGAACAGTGGTGAGTTTGAGGTGAAGGTGGGAGTGCATCAGGGGTCAGTACTAAGTCCACTACTATTTGTAGCTGTGATGGAGGTGCTGGCTCAGACCGTAAAGGAGGGTTTACCGTGGGAGTTGTTGTATGCAGATGATCTGGTGTTGATTGCGGAAAGTATGGATGGACTGAAGGAAAAGATGAACAAGTGGAAGGAAAGTATGGAGACAAAAGGTCTGAAGGTGAATATAGGAAAGATGAAGGCGATGGCAAGTGGTAAAGCATGT
This sequence comes from Myxine glutinosa, assembly GCF_964187855.1. Lineage (NCBI taxonomy): Eukaryota > Metazoa > Chordata > Myxini > Myxiniformes > Myxinidae > Myxine > Myxine glutinosa. The sequence goes on along the minus strand of NC_136268.1, from coordinate 79,740 downwards.
GGTGAGGTGGAAAGAACTGGGAAGTGGCCCTGTGCTGTGTGCAGGCAGGGTGTCGGAGTGAACTCCATTCAATGTACAATGTGCGCTGAGTGGGTTCATCAAAAATGTAGTGGTCTGAGAGGGTCATTAACCAGTGTGGCAGCTACATTCAAATGTAAGGTGTGCACAGAGGGAGCTGCAGATGGAGGAAATGTTGAGTTGGATCTTGGAGACGGCGTGAAGCTGGAAGGTGTGAAAACATTTTGCTATCTAGGAAACATGCTGAATGGAGAAGGTGGATCAGACTCGGCAACGGTTGCTAGAGTGAGATGTGCATGGAAGAAGTTTCGGGAACTGAGTGGCGTGCTGATGAGGAGGGGAGTGTCATTGAAACTGAAGGGAAAGGTGTAGCTGCATGTGTGAGAAGTGTTATGATTTATGGGAGCGAGACATGGGTCATGAATGTAGAGCAGCAACGAAGGCTGGAAAGGGTGGAAATGCGAATGGTTCGGTGGATGTGCGGAGTGTCGCTGAGAGAGAGGAAGACAAATGATGAATTGGGAAAGATGATGGGAATAGAGCCTGTGATTGATGCTGTGAAGAGGAACAGGTTGAGATGGTTTGGTCATGTGTTGAGGAAGGATGAAAGTGACTGGTTGAGAAGAGTGATGGAAATAAATGTAGAAGGAAGTAGAGGACGGGGAAGACCGAGAAAGACTTCGCTAAAGACGGTGGAAGAAGACATGCTGGCAAGGGGGTTAACAAGGAGAGATGCAGAAAATAGGGCAAAATGGAGAAGATTGTCATGGGGACCACAAGGCTAACCCCCGCTCTTGCAGGGAAAATGGCCTTAAAATGCATGTTGTTGTTGTTGTATATACATATATATATATATATATATATATATATATATATATATATACATATATATACATATCTTTATATATATATATATATATATATATATATATATATATATATATATATATATATATATATATATATATATATATATATATATATATATTGTTGCGGATATGAGGATTATGTTTTTTTATTGTGTTGTATTGTATGGTAAATTGTTGTGTAATATTGCTTGATTCTGGCCCCTCCTGACTCCAGCGTTGTCTAAAGGCCAAAGGTCGTCCCATAATTGGTCCATAAAGCATACACATCAGCCAATCATAGAATACCCCTGTTCGATAGTTATATCTTTATTATGTGTATTAGGGTAAGGCCTTGTCTTCCATTAAGATGACACTCCATTGCACCAAGTGAAATAGATAGATTCCCTTCATTCTTCATTCCCACTCCCAAAACTTTCATCATTGCCAAGCCTCGATTGCAAATTACATCCCCTCCAAAACCACCATTGAACATGTGCTCGGATCGGGGAAGAAAGGCGGGTCCCCACCTCGTCATAGAGGGGAGGAGCGAGTCAGCCCCACTCAACCAACCACGAACAAGGGGTTGGACTTGGAGAGGGTGTGGAGAGAAACATCAAGGAGGTTCGCGAAGGTTGAGGGGCGGGGCCTATATAACCCGCCGCGGGACGCTCCCCAAGCAGAGGAGAGATGAGCTTTTACTGAGAGGAGAGATGAGCTTTTACTGAGATGAGGAGATGAGCTTTGACAAGAGTAATTTGAGATCACCCAAGGAAGCTTTGTACACAGCAACGGCTGATCAAGTGGGCCGATGTTTGTTCCTGAGCTGGTGCCTTTCCGAGCAGAGTCCGAGGCTGGCATGTGAGCAAAAGAACATAGAGAACATTAAGGAGATCATCATCCAGGGAAGCACAAAGCCTGTTGTAGTCCTGGCAAAGCACGCGACGTCCACAGCAGCAGCAGCGGCGGCGGCCACAGCAGCAACAACACTCAACAGCCGCTTGGGGCCTGGACGGCGGTTTTGAGCAGGGCCCCGAAGGAACGGCGGCTGCTAAATGCGCCGATCGTGCTGCAGGACCCCTTGGACTTTCCTCTCCCTCCAGCCATCCACCTCCCGCCACTCCTGCCTTTCCATCCTCTTGTGTACGTGAGTTTGTTTTGTTTGTTCTGTCCTGGGTATTTAATTAAGCTTGTATAAGGAATTTGCACTGTGTCTCTAATTCTTCTGTATATTATTTTATTATCTTTCCTTCTTCCTTGGTTATTTTGAGCCTGTAAATAGCAAATAAATTATATTCGTATTTCCAACCTTATTGTCTTCTTCTTCTTCACATCCGTGTCGCCTTAGTCTTTTCCCTATTGAATATCTGTGGCGCGATCTGGCCAATGTTCGGGGATCGGGTTAATCGGGGTAACTGTTAGGCCGCGGTGCCATCCGCTCGGCAAACCAACATCCTTATCCACGGGCCGTAACAATATATATATATATATATATATATATATATATATATATATATATGTTTGTGCAGCATCTGTCCTGTCCTGTGTTGTCACTGAACTACTTTCTCAAACTTTTGTGAAATTGTACCAAACTTCTGGTATGCACATATCTCTCCTGTCGGTATGTCCTAAGGGTATTTTCTTTGAAAAATGTTCCAATTGTTTTGTTTTTTTGTTTTTGGGAATTCTTTTGGGAAAAACATTTGATATATATATATATATATATATATATATATATATATATATATATATATATATATATATATGTATATATATATATATATATGTATATATATATATATATATGTATATATATATGTATATATATATATATATATATATATATATATATATATATATATATATATATATATATATATATGTATATGTATATATATATATGTATATGTATATATATATATGTATATACATATACATATATATATATACATATATATATATATATATATTGCTGTGGATTTGAGAATCCTGTTTGTAAATATGCCCCTCTAGTAATTCTTGTAAATACCTCCGTTTTGTGTGTAAAGGTCAAAGGTCGTCCCCTTAGTTAGTCCATCGCATGCATGTAGAAAATCATATACCCTTCTAAATAGTTATTTCCTTATTATGTGTATTAGCTTAAGGCTCTGTTTCCCATTAATTGACACTGCATTGCACCAAATCAGATAAGATAGAATCCCCTTTCAATTGCCACCATAAAACGCAATTGCCGGCAGCGTTCGCTGCCCTTTGGGTGGGGTTATTGGCATCACCTTCACCCCAAGACTCCATTGAACACGAGGTCATCTCGGAGCAGAAGGTGGGAGGAGTCAGCAAGCGCCAGGAACAAGGCGTGGCTTTGCCAACGCCTCCTCAAGGGGCGGGATCGGTGAGCCCTCGCGACCAATCAAGGCCGAGGCGAGCTCACAGATGGGCGTTTCCAACAGGCCGGTGGCTTGATCGCCACGCGCCTCATAAAAGGGGGTGGGGAAGGACTGTGGAGGGAGATGCGGGAGATGCGGCAGATGAGTCAGCTAAGCGAGAGATCTCCGATGAGCTTTGAGTCCACCGCAGCTTTGAATCCACCGCAGCTTTGAATCCACCGCAGCTTTGAATCCACCGCAGCTTTGACCACCCCAGCTTTGAGCTTTGACGGCAGTTTCGACCGCGGCCGCGAAGCAACGCCGCCGTGCGAACACGATTGAGGAGGGTCGGCGGCTGCTCACCTCGAGCATTGAGCTCACCTCACCGGACCTGCATCCTTCCCGCCCTGTGATCCCACCTTCTCGTCCGTCCAGCCATCCACCTCCTGCCATTCATTTCTGCTTCATTCCCCGTGTAAGTCTGATTGTCGTCTGTCCTTTGTGTTGTCCCTGGGAATAAGTAAGACTGTATAGGTAAGCTAGTATTGCACTGTGTCTCCCTCTGCTTCTGTCATTATTTTCGTATTTTTCCTTCTTCCTTGGTTTCTTTGGTCTTGTAAATATTAGTAATAAATCCCTATTCTTCCTACCTTGCCTTCTTTCCTTTACATCCGTTTCGTCTTAGTGATTTCTCGATTGAGTACCTGTGGCGCGATTTTGGCCAACGTTTCGGAATTGGGTTAGTGAATGCTAATGACTCGAACTTCGGGTTGCTAAAAACCGCTCGGCAAAAAGACCATCTAAAACCGTGGTTCGAGCGGGAGTCCCTCCCCTGCTTCGCGGTCAGGAGTGGCACTCAGGTCCTTGGGACTTTTCGTAGACCAAATACCCTGGCTGCTCCTGACCGGAAGGAGCATTGGGACTCCCAGGACTCACGTCGGTCAGTCGCAGACAAGGGGATTAATCCCCCCTTGATAAGGGGAAAAGGGGCCGACGTTGAGATCCGTAACAAATTGGTGCCAGGAGTGGGATTCGGACCTGAAGTGCGCTTAGCGCACTCAAAATTACAAGTCAACAAAATTTTATTAAAACACCACTAAATTTTAAAATCGTGCCATGGATAATCAAGGCGATCGGGTGCCAGTGGGGGTAGAGTTAGAGGGTTTAGAAGCGACCCAGGACCCCAGGGAAATGTATATGGGGGAGAGAGAGGAGAGCAATGAGGATGTGGTTGCGGGGGTATCAGGTGCACAAGATGGCGCCCTCGCGCACGAGGTTTCAGGCGCACAAAATGGCGGCTCGCACGAGATTGCGGCAGCCGCGCCCGCAGCACCAATGAACTGGGACCTACTCATGCTGCAAATGCAGGCCTTCATGGTCAAGGCGGATGAGGAGAGGGAAAGCAACAGGGGGCTAGGAAACCAAATTGAAATGGATGGAATGAGGGCCGATAGGGAGGGAATGGAAAACAGAATGGGTGACCGAATAAAAAAATGGGTGAGAACAGAGACCGCAGGTTGGGCAAGCAGGGTCCCAAGGGTGCGCGACGGGGTAACGCGGGTCGAGGAGCGCAGGTTGAGCGAGTCGGAGCAAGGCACAGGTAACTGGACCAGGGTAGACATCGCGACCCGGGGTATGGAAAAGCCGGCGACTGCCGAGGTAGGAGAGAAACTTTTATTCGGAGCAGCGGTCGCCGAGGGAAAGAAAAAAAAAATAAAGTCCGAATCATTCGATGCAGTAGTGGAAATTGTAATTGGAGAGACCGGGGACTTAGAAAAGCACTCGCGGCAGGGAGAAATCTATATATATATGTGGCGGACACATTGTCAGTGGGCAATAATTCCGCGCACCAGTGGGTGGCGCGAGCGTCCGGGCGTGGAAGCGCAGCTCGGGCCACGCCCGGAGCGAAGGCGTCATGAGGCGCAGGGTGGAACTGAGGACATGCCCCGCCTTTCGGCCGACCGGCCACGCCCGGGGCAAGGCGTGGTTTTTCAACACTATCACAAGTGCAAAAAGTGTTTTTTCCACACTAATACAAGTGCAAAAGTGGTTTCCTGCACCAACACAAGTGCGAAAAGTGGTTTTTCAACACTAACACAAGTGCGAAAAGTCGTTTTTCATCACTAACACAAGTGCGAGAAGTGTTTTTTCCACACTAATACAAGTGCAAAAGTGGTTTCCTGCACCAACACAAGTGCGAAAAGTGGTTTTCCAACACTAACACAAGTGCGAAAAGTGGTTTTTCAACACTAACACAAGTGCGAAAAGTGGTTTTTCAACACTAACACAAGTGCGAAAAGTAGTTTTTCAACACTAATGCAAGTGCAAAAGTGGTTTTCTGCACCAACACAAGTGTGAAAAGTAGTTTTTCAACACTAACACAAGTGCGAAAAGTGGTTTTTCAACACTAACACAAGTGCAAAAAGTGGTTTTTCAACACTATCACAAGTGCAAAAAGTGTTTTTCCACATTAATACAAGTGCAAAAGTGGTTTCCTGCACCAACACAAGTGCGAAAAGTGGTTTTTCAACACTAACACAAGTGCGAAAAGTGGTTTTTCAACACTAACACAAGTGCGAAAAGTGGTTTTTCAACACTAACACAAGTGCGAAAAGTGGTTTTTCAACACTAATACAAGTGCAAAAGTGGTTTCCTGCACCAACACAAGTGCGAAAAGTGGTTTTTCAACACTAACACATGTGCGAAAAGTGGTTTTTCAACACGAACGCAAGTGCGAAAAGTGGTTTTTCAACACTATCACAAGTGCAAAAAGTGTTTTTTCCACACTAATATAAGTGCAAAAGTGGTTTCCTGCACCAACACAAGTGCGAAAAGTGGTTTTTCAACACTAACACAAGTGCGAAAAGTGGTTTTTCAACACTAACACAAGTGCGAAAAGTGGTTTTTCAACACTAACACAAGTGCAAAAAGTGGTTTTTCAACACTATCACAAGTGCAAAAAGTTCATTTTTCCACACCAATACAAGTGCAAAAGTGGTTTCCTGCACCAACACAAGTGCGAAAAGTGGTTTTTCAACACAAACACAAGTGCGAAAAGTGGTTTTTCAACACTAACACAAGTGCGAAAAGTGGTTTTTCAACACTAACACAAGTGCGAAAAGTGGTTTTTCCACACTAATACAAGTGCAAAAGTGGTTTCCTGCACCAACACAAGTGCGAAAAGTGGTTTTTCAACACTAACACAAGTGCGAAAAGTGGTTTTTCAACACTAACACAAGTGCGAAAAGTGGTTTTTCAACACTAACACAAGTGCGAAAAGTGGTTTTTCAACACTAACACAAGTGCAAAAAGTGGTTTTTCAACACTAACACAAGTGCTAAAAGTGGTTTTTCAACACTAACACAAGTGCTAAAAGTGGTTTTTCAACACTAACACAAGTGCGAAAAGTGGTTTTTCAACACTAATACAAGTGCAAAAGTGGTTTCCTGCACCAACACAAGTGCGAAAAGTGGTTTTTCAACACTAACACAAGTGCGAAAAGTGGTTTTTCAACACTAACACAAGTGCGAAAAGTGGTTTTTCAACACTATCACAAGTGCAAAAAGTGTTTTTTCCACACTAATATAAGTGCAAAAGTGGTTTCCTGCACCAACACAAGTGCGAAACGTGGTTTTTCAACACTAACACAAGTGCGAAAAATGGTTTTTCAACACTAACACAAGTGCAAAAAGTGGTTTTTCAACACTATCACAAGTGCAAAAAGTGTTTTTTCCACACCAATACAAGTGCAAAAGTGGTTTCCTGCACTAACACAAGTGCGAAAAGTGGTTTTTCAACACTAACACAAGTGCGAAAAGTGGTTTTTCCACACTAATACAAGTGCAAAAGTGGTTTCCTGCACCAACACAAGTGCAAAAAGTGGTTTTTCAAACTAACACAAGTGCGAAAAGTGGTTTTTCAACACTAATACAAGTGCAAAAGTGGTTTTCTGCACCAACACAAGTGTGAAAAGTAGTTTTTCAACACTAACACAAGTGCGAAAAGTGGTTTTTCAACACTATCATAAGTGCAAAAAGTGTTTTTTCCACACCAATACAAGTGCAAAAGTGGTTTCCTGCACCAACACAAGTGCGAAAAGTGGTTTTTCAACACAAACACAAGTGCGAAAAGTGGTTTTTCAACACTAACACAAGTGCGAAAAGTGGTTTTTCAACACTAACACAAGTGCGAAAAGTGGTTTTTCAACACTAACACAAGTGCGAAAAATGGTTTTTCAACACTAACACAAGTGCAAAAAGTGGTTTTTTAACACTAACACAAGTGCAAAAAGTGTTTTTTCCACACCAATACAAGTGCAAAAGTGGTTTTCTGCACCAACACAAGTGTGAAAAGTAGTTTTTCAACACTAACACAAGTGCGAAAAGTGGTTTTTCAACACTAACACAAGTGCAAAAAGTGGTTTTTCAACACTATCACAAGTGCAAAAAGTGTTTTTTCCACATTAATACAAGTGCAAAAGTGGTTTCCTGCACCAACACAAGTGCGAAAAGTGGTTTTTCAACACTAACACAAGTGCGAAAAGTAGTTTTTCAACACTAACACAAGTGCGAAAAGTAGTTTTTCAACACTAATACAAGTGCAAAAGTGGTTTTCTGCACCAACACAAGTGTGAAAAGTAGTTTTTCAACACTAACACAAGTGCGAAAAGTGGTTTTTCAACACTAACACAAGTGCAAAAAGTGGTTTTTCAACACTATCACAAGTGCAAAAAGTGTTTTTCCACATTAATACAAGTGCAAAAGTGGTTTCCTGCACTAACACAAGTGCGAAAAGTAGTTTTTCAACACTAACACAAGTGCGAAAAGTGGTTTTTCAAAACTAACACAAGTGCAAAAAGTGGTTTTTCAACACTATCACAAGTGCAAAAAGTGTTTTTCCACATTAATACAAGTGCAAAAGTGGTTTTCTGCACCAACACAAGTGTGAAAAGTAGTTTTTCAACACTAACACAAGTGCGAAAAGTGGTTTTTCAAAACTAACACAAGTGCAAAAAGTGGTTTTTCAACACTATCACAAGTGCAAAAAGTGTTTTTCCACATTAATACAAGTGCAAAAGTGGTTTCCTGCACCAACACAAGTGCGAAAAGTGGTTTTTCAACACTAACACAAGTGCGAAAAGTGGTTTTTCAACACTAACACAAGTGCGAAAAGTGGTTTTTCAACACTAACACAAGTGCGAAAAGTGGTTTTTCAACACTAATACAAGTGCAAAAGTGGTTTCCTGCACCAACACAAGTGCGAAAAGTGGTTTTTCAACACTAACACATGTGCGAAAAGTGGTTTTTCAACACGAACGCAAGTGCGAAAAGTGGTTTTTCAACACTATCACAAGTGCAAAAAGTGTTTTTTCCACACTAATATAAGTGCAAAAGTGGTTTCCTGCACCAACACAAGTGCGAAAAGTGGTTTTTCAACACTAACACAAGTGCGAAAAGTGGTTTTTCAACACTAACACAAGTGCGAAAAGTGGTTTTTCAACACTAACACAAGTGCAAAAAGTGGTTTTTCAACACTATCACAAGTGCAAAAAGTTCATTTTTCCACACCAATACAAGTGCAAAAGTGGTTTCCTGCACCAACACAAGTGCGAAAAGTGGTTTTTCAACACAAACACAAGTGCGAAAAGTGGTTTTTCAACACTAACACAAGTGCGAAAAGTGGTTTTTCAACACTAACACAAGTGCGAAAAGTGGTTTTTCCACACTAATACAAGTGCAAAAGTGGTTTCCTGCACCAACACAAGTGCAAAAAGTGGTTTTTCAACACTAACACAAGTGCGAAAAGTGGTTTTTCAACACTAATACAAGTGCAAAAGTGGTTTCCTGCACCAACACAAGTGCGAAAAGTGGTTTTTCAACACTAACACAAGTGCGAAAAGTGGTTTTTCAACACTAACACAAGTGCGAAAAGTGGTTTTTCAACACTAACACAAGTGCGAAAAGTGGTTTTTCAACACTAACACAAGTGCGAAAAGTGGTTTTTCAACACTAACACAAGTGCTAAAAGTGGTTTTTCAACACTAACACAAGTGCTAAAAGTGGTTTTTCAACACTAACACAAGTGCGAAAAGTGGTTTTTCAACACTAATACAAGTGCAAAAGTGGTTTCCTGCACCAACACAAGTGCGAAAAGTGGTTTTTCAACACTAACACAAGTGCGAAAAGTGGTTTTTCAACACTAACACAAGTGCGAAAAGTGGTTTTTCAACACTATCACAAGTGCAAAAAGTGTTTTTTCCACACTAATATAAGTGCAAAAGTGGTTTCCTGCACCAACACAAGTGCGAAACGTGGTTTTTCAACACTAACACAAGTGCGAAAAATGGTTTTTCAACACTAACACAAGTGCAAAAAGTGGTTTTTCAACACTATCACAAGTGCAAAAAGTGTTTTTTCCACACCAATACAAGTGCAAAAGTGGTTTCCTGCACTAACACAAGTGCGAAAAGTGGTTTTTCAACACTAACACAAGCGCGAAAAGTGGTTTTCCACACTAATACAAGTGCAAAAGTGGTTTCCTGCATCAACACAAGTGCAAAAAGTGGTTTTTCAACACTAACACAAGTGCGAAAAGTGGTTTTTCAACACTAATACAAGTGCAAAAGTGGTTTTCTGCACCAACACAAGTGTGAAAAGTAGTTTTTCAACACTAACACAAGTGCGAAATGTGGTTTTTCAACACTAACACAAGTGCAAAAAGTGGTTTTTCAACACTATCACAAGTGCAAAAAATGTTTTTTCCACACCAATACAAGTGCAAAAGTGGTTTCCTGCACCAACACAAGTGCGAAAAGTGGTTTTTCAACACAAACACAAGTGCGAAAAGTGGTTTTTCAACACTAACACAAGTGCGAAAAGTGGTTTTTCAACACTAACACAAGTGCGAAAAGTGGTTTTTCAACACTAACACAAGTGCGAAAAATGGTTTTTCAACACTAACACAAGTGCAAAAAGTGGTTTTTTAACACTAACACAAGTGCAAAAAGTGTTTTTTCCACACCAATACAAGTGCAAAAGTGGTTTTCTGCACCAACACAAGTGTGAAAAGTAGTTTTTCAACACTAACACAAGTGCGAAAAGTGGTTTTTCAACACTAACACAAGTGCAAAAAGTGGTTTTTCAACACTATCACAAGTGCAAAAAGTGTTTTTTCCACATTAATACAAGTGCAAAAGTGGTTTCCTGCACCAACACAAGTGCGAAAAGTGGTTTTTCAACACTAACACAAGTGCGAAAAGTGGTTTTTCAACACTAACACAAGTGCGAAAAGTGGTTTTTCAACACTAACACAAGTGCGAAAAGTGGTTTTTCAACACTAATACAAGTGCAAAAGTGGTTTCCTGCACCAACACAGGTGCGAAAAGTGGTTTTTCAACACTAACACAAGTGCGAAAAGTGGTTTTTCAACACTAACACAAGTGCGAAAAGTGGTTTTTCAACACTAACACAAGTGCGAAAAGTGGTTTTTCAACACTAACACAAGTGCAAAAAGTGGTTTTCCCACACTAATACAAGTGCAAAAGTGGTTTCCTGCACCAACACAAGTGCGAAAAGTGGTTTTTCAACACTAACACAAGTGCGAAAAGTGGTTTTTCAACACTAACACAAGTGCGAAAAGTGTTTTTCCACACTAATACAAGTGCAAAAGTGGTTTCCTGCACCAACACAAGTGCGAAAAGTGGTTTTTCAACACTAACACATGTGCGAAAAGTGGTTTTTCAACACTAACACAAGTGCGAAAAGTGGTTTTTCAACACTAATACAAGTGCGAAAAGTGGTTTTTCAACACTAATACAAGTGCAAAAGTGGTTTCCTGCACCAACACAAGTGCGAAAAGTGGTTTTTCAACACTAACACATGTGCGAAAAGTGGTTTTTCAACACTAACACAAGTGCGAAAAGTGGTTTTTCAACAATATCACAAGTGCAAAAGTGTTTTTTCCACACTAATATAAGTGCAAAAGTGGTTTCCTGCACCAACACAAGTGCGAAAAGAGGTTTTTCAAGACTAACACAAGTGCGAAAAATGGTTTTTCAACACTAACACAAGTGCGAAACGTGGTTTTTCAACACTATCACAAGTGCAAAAAGTGTTTTTTCCACACTAATACAAGTGCAAAAGTGGTTTTTCAACACTAACACAAGTGCGAAAAGTGGTTTTTTAACACTAACACAAGTGCGAAAAGTAGTTTTTCAACACTAATACAAGTGCAAAAGTGGTTTTCTGCACCAACACAAGTGTGAAAAGTAGTTTTTCAACACTAACACAAGTGCGAAAAGTGGTTTTTCAACACTAACACAAGTGCAAAAAGTGGATTTTCAACACTATCACAAGTGCAAAAAGTGTTTTTCCCACATTAATACAAGTGCAAAAGTGGTTTCCTGCACCAACACAAGTGCGAAAAGTGGTTTTTCAACACTAACACAAGTGCGAAAAGTGGTTTTTCAACACTAACACAAGTGCGAAAAGTGGTTTTTCAACACTAACACAAGTGCGAAAAGTGGTTTTTCAACACTAATACAAGTGCAAAAGTGGTTTCCTGCACCAACACAAGTGCGAAAAGTGGTTTTTCAACACTAACACAAGTGCGAAAAGTGGTTTTTCAACACTAACGCAAGTGCGAAAAGTGGTTTTTCAACACTATCACAAGTGCAAAAAGTGTTTTTTCCACACTGATATAAGTGCAAAAGTGGTTTCCTGCACCAACACAAGTGCGAAAAGTGGTTTTTCAACACTAACACAAGTGCGAAAAGTGGTTTTTCAACACTAACACAAGTGCGAAAAGTGGTTTTTCAACACTAACACAAGTGCAAAAAGTGGTTTTTCAACACTATCACAAGTGCAAAAAGTTCATTTTTCCACACCAATACAAGTGCAAAAGTGTTTTCCTGCACCAACACAAGTGCGAAAAGTGGTTTTTCAACACAAACACAAGTGCGAAAAGTGGTTTTTCAACACTATCACAAGTGCAAAAAGTGTTTTTTCCACACTAATACAAGTGCAAAAGTGGTTTTTCAACACTAACACAAGTGCGAAAAGTGGTTTTTTAACACTAACACAAGTGCGAAAAGTAGTTTTTCAACACTAATACAAGTGCAAAAGTGGTTTTCTGCACCAACACAAGTGTGAAAAGTAGTTTTTCAACACTAACACAAGTGCGAAAAGTGGTTTTTCAACACTAACACAAGTGCAAAAAGTGGTTTTTCAACACTATCACAAGTGCAAAAAGTGTTTTTTCCACATTAATACAAGTGCAAAAGTGGTTTCCTGCACCAACACAAGTGCGAAAAGTGGTTTTTCAACACTAACACAAGTGCGAAAAGTGGTTTTTCAACACTAACACAAGTGCGAAAAGTGGTTTTTCAACACTAACACAAGTGCGAAAAGTGGTTTTTCAACACTAATACAAGTGCAAAAGTGGTTTCCTGCACCAACACAAGTGCGAAAAGTGGTTTTTCAACACTAACACATGTGCGAAAAGTGGTTTTTCAACACTAACGCAAGTGCGAAAAGTGGTTTTTCAACACTATCACAAGTGCAAAAAGTGTTTTTTTCATAAATATAAGTGCAAAAGTGGTTTCCTGCACCAACACAAGTGCGAAAAGTGGTTTTTCAACACTAACACAAGTGCGAAAAGTGGTTTTTCAACACTAACACAAGTGCGAAAAGTGGTTTTTCAACACTAACACAAGTGCAAAAAGTGGTTTTTCAACACTATCACAAGTGCAAAAAGTTCATTTTTCCACACCAATACAAGTGCAAAAGTGGTTTCCTGCACCAACACAAGTGCGAAAAGTGGTTTTTCAACACTAACACAAGTGCAAAAAGTGGTTTTTCAACACTATCACAAGTGCAAAAAGTGTTTTTTCCACATTAATACAAGTGCAAAAGTGGTTTCCTGCACCAACACAAGTGCGAAAAGTGGTTTTTCAACACTAACACAAGTGCGAAAAGTGGTTTTTCAACACTAACACAAGTGCGAAAAGTGGTTTTTCAACACTAACACAAGTGCGAAAAGTGGTTTTTCAACACTAATACAAGTGCAAAAGTGGTTTCCTGCACCAACACAAGTGCAAAAAGTGGTTTTTCAACACTAACACAAGTGCGAAAAGTGGTTTTTCAACACTAACGCAAGTGCGAAAAGTGGTTTTTCAACACTATCACAAGTGCAAAAAGTGTTTTTTCCACACTAATATAAGTGCAAAAGTGGTTTCCTGCACCAACACAAGTGCGAAAAGTGGTTTTTCAACACTAACACAAGTGCGAAAAGTGGTTTTTCAACACTAACACAAGTGCGAAAAGTGTTTTTTCAACACTAACACAAGTGCAAAAAGTGGTTTTTCAACACTATCACAAGTGCAAAAAGTTCATTTTTCCACACCAATACAAGTGCAAAAGTGGTTTCCTGCACCAACACAAGTGCGAAAAGTGGTTTTTCAACACAAACACAAGTGCGAAAAGTGGTTTTTCAACACTAACACAAGTGCGAAAAGTGGTTTTTCAACACTAACACAAGTGCAAAAAGTGGTTTTTCAACACTATCACAAGTGCAAAAAGTGTTTTTTCCACATTAATACAAGTGCAAAAGTAGTTTCCTGCACCAACACAAGTGCGAAAAGTGGTTTTTCAACACTAACACAAGTGCGAAAAGTGGTTTTTCAACACTAACACAAGTGCGAAAAGTGGTTTTTCAACACTAACACAAGTGCGAAAAGTGGTTTTTCAACACTAATACAAGTGCAAAAGTGGTTTCCTGCACCAACACAAGTGCGAAAAGTGGTTTTTCAACACTAACACATGTGCGAAAAGTGGTTTTTCAACACTAACGCAAGTGCGAAAAGTGGTTTTTCAACACTATCACAAGTGCAAAAAGTGTTTTTTCCACACTAATATAAGTGCAAAAGTGGTTTCCTGCACCAACACAAGTGCGAAAAGTGGTTTTTCAACACTAACACAAGTGCGAAAAGTGGTTTTTCAACACTAACACAAGTGCGAAAAGTGGTTTTTCAACACTAACACAAGTGCAAAAAGTGGTTTTTCAACACTATCACAAGTGCAAAAAGTTCATTTTTCCACACCAATACAAGTGCAAAAGTGGTTTCCTACACCAACACAAGTGCGAAAAGTGGTTTTTCAACACAAACACAAGTGCGAAAAGTGGTTTTTCAACACTAACACAAGTGCGAAAAGTGGTTTTTCAACACTAACACAAGTGCGAAAAGTGGTTTTTCCACACTAATACAAGTGCAAAAGTGGTTTCCTGCACCAACACAAGTGCAAAAAGTGGTTTTTCAACACTAACACAAGTGCGAAAAGTGGTTTTTCAACACTAATACAAGTGCAAAAGTGGTTTCCTGCACCAACACAAGTGCGAAAAGTGGTTTTTCAACACTAACACAAGTGCGAAAAGTGGTTTTTCAACACTAACACAAGTGCGAAAAGTGGTTTTTCAACACTAACACAAGTGCGAAAAGTGGTTTTTCAACACTAACACAAGTGCGAAAAGTGGTTTTTCAACACTAACACAAGTGCTAAAAGTGGTTTTTCAACACTAACACAAGTGCGAAAAGTGGTTTTTCAACACTAATACAAGTGCAAAAGTGGTTTCCTGCACCAACACAAGTGCGAAACGTGGTTTTTCAACACTAACACAAGTGCGAAAAATGGTTTTTCAACACTAACACAAGTGCAAAAAGTGGTTTTTCAACACTATCACAAGTGCAAAAAGTGTTTTTTCCACACCAATACAAGTGCAAAAGTGGTTTCCTGCACTAACACAAGTGCGAAAAGTGGTTTTTCAACACTAACACAAGTGCGAAAAGTGGTTTTTCAACACTAACACAAGTGCGAAAAGTGGTTTTTCAACACTAACACAAGTGCAAAAAGTGGTTTTTCCACACTAATACAAGTGCAAAAGTGGTTTCCTGCACCAACACAAGTGCGAAAAGTGGTTTTTCAACACTAACACAAGTGCGAAAAGTGGTTTTTCAACACTAACACAAGTGCGAAAAGTGTTTTTCCACACTAATACAAGTGCAAAAGTGGTTTCCTGCACCAACACAAGTGCGAAAAGTGGTTTTTCAACACTAACACATGTGCGAAAAGTGGTTTTTCAACACTAACACAAGTGCGAAAAGTGGTTTTTCAACACTAATACAAGTGCGAAAAGTGGTTTTTCAACACTATCACAAGTGCAAAAAGTGTTTTTTCCACACTAATACAAGTGCAAAAGTGGTTTTTCAACACTAACACAAGTGCGAAAAGTGGTTTTTTAACACTAACACAAGTGCGAAAAGTAGTTTTTCAACACTAATACAAGTGCGAAAAGTGGTTTTTCAACACTAACGCAAGTGCGAAAAGTGGTTTTTCAACACTATCACAAGTGCAAAAAGTGTTTTTTCCACACTAATATAAGTGCAAAAGTGGTTTCCTGCACCAACACAAGTGCGAAAAGTGGTTTTTCAACACTAACACAAGTGCGAAAAGTGGTTTTTCAACACTAACACAAGTGCGAAAAGTGGTTTTTCAACACTAACACAAGTGCAAAAAGTGGTTTTTCAACACTATCACAAGTGCAAAAAGTTCATTTTTCCACACCAATACAAGTGCAAAAGTGGTTTCCTGCACCAACACAAGTGCGAAAAGTGGTTTTTCAACACTAACACAAGTGCGAAAAGTAGTTTTTCAACACTAATACAAGTGCGAAAAGTGGTTTTTCAACACTAACGCAAGTGCGAAAAGTGGTTTTTCAACACTATCACAAGTGCAAAAAGTGTTTTTTCCACACTAATATAAGTGCAAAAGTGGTTTCCTGCACCATCACAAGTGCGAAAAGTGGTTTTTCAACACTAACACAAGTGCGAAAAGTAGTTTTTCAACACTAATACAAGTGCGAAAAGTGGTTTTTCAACACTAACGCAAGTGCGAAAAGTGGTTTTTCAACACTATCACAAGTGCAAAAAGTGTTTTTTCCACACTAATATAAGTGCAAAAGTGGTTTCCTGCACCAACACAAGTGCGAAAAGTGGTTTTTTAACACTAACACAAGTGCGAAAAGTAGTTTTTCAACACTAATACAAGTGCGAAAAGTGGTTTTTCAACACTAACACAAGTGCGAAAAGTAGTTTTTCAACACTAATACAAGTGCGAAAAGTGGTTTTTCAACACTAACGCAAGTGCGAAAAGTGGTTTTTCAACACTATCACAAGTGCAAAAAGTGTTTTTTCCACACTAATATAAGTGCAAAAGTGGTTTCCTACACCAACACAAGTGCGAAAAGTGGTTTTTTAACACTAACACAAGTGCGAAAAGTAGTTTTTCAACACTAATACAAGTGCGAAAAGTGGTTTTTCAACACTAACGCAAGTGCGAAAAGTGGTTTTTCAACACTATCACAAGTGCAAAAAGTGTTTTTTCCACACTAATATAAGTGCAAAAGTGGTTTCCTGCACCAACACAAGTGCGAAAAGTGGTTTTTCAACACTAACACAAGTGCGAAAAGTGGTTTTTCAACACTAACACAAGTGCGAAAAGTGGTTTTTCAACACTAACACAAGTGCAAAAAGTGGTTTTTCAACACTATCACAAGTGCAAAAAGTTCATTTTTCCACACCAATACAAGTGCAAAAGTGGTTTCCTGCACCAACACAAGTGCGAAAAGTGGTTTTTCAACACTAACACAAGTGCGAAAAGTGGTTTTTCCACACTAATACAAGTGCAAAAGTGGTTTCCTGCACCAACACAAGTGCAAAAAGTGGTTTTTCAACACTAACACAAGTGCGAAAAGTGGTTTTTCAACACTAATACAAGTGCAAAAGTGGTTTCCTGCACCAACACAAGTGCGAAAAGTGGTTTTTCAACACTAACACAAGTGCGAAAAGTGGTTTTTCAACACTAACACAAGTGCGAAAAGTGGTTTTTCAACACTAACACAAGTGCGAAAAGTGGTTTTTCAACACTAACACAAGTGCGAAAAGTGGTTTTTCAACACTAACACAAGTGCTAAAAGTGGTTTTTCAACACTAACACAAGTGCGAAAAGTGGTTTTTCAACACTAATACAAGTGCAAAAGTGGTTTCCTGCACCAACACAAGTGCGAAACGTGGTTTTTCAACACTAACACAAGTGCGAAAAATGGTTTTTCAACACTAACACAAGTGCAAAAAGTGGTTTTTCAACACTATCACAAGTGCAAAAAGTGTTTTTTCCACACAATACAAGTGCAAAAGTGGTTTCCTGCACTAACACAAGTGCGAAAAGTGGTTTTTCAACACTAACACAAGTGCGAAAAGTGGTTTTTCAACACTAACACAAGTGCGAAAAGTGGTTTTTCAACACTAACACAAGTGCAAAAAGTGGTTTTTCCACACTAATACAAGTGCAAAAGTGGTTTCCTGCACCAACACAAGTGCGAAAAGTGGTTTTTCAACACTAACACAAGTGCGAAAAGTGGTTTTTCAACACTAACACAAGTGCGAAAAGTGTTTTTCCACACTAATACAAGTGCAAAAGTGGTTTCCTGCACCAACACAAGTGCGAAAAGTGGTTTTTCAACACTAACACATGTGCGAAAAGTGGTTTTTCAACACTAACACAAGTGCGAAAAGTGGTTTTTCAACACTAATACAAGTGCGAAAAGTGGTTTTTCAACACTATCACAAGTGCAAAAAGTGTTTTTTCCACACTAATACAAGTGCAAAAGTGGTTTTTCAACACTAACACAAGTGCGAAAAGTGGTTTTTTAACACTAACACAAGTGCGAAAAGTAGTTTTTCAACACTAATACAAGTGCGAAAAGTGGTTTTTCAACACTAACGCAAGTGCGAAAAGTGGTTTTTCAACACTATCACAAGTGCAAAAAGTGTTTTTTCCACACTAATATAAGTGCAAAAGTGGTTTCCTGCACCAACACAAGTGCGAAAAGTGGTTTTTCAACACTATCACAAGTGCGAAAAGTGGTTTTTCAACACTAATACAAGTGCAAAAGTGGTTTCCTGCACCAACACAAGTGCAAAAAGTGGTTTTTCAACACTATCACAAGTGCGAAAAGTGGTTTTTCAACACTAATACAAGTGCAAAAGTGGTTTCCTGCACCAACACAAGTGCGAAAAGTGGTTTTTCAACACTAACACAAGTGCGAAAAGTGGTTTTTCCACACTAATACAAGTGCAAAAGTGGTTTCCTGCACCAACACAAGTGCAAAAAGTGGTTTTTCAACACTATCACAAGTGCGAAAAGTGGTTTTTCAACACTAATACAAGTGCAAAAGTGGTTTCCTGCACCAACACAAGTGCGAAAAGTGGTTTTTCAACACTAACACAAGTGCGAAAAGTGGTTTTTCAACACTAACACAAGTGCGAAAAGTGGTTTTTCAACACTAACACAAGTGCGAAAAGTGGTTTTTCAACACTAACACAAGTGCGAAAAGTGGTTTTTCAACACTAACACAAGTGCTAAAAGTGGTTTTTCAACACTAACACAAGTGCGAAAAGTGGTTTTTCAACACTAATACAAGTGCAAAAGTGGTTTCCTGCACCAACACAAGTGCGAAACGTGGTTTTTCAACACTAACACAAGTGCGAAAAATGGTTTTCCAACACTAACACAAGTGCAAAAAGTGGTTTTTCAACACTATCACAAGTGCAAAAAGTGTTTTTTCCACACCAATACAAGTGCAAAAGTGGTTTCCTGCACTAACACAAGTGCGAAAAGTGGTTTTTCAACACTAACACAAGTGCGAAAAGTGGTTTTTCAACACTAACACAAGTGCGAAAAGTGGTTTTTCAACACTAACACAAGTGCCAAAAGTGGTTTTTCCACACTAATACAAGTGCAAAAGTGGTTTCCTGCACCAACACAAGTGCGAAAAGTGGTTTTTCAACACTAACACAAGTGCGAAAAGTGGTTTTTCAACACTAACACAAGTGCGAAAAGTGTTTTTCCACACTAATACAAGTGCAAAAGTGGTTTCCTGCACCAACACAAGTGCGAAAAGTGGTTTTTCAACACTAACACATGTGCGAAAAGTGGTTTTTCAACACTAACACAAGTGCGAAAAGTGGTTTTTCAACACTAATACAAGTGCGAAAAGTGGTTTTTCAACACTATCACAAGTGCAAAAAGTGTTTTTTCCACACTAATACAAGTGCAAAAGTGGTTTTTCAACACTAACACAAGTGCGAAACGTGGTTTTTTAACACTAACACAAGTGCGAAAAGTAGTTTTTCAACACTAATACAAGTGCAAAAGTGGTTTTCTGCACCAACACAAGTGTGAAAAGTAGTTTTTCAACACTAACACAAGTGCGAAAAGTGGTTTTTCAACACTAACACAAGTGCAAAAAGTGGTTTTTCAACACTATCACAAGTGCAAAAAGTGTTTTTTCCACATTAATACAAGTGCAAAAGTGGTTTCCTGCACCAACACAAGTGCGAAAAGTGGTTTTTCAACACTAACACAAGTGCGAAAAGTGGTTTTTCAACACTAACACAAGTGCGAAAAGTGGTTTTTCAACACTAACGCAAGTGCGAAAAGTGGTTTTTCAACACTAATACAAGTGCAAAAGTGGTTTCCTGCACCAACACAAGTGCGAAAAGTGGTTTTTCAACACTAACACAAGTGCGAAAAGTGGTTTTTCAACACTAATGCAAGTGCGAAAAGTGGTTTTTCAACACTATCACAAGTGCAAAAAGTGTTTTTTCCACACTAATATAAGTGCAAAAGTGGTTTCCTGCACCAACACAAGTGCGAAAAGTGGTTTTTCAACACTAACACAAGTGCGAAAAGTGGTTTTTCAACACTAACACAAGTGCGAAAAGTGGTTTTTCAACACTAACACAAGTGCAAAAAGTGGTTTTTCAACACTATCACAAGTGCAAAAAGTTCATTTTTCCACACCAATACAAGTGCAAAAGTGGTTTCCTGCACCAACACAAGTGCGAAAAGTGGTTTTTCAACACAAACACAAGTGCGAAAAGTGGTTTTTCAACACTAACACAAGTGCGAAAAGTGGTTTTTCAACACTAACACAAGTGCGAAAAGTGGTTTTTCCACACTAATACAAGTGCAAAAGTGGTTTCCTGCACCAACACAAGTGCAAAAAGTGATTTTTCAACACTAACACAAGTGCGAAAAGTGGTTTTTCAACACTAATACAAGTGCAAAAGTGGTTTCCTGCACCAACACAAGTGCGAAAAGTGGTTTTTCAACACTAACACATGTGCGAAAAGTGGTTTTTCAACACTAACACAAGTGCGAAAAGTGGTTTTTCAACACTATCACAAGTGCAAAAAGTGTTTTTTCCACACGAATATAAGTGCAAAAGTGGTTTCCTACACCAACACAAGTGCGAAAAGTGGTTTTTCAACACTAACACAAGTGCGAAAAATGTTTTTTCAACACTAACAAAAGTGCGAAAAGTGGTTTTTCAACACTATCACAAGTGCAAAAAGTGTTTTTTCCACACTAATACAAGTGCAAAAGTGGTTTCCTGCACCAACACAAGTGCGAAATGTGGTTTTTCAACACTAACACAAGTGCAAAAAGTGGTTTTTCAACACTAACACAAGTGCGAAAAGTGGTTTTTCCACACTAATACAAGTGCAAAAGTGGTTTTTCCACACTAATACAAGTGCAAATGTGGTTTCCTGCACCAACACAACTGCGAAAAGTGGTTTTTCAACACTAACACAAGTGCGAAAAGTGGTTTTTCAACATTAACACAAGTGCAAAAAGTGTTTTTTCCACACTAATATAAGTGCAAAAGTGGTTTCCTGCACCAACACAAGTGCGAAAAGTGGTTTTTCAACACTAACACAAGTGCGAAAAGTGGTTTTTCCACACTAATACAAGTGCAAAAGTGGTTTCCTGCACCAACACAAGTGCAAAAAGTGGTTTTTCAACACTAACACAAGTGCGAAAAGTGGTTTTTCAACACTAATACAAGTGCAAAAGTGGTTTCCTGCACCAACACAAGTGCGAAAAGTGGTTTTTCAACACTAACACAAGTGCGAAAAGTGGTTTTTCAACACTAACACAAGTGCGAAAAGTGGTTTTTCAACACTAACACAAGTGCGAAAAGTGGTTTTTCAACACTAACACAAGTGCGAAAAGTGGTTTTTCAACACTAACACAAGTGCTAAAAGTGGTTTTTCAACACTAACACAAGTGCGAAAAGTGGTTTTTCAACACTAATACAAGTGCAAAAGTGGTTTCCTGCACCAACACAAGTGCGAAACGTGGTTTTTCAACACTAACACAAGTGCGAAAAATGGTTTTTCAACACTAACACAAGTGCAAAAAGTGGTTTTTCAACACTATCACAAGTGCAAAAAGTGTTTTTTCCACACCAATACAAGTGCAAAAGTGGTTTCCTGCACTAACACAAGTGCGAAAAGTGGTTTTTCAACACTAACACAAGTGCGAAAAGTGGTTTTTCAACACTAACACAAGTGCGAAAAGTGGTTTTTCAACACTAACACAAGTGCAAAAAGTGGTTTTTCCACACTAATACAAGTGCAAAAGTGGTTTCCTGCACCAACACAAGTGCGAAAAGTGGTTTTTCAACACTAACACAAGTGCGAAAAGTGGTTTTTCAACACTAACACAAGTGCGAAAAGTGTTTTTCCACACTAATACAAGTGCAAAAGTGGTTTCCTGCACCAACACAAGTGCGAAAAGTGGTTTTTCAACACTAACACATGTGCGAAAAGTGGTTTTTCAACACTAACACAAGTGCGAAAAGTGGTTTTTCAACACTAATACAAGTGCGAAAAGTGGTTTTTCAACACTATCACAAGTGCAAAAAGTGTTTTTTCCACACTAATACAAGTGCAAAAGTGGTTTTTCAACACTAACACAAGTGCGAAAAGTGGTTTTTTAACACTAACACAAGTGCGAAAAGTAGTTTTTCAACACTAATACAAGTGCGAAAAGTGGTTTTTCAACACTAACGCAAGTGCGAAAAGTGGTTTTTCAACACTATCACAAGTGCAAAAAGTGTTTTTTCCACACTAATATAAGTGCAAAAGTGGTTTCCTGCACCAACACAAGTGCGAAAAGTGGTTTTTCAACACTAACACAAGTGCGAAAAGTGGTTTTTCAACACTAACACAAGTGCAAAAAGTGGTTTTTCAACACTAACACAAGTGCAAAAAGTGGTTTTTCAACACTATCACAAGTGCAAAAAGTTCATTTTTCCACACCAATACAAGTGCAAAAGTGGTTTCCTGCACCAACACAAGTGCGAAAAGTGGTTTTTCAACACTAACACAAGTGCGAAAAGTAGTTTTTCAACACTAATACAAGTGCGAAAAGTGGTTTTTCAACACTAACGCAAGTGCGAAAAGTGGTTTTTCAACACTATCACAAGTGCAAAAAGTGTTTTTTCCACACTAATATAAGTGCAAAAGTGGTTTCCTGCACCAACACAAGTGCGAAAAGTGGTTTTTCAACACTAACACAAGTGCGAAAAGTAGTTTTTCAACACTAATACAAGTGCGAAAAGTGGTTTTTCAACACTAACGCAAGTGCGAAAAGTGGTTTTTCAACACTATCACAAGTGCAAAAAGTGTTTTTTCCACACTAATATAAGTGCAAAAGTGGTTTCCTGCACCAACACAAGTGCGAAAAGTGGTTTTTTAACACTAACACAAGTGCGAAAAGTAGTTTTTCAACACTAATACAAGTGCGAAAAGTGGTTTTTCAACACTAACACAAGTGCGAAAAGTAGTTTTTCAACACTAATACAAGTGCGAAAAGTGGTTTTTCAACACTAACGCAAGTGCGAAAAGTGGTTTTTCAACACTATCACAAGTGCAAAAAGTGTTTTTTCCACACTAATATAAGTGCAAAAGTGGTTTCCTGCACCAACACAAGTGCGAAAAGTGGTTTTTTAACACTAACACAAGTGCGAAAAGTAGTTTTTCAACACTAATACAAGTGCGAAAAGTGGTTTTTCAACACTAACGCAAGTGCGAAAAGTGGTTTTTCAACACTATCACAAGTGCAAAAAGTGTTTTTTCCACACTAATATAAGTGCAAAAGTGGTTTCCTGCACCAACACAAGTGCGAAAAGTGGTTTTTCAACACTAACACAAGTGCGAAAAGTGGTTTTTCAACACTAACACAAGTGCGAAAAGTGGTTTTTCAACACTAACACAAGTGCAAAAAGTGGTTTTTCAACACTATCACAAGTGCAAAAAGTTCATTTTTCCACACCAATACAAGTGCAAAAGTGGTTTCCTGCACCAACACAAGTGCGAAAAGTGGTTTTTCAACACTAACACAAGTGCGAAAAGTGGTTTTTCCACACTAATACAAGTGCAAAAGTGGTTTCCTGCACCAACACAAGTGCAAAAAGTGGTTTTTCAACACTAACACAAGTGCGAAAAGTGGTTTTTCAACACTAATACAAGTGCAAAAGTGGTTTCCTGCACCAACACAAGTGCGAAAAGTGGTTTTTCAACACTAACACAAGTGCGAAAAGTGGTTTTTCAACACTAACACAAGTGCGAAAAGTGGTTTTTCAACACTAACACAAGTGCGAAAAGTGGTTTTTCAACACTAACACAAGTGCGAAAAGTGGTTTTTCAACACTAACACAAGTGCTAAAAGTGGTTTTTCAACACTAACACAAGTGCGAAAAGTGGTTTTTCAACACTAATACAAGTGCAAAAGTGGTTTCCTGCACCAACACAAGTGCGAAACGTGGTTTTTCAACACTAACACAAGTGCGAAAAATGGTTTTTCAACACTAACACAAGTGCAAAAAGTGGTTTTTCAACACTATCACAAGTGCAAAAAGTGTTTTTTCCACACCAATACAAGTGCAAAAGTGGTTTCCTGCACTAACACAAGTGCGAAAAGTGGTTTTTCAACACTAACACAAGTGCGAAAAGTGGTTTTTCAACACTAACACAAGTGCGAAAAGTGGTTTTTCAACACTAACACAAGTGCAAAAAGTGGTTTTTCTACACTAATACAAGTGCAAAAGTGGTTTCCTGCACCAACACAAGTGCGAAAAGTGGTTTTTCAACACTAACACAAGTGCGAAAAGTGGTTTTTCAACACTAACACAAGTGCGAAAAGTGTTTTTCCACACTAATACAAGTGCAAAAGTGGTTTCCTGCACCAACACAAGTGCGAAAAGTGGTTTTTCAACACTAACACATGTGCGAAAAGTGGTTTTTCAACACTAACACAAGTGCGAAAAGTGGTTTTTCAACACTAATACAAGTGCGAAAAGTGGTTTTTCAACACTATCACAAGTGCAAAAAGTGTTTTTTCCACACTAATACAAGTGCAAAAGTGGTTTTTCAACACTAACACAAGTGCGAAAAGTGGTTTTTTAACACTAACACAAGTGCGAAAAGTAGTTTTTCAACACTAATACAAGTGCGAAAAGTGGTTTTTCAACACTAACGCAAGTGCGAAAAGTGGTTTTTCAACACTATCACAAGTGCAAAAAGTGTTTTTTCCACACTAATATAAGTGCAAAAGTGGTTTCCTGCACCAACACAAGTGCGAAAAGTGGTTTTTCAACACTAACACAAGTGCGAAAAGTGGTTTTTCAACACTAACACAAGTGCGAAAAGTGGTTTTTCAACACTAACACAAGTGCAAAAAGTGGTTTTTCAACACTATCACAAGTGCAAAAAGTTCATTTTTCCACACCAATACAAGTGCAAAAGTGGTTTCCTGCACCAACACAAGTGCGAAAAGTGGTTTTTCAACACAAACACAAGTGCGAAAAGTGGTTTTTCAACACTAACACAAGTGCGAAAAGTGGTTTTTCAACACTAACACAAGTGCGAAAAGTGGTTTTTCCACACTAATACAAGTGCAAAAGTGGTTTCCTGCACCAACACAAGTGCAAAAAGTGGTTTTTCAACACTATCACAAGTGCGAAAAGTGGTTTTTCAACACTAATACAAGTGCAAAAGTGGTTTCCTGCACCAACACAAGTGCGAAAAGTGGTTTTTCAACACTAACACAAGTGCGAAAAGTGGTTTTTCAACACTAACACAAGTGCGAAAAGTGGTTTTTCAACACTAACACAAGTGCGAAAAGTGGTTTTTCAACACTAACACAAGTGCGAAAAGTGGTTTTTCAACACTAACACAAGTGCTAAAAGTGGTTTTTCAACACTAACACAAGTGCGAAAAGTGGTTTTTCAACACTAATACAAGTGCAAAAGTGGTTTCCTGCACCAACACAAGTGCGAAACGTGGTTTTTCAACACTAACACAAGTGCGAAAAATGGTTTTCCAACACTAACACAAGTGCAAAAAGTGGTTTTTCAACACTATCACAAGTGCAAAAAGTGTTTTTTCCACACCAATACAAGTGCAAAAGTGGTTTCCTGCACTAACACAAGTGCGAAAAGTGGTTTTTCAACACTAACACAAGTGCGAAAAGTGGTTTTTCAACACTAACACAAGTGCGAAAAGTGGTTTTTCAACACTAACACAAGTGCCAAAAGTGGTTTTTCCACACTAATACAAGTGCAAAAGTGGTTTCCTGCACCAACACAAGTGCGAAAAGTGGTTTTTCAACACTAACACAAGTGCGAAAAGTGGTTTTTCAACACTAACACAAGTGCGAAAAGTGTTTTTCCACACTAATACAAGTGCAAAAGTGGTTTCCTGCACCAACACAAGTGCGAAAAGTGGTTTTTCAACACTAACACATGTGCGAAAAGTGGTTTTTCAACACTAACACAAGTGCGAAAAGTGGTTTTTCAACACTAATACAAGTGCGAAAAGTGGTTTTTCAACACTATCACAAGTGCAAAAAGTGTTTTTTCCACACTAATACAAGTGCAAAAGTGGTTTTTCAACACTAACACAAGTGCGAAACGTGGTTTTTTAACACTAACACAAGTGCAAAAGTGGTTTTCTGCACCAACACAAGTGTGAAAAGTAGTTTTTCAACACTAATACAAGTGCAAAAGTGGTTTTCTGCACCAACACAAGTGTGAAAAGTAGTTTTTCAACACTAACACAAGTGCGAAAAGTGGTTTTTCAACACTAACACAAGTGCAAAAAGTGGTTTTTCAACACTATCACAAGTGCAAAAAGTGTTTTTTCCACATTAATACAAGTGCAAAAGTGGTTTCCTGCACCAACACAAGTGCGAAAAGTGGTTTTTCAACACTAACACAAGTGCGAAAAGTGGTTTTTCAACACTAACACAAGTGCGAAAAGTGGTTTTTCAACACTAACACAAGTGCGAAAAGTGGTTTTTCAACACTAATACAAGTGCAAAAGTGGTTTCCTGCACCAACACAAGTGCGAAAAGTGGTTTTTCAACACTAACACAAGTGCGAAAAGTGGTTTTTCAACACTAATGCAAGTGCGAAAAGTGGTTTTTCAACACTATCACAAGTGCAAAAAGTGTTTTTTCCACACTAATATAAGTGCAAAAGTGGTTTCCTGCACCAACACAAGTGCGAAAAGTGGTTTTTCAACACTAACACAAGTGCGAAAAGTGGTTTTTCAACACTAACACAAGTGCGAAAAGTGGTTTTTCAACACTAACACAAGTGCAAAAAGTGGTTTTTCAACACTATCACAAGTGCAAAAAGTTCATTTTTCCACACCAATACAAGTGCAAAAGTGGTTTCCTGCACCAACACAAGTGCGATAAGTGGTTTTTCAACACAAACACAAGTGCGAAAAGTGGTTTTTCAACACTAACACAAGTGCGAAAAGTGGTTTTTCAACACTAACACAAGTGCGAAAAGTGGTTTTTCCACACTAATACAAGTGCAAAAGTGGTTTCCTGCACCAACACAAGTGCAAAAAGTGATTTTTCAACACTAACACAAGTGCGAAAAGTGGTTTTTCAACACTAATACAAGTGCAAAAGTGGTTTCCTGCACCAACACAAGTGCGAAAAGTGGTTTTTCAACACTAACACATGTGCGAAAAGTGGTTTTTCAACACTAACACAAGTGCGAAAAGTGGTTTTTCAACACTATCACAAGTGCAAAAAGTGTTTTTTCCACACGAATATAAGTGCAAAAGTGGTTTCCTACACCAACACAAGTGCGAAAAGTGGTTTTTCAACACTAACACAAGTGCGAAAAATGTTTTTTCAACACTAACAAAAGTGCGAAAAGTGGTTTTTCAACACTATCACAAGTGCAAAAAGTGT
Source organism: Myxine glutinosa (assembly GCF_964187855.1). Lineage (NCBI taxonomy): Eukaryota > Metazoa > Chordata > Myxini > Myxiniformes > Myxinidae > Myxine > Myxine glutinosa. The sequence continues at coordinate 52,338 of NC_136268.1, read as the reverse complement.
TTTTTCCACACTAATACAAGTGCAAAAGTGGTTTCCTGCACCAACACAAGTGCGAAATGTGGTTTTTCAACACTAACACAAGTGCAAAAAGTGGTTTTTCAACACTAACACAAGTGCGAAAAGTGGTTTTTCCACACTAATACAAGTGCAAAAGTGGTTTTTCCACACTAATACAAGTGCAAATGTGGTTTCCTGCACCAACACAACTGCGAAAAGTGGTTTTTCAACACTAACACAAGTGCGAAAAGTGGTTTTTCAACATTAACACAAGTGCAAAAAGTGTTTTTTCCACACTAATATAAGTGCAAAAGTGGTTTCCTGCACCAACACAAGTGCGAAAAGTGGTTTTTCAACACTAACACAAGTGCGAAAAGTGGTTTTTCAACACTAACACAAGTGCGAAAAGTGGTTTTTCAACACTAACACAAGTGCAAAAAGTGGTTTTTCAACACTATCACAAGTGCAAAAAGTTCATTTTTCCACACCAATACAAGTGCAAAAGTGGTTTCCTGCACCAACACAAGTGCGAAAAGTGGTTTTTCAACACTAACACAAGTGCGAAAAGTGGTTTTTCAACACTAACACAAGTGCAAAAAGTGGTTTTTCAACACTATCACAAGTGCAAAAAGTTCATTTTTCCACACCAATACAAGTGCAAAAGTGGTTTCCTGCACCAACACAAGTGCGAAAAGTGGTTTTTCAACACAAACACAAGTGCGAAAAGTGGTTTTTCAACACTAACACAAGTGCGAAAAGTGGTTTTTCAACACTAACACAAGTGCGAAAAGTGGTTTTTCCACACTAATACAAGTGCAAAAGTGGTTTCCTGCACCAACACAAGTGCAAAAAGTGGTTTTTCAACACTAACACAAGTGCGAAAAGTGGTTTTTCAACACTAATACAAGTGCAAAAGTGGTTTCCTGCACCAACACAAGTGCGAAAAGTGGTTTTTCAACACTAACACATGTGCGAAAAGTGGTTTTTCAACACTAACACAAGTGCGAAAAGTGGTTTTTCAACACTATCACAAGTGCAAAAAGTGTTTTTTCCACACTAATATAAGTGCAAAAGTGGTTTCCTGCACCAACACAAGTGCGAAAAGTGGTTTTTCAACACTAACACAAGTGCGAAAAATGTTTTTTCAACACTAACAAAAGTGCGAAAAGTGGTTTTTCAACACTATCACAAGTGCAAAAAGTGTTTTTTCCACACTAATACAAGTGCAAAAGTGGTTTCCTGCACCAACACAAGTGCGAAATGTGGTTTTTCAACACTAACACAAGTGCAAAAAGTGGTTTTTCAACACTAACACAAGTGCAAAAAGTCGTTTTTCAACACTAACACAAGTGCGAAAAGTGGTTTTTCAACACTAACACAAGTGCGAAAAGTGGTTTTTCCACACTAATACAAGTGCAAAAGTGGTTTTTCCACACTAATACAAGTGCAAAAGTGGTTTCCTGCATCAACACAACTGCGAAAAGTGGTTTTTCAACACTAACACAAGTGCGAAAAGTGGTTTTTCAACACTAACACAAGTGCGAAAAGTGGTTTTTCAACACTAACACAAGTGCGAAAAGTGGTTTTTCAACACTAACGCAAGTGCGAAAAGTGGTTTTTCAACACTATCACAAGTGCAAAAAGTGTTTTTTCCACACTAATATAAGTGCAAAAGTGGTTTCCTGCACCAACACAATTGCGAAAAGTGGTTTTTCAACACTAACACAAGTGCGAAAAGTGGTTTTTCAACACTAACACAAGTGCGAAAAGTGGTTTTTCAACACTAACACAAGTGCAAAAAGTGGTTTTTCAACACTATCACAAGTGCAAAAAGTTCATTTTTCCACACCAATACAAGTGCAAAAGTGGTTTCCTGCACCAACACAAGTGCGAAAAGTGGTTTTTCAACACAAACACAAGTGCGAAAAGTGGTTTTTCAACACTAACACAAGTGCGAAAAGTGGTTTTTCAACACTAACACAAGTGCGAAAAGTGGTTTTTCCACACTAATACAAGTGCAAAAGTGGTTTCCTGCACCAACACAAGTGCAAAAAGTGGTTTTTCAACACTAACACATGTGCGAAAAGTGGTTTTTCAACACTAACACAAGTGCGAAAAGTGGTTTTTCAACACCATCACAAGTGCAAAAAGTGTTTTTTCCACACTAATATAAGTGCAAAAGTGGTTTCCTGCACCAACACAAGTGCGAAAAGTGGTTTTTCAACACTAACACAAGTGCGAAAAATGTTTTTTAAACACTAACAAAAGTGCGAAAAGTGGTTTTTCAACACTATCACAAGTGCAAAAAGGGTTTTTTCCACACTAATACAAGTGCAAAAGTGGTTTCCTGCACCAACACAAGTGCGAAATGTGGTTTTTCAACACTAACACAAGTGCAAAAAGTGGTTTTTCAACACTAACACAAGTGCAAAAAGGTGTTTTTCAACACTAACACAAGTGCGAAAAGTGGTTTTTCAACACTAACACAAGTGCGAAAAGTGGTTTTTCCACACTAATACAAGTGCAAAAGTGGTTTTTCCACACTAATACAAGTGCAAATGTGGTTTCCTGCACCAACACAACTGCGAAAAGTGGTTTTTCAACACTAACACAAGTGCGAAAAGTGGTTTTTCAACACTATCACAAGTGCAAAAAGTGTTTTTTCCACACTAATATAAGTGCAAAAGTGGTTTCCTGCACCAACACAAGTGCGAAAAGTGGTTTTTCAACACTAACACAAGTGCGAAAAGTGGTTTTTCAACACTAACACAAGTGCGAAAAGTGGTTTTTCAACACTAACACAAGTGCAAAAAGTGGTTTTTCAACACTATCACAAGTGCAAAAAGTTCATTTTTCCACACCAATACAAGTGCAAAAGTGGTTTCCTGCACCAACACAAGTGCGAAAAGTGGTTTTTCAACACAAACACAAGTGCGAAAAGTGGTTTTTCAACACTAACACAAGTGCGAAAAGTGGTTTTTCAACACTAACACAAGTGCGAAAAGTGGTTTTTCCACACTAATACAAGTGCAAAAGTGGTTTCCTGCACCAACACAAGTGCGAAAAGTGGTTTTTCAACACTAACACAAGTGCGAAAAGTGGTTTTTCAACACTAACACAAGTGCGAAAAGTGGATTTTCAACACTAACACAAGTGCGAAAAGTGGTTTTTCAACACTAACACAAGTGCGAAAAGTGGTTTTTCAACACTAACACAAGTGCTAAAAGTGGTTTTTCAACACTAACACAAGTGCGAAAAGTGGTTTTTCAACACTAATACAAGTGCAGTAAGTGGTTTCCTGCACCAACACAAGTGCGAAACGTGGTTTTTCAACACTAACACAAGTGCGAAAAATGGTTTTTCAACACTAACACAAGTGCAAAAAGTGGTTTTTCAACACTATCACAAGTGCAAAAAGTGTTTTTTCCACACCAATACAAGTGCAAAAGTGGTTTCCTGCACTAACACAAGTGCAAAAAGTGGTTTTTCAACACTAACACAAGTGCGAAAAGTGGTTTTTCAACACTAACACAAGTGCGAAAAGTGGTTTTTCAACACTAACACAAGTGCAAAAAGTGGTTTTTCCACACTAATACAAGTGCAAAAGTGGTTTCCTGCACCAACACAAGTGCGAAAAGTGGTTTTTCAACACTAACACAAGTGCGAAAAGTGGTTTTTCAACACTAACACAAGTGCGAAAAGTGTTTTTCCACACTAATACAAGTGCAAAAGTGGTTTCCTGCACCAACACAAGTGCGAAAAGTGGTTTTTCAACACTAACACATGTGCGAAAAGTGGTTTTTCAACACTAACACAAGTGCGAAAAGTGGTTTTTCAACACTAATACAAGTGCGAAAAGTGGTTTTTCAACACTATCACAAGTGCAAAAAGTGTTTTTTCCACACTAATACAAGTGCAAAAGTGGTTTTTCAACACTAACACAAGTGCGAAAAGTGGTTTTTTAACACTAACACAAGTGCGAAAAGTAGTTTTTCAACACTAATACAAGTGCAAAAGTGGTTTTCTGCACCAACACAAGTGTGAAAAGTAGTTTTTCAACACTAACACAAGTGCGAAAAGTGGTTTTTCAACACTAACACAAGTGCAAAAAGTGGTTTTTCAACACTATCACAAGTGCAAAAAGTGTTTTTTCCACATTAATACAAGTGCAAAAGTGGTTTCCTGCACCAACACAAGTGCGAAAAGTGGTTTTTCAACACTAACACAAGTGCGAAAAGTGGTTTTTCAACACTAACACAAGTGCGAAAAGTGGTTTTTCAACACTAACACAAGTGCGAAAAGTGGTTTTTCAACACTAATACAAGTGCAAAAGTGGTTTCCTGCACCAACACAAGTGCGAAAAGTGGTTTTTCAACACTAACACAAGTGCGAAAAGTGGTTTTTCAACACTAACGCAAGTGCGAAAAGTGGTTTTTCAACACTATCACAAGTGCAAAAAGTGTTTTTTCCACACTAATATAAGTGCAAAAGTGGTTTCCTGCACCAACACAAGTGCGAAAAGTGGTTTTTCAACACTAACACAAGTGCGAAAAGTGGTTTTTCAACACTAACACAAGTGCGAAAAGTGGTTTTTCAACACTAACACAAGTGCAAAAAGTGGTTTTTCAACACTATCACAAGTGCAAAAAGTCCATTTTTCCACACCAATACAAGTGCAAAAGTGGTTTCCTGCACCAACACAAGTGCGAAAAGTGGTTTTTCAACACAAACACAAGTGCGAAAAGTGGTTTTTCAACACTAACACAAGTGCGAAAAGTGGTTTTTCAACACTAACACAAGTGCGAAAAGTGGTTTTTCCACACTAATACAAGTGCAAAAGTGGTTTCCTGCACCAACACAAGTGCAAAAAGTGGTTTTTCAACACTAACACAAGTGCGAAAAGTGGTTTTTCAACACTAATACAAGTGCAAAAGTGGTTTCCTGCACCAACACAAGTGCGAAAAGTGGTTTTTCAACACTAACACAAGTGCGAAAAATGTTTTTTCAACACTAACAAAAGTGCGAAAAGTGGTTTTTCAACACTATCACAAGTGCAAAAAGTGTTTTTTCCACACTAATACAAGTGCAAAAGTGGTTTCCTGCACCAACACAAGTGCGAAATGTGGTTTTTCAACACTAACACAAGTGCAAAAAGTGGTTTTTCAACACTAACACAAGTGCAAAAAGGTGTTTTTCAACACTAACACAAGTGCGAAAAGTGGTTTTTCAACACTAACACAAGTGCGAAAAGTGGTTTTTCCACACTAATACAAGTGCAAAAGTGGTTTTTCCACACTAATACAAGTGCAAAAGTGGTTTCCTGCACCAACACAACTGCGAAAAGTGGTTTTTCAACACTAACACAAGTGCGAAAAGTGGTTTTTCAACACTAACACAAGTGCGAAAAGTGGTTTTTCAACACTAACACAAGTGCGAAAAGTGGTTTTTCAACACTAACGCAAGTGCGAAAAGTGGTTTTTCAACACTATCACAAGTGCAAAAAGTGTTTTTTCCACACTAATATAAGTGCAAAAGTGGTTTCCTGCACCAACACAAGTGCGAAAAGTGGTTTTTCAACACTAACACAAGTGCGAAAAGTGGTTTTTCAACACTAACACAAGTGCGAAAAGTGGTTTTTCAACACTAACACAAGTGCAAAAAGTGGTTTTTCAACACTATCACAAGTGCAAAAAGTTCATTTTTCCACACCAATACAAGTGCAAAAGTGGTTTCCTGCACCAACACAAGTGCGAAAAGTGGTTTTTCAACACAAACACAAGTGCGAAAAGTGGTTTTTCAACACTAACACAAGTGCGAAAAGTGGTTTTTCAACACTAACACAAGTGCGAAAAGTGGTTTTTCCACACTAATACAAGTGCAAAAGTGGTTTCCTGCACCAACACAAGTGTAAAAAGTGGTTTTTCAACACTAACACATGTGCGAAAAGTGGTTTTTCAACACTAACACAAGTGCGAAAAGTGGTTTTTCAACACTATCACAAGTGCAAAAAGTGTTTTTTCCACACTAATATAAGTGCAAAAGTGGTTTCCTGCACCAACACAAGTGCGAAAAGTGGTTTTTCAACACTAACCCAAGTGCGAAAAATGTTTTTTAAACACTAACAAAAGTGCGAAAAGTGGTTTTTCAACACTATCACAAGTGCAAAAAGGGTTTTTTCCACACTAATACAAGTGCAAAAGTGGTTTCCTGCACCAACACAAGTGCGAAATGTGGTTTTTCAACACTAACACAAGTGCAAAAAGTGGTTTTTCAACACTAACACAAGTGCAAAAAGGTGTTTTTCAACACTAACACAAGTGCGAAAAGAGGTTTTTCAACACTAACACAAGTGCGAAAAGTCGTTTTTCAACACTAACACAAGTGCGAAAAGTGGTTTTTCAACACTAACACAAGTGCGAAAAGTGGTTTTTCCACACTAATACAAGTGCAAAAGTGGTTTTTCCACACTAATACAAGTGCAAAAGTGGTTTCCTGCATCAACACAACTGCGAAAAGTGGTTTTTCAACACTAACACAAGTGCGAAAAGTGGTTTTTCAACACTAACACAAGTGCGAAAAGTGGTTTTTCAACACTAACACAAGTGCGAAAAGTGGTTTTTCAACACTAACGCAAGTGCGAAAAGTGGTTTTTCAACACTATCACAAGTGCAAAAAGTGTTTTTTCCACACTAATATAAGTGCAAAAGTGGTTTCCTGCACCAACACAATTGCGAAAAGTGGTTTTTCAACACTAACACAAGTGCGAAAAGTGGTTTTTCAACACTAACACAAGTGCGAAAAGTGGTTTTTCAACACTAACACAAGTGCAAAAAGTGGTTTTTCAACACTATCACAAGTGCAAAAAGTTCATTTTTCCACACCAATACAAGTGCAAAAGTGGTTTCCTGCACCAACACAAGTGCGAAAAGTGGTTTTTCAACACAAACACAAGTGCGAAAAGTGGTTTTTCAACACTAACACAAGTGCGAAAAGTGGTTTTTCAACACTAACACAAGTGCGAAAAGTGGTTTTTCCACACTAATACAAGTGCAAAAGTGGTTTCCTGCACCAACACAAGTGCAAAAAGTGGTTTTTCAACACTAACACATGTGCGAAAAGTGGTTTTTCAACACTAACACAAGTGCGAAAAGTGGTTTTTCAACACCATCACAAGTGCAAAAAGTGTTTTTTCCACACTAATATAAGTGCAAAAGTGGTTTCCTGCACCAACACAAGTGCGAAAAGTGGTTTTTCAACACTAACACAAGTGCGAAAAATGTTTTTTAAACACTAACAAAAGTGCGAAAAGTGGTTTTTCAACACTATCACAAGTGCAAAAAGGGTTTTTTCCACACTAATACAAGTGCAAAAGTGGTTTCCTGCACCAACACAAGTGCGAAATGTGGTTTTTCAACACTAACACAAGTGCAAAAAGTGGTTTTTCAACACTAACACAAGTGCAAAAAGGTGTTTTTCAACACTAACACAAGTGCGAAAAGTGGTTTTTCAACACTAACACAAGTGCGAAAAGTGGTTTTTCCACACTAATACAAGTGCAAAAGTGGTTTTTCCACACTAATACAAGTGCAAATGTGGTTTCCTGCACCAACACAACTGCGAAAAGTGGTTTTTCAACACTAACACAAGTGCGAAAAGTGGTTTTTCAACACTATCACAAGTGCAAAAAGTGTTTTTTCCACACTAATATAAGTGCAAAAGTGGTTTCCTGCACCAACACAAGTGCGAAAAGTGGTTTTTCAACACTAACACAAGTGCGAAAAGTGGTTTTTCAACACTAACACAAGTGCGAAAAGTGGTTTTTCAACACTAACACAAGTGCAAAAAGTGGTTTTTCAACACTATCACAAGTGCAAAAAGTTCATTTTTCCACACCAATACAAGTGCAAAAGTGGTTTCCTGCACCAACACAAGTGCGAAAAGTGGTTTTTCAACACAAACACAAGTGTGAAAAGTGGTTTTTCAACACTAACACAAGTGCGAAAAGTGGTTTTTCAACACTAACACAAGTGCGAAAAGTGGTTTTTCCACACTAATACAAGTGCAAAAGTGGTTTCCTGCACCAACACAAGTGCGAAAAGTGGTTTTTCAACACTAACACAAGTGCGAAAAGTGGTTTTTCAACACTAACACAAGTGCGAAAAGTGGATTTTCAACACTAACACAAGTGCGAAAAGTGGTTTTTCAACACTAACACAAGTGCGAAAAGTGGTTTTTCAACACTAACACAAGTGCTAAAAGTGGTTTTTCAACACTATCACAAGTGCAAAAAGTGTTTTTTCCACACTAATATAAGTGCAAAAGTGGTTTCCTGCACCAACACAAGTGCGAAAAGTGGTTTTTCAACACAAACACAAGTGCGAAAAGTGGTTTTTCAACACTAACACAAGTGCGAAAAGTGGTTTTTCAACACTAACACAAGTGCGAAAAGTGGTTTTTCCACACTAATACAAGTGCAAAAGTGGTTTCCTGCACCAACACAAGTGCGAAAAGTGGTTTTTCAACACTAACACAAGTGCGAAAAGTGGTTTTTCAACACTAACACAAGTGCGAAAAGTGGATTTTCAACACTAACACAAGTGCAAAAAGGTGTTTTTCAACACTAACACAAGTGCGAAAAGAGGTTTTTCAACACTAACACAAGTGCGAAAAGTCGTTTTTCAACACTAACACAAGTGCGAAAAGTGGTTTTTCAACACTAACACAAGTGCGAAAAGTGGTTTTTCCACACTAATACAAGTGCAAAAGTGGTTTTTCCACACTAATACAAGTGCAAAAGTGGTTTCCTGCATCAACACAACTGCGAAAAGTGGTTTTTCAACACTAACACAAGTGCGAAAAGTGGTTTTTCAACACTAACACAAGTGCGAAAAGTGGTTTTTCAACACTAACACAAGTGCGAAAAGTGGTTTTTCAACACTAACGCAAGTGCGAAAAGTGGTTTTTCAACACTATCACAAGTGCAAAAAGTGTTTTTTCCACACTAATATAAGTGCAAAAGTGGTTTCCTGCACCAACACAATTGCGAAAAGTGGTTTTTCAACACTAACACAAGTGCGAAAAGTGGTTTTTCAACACTAACACAAGTGCGAAAAGTGGTTTTTCAACACTAACACAAGTGCAAAAAGTGGTTTTTCAACACTATCACAAGTGCAAAAAGTTCATTTTTCCACACCAATACAAGTGCAAAAGTGGTTTCCTGCACCAACACAAGTGCGAAAAGTGGTTTTTCAACACAAACACAAGTGCGAAAAGTGGTTTTTCAACACTAACACAAGTGCGAAAAGTGGTTTTTCAACACTAACACAAGTGCGAAAAGTGGTTTTTCCACACTAATACAAGTGCAAAAGTGGTTTCCTGCACCAACACAAGTGCAAAAAGTGGTTTTTCAACACTAACACATGTGCGAAAAGTGGTTTTTCAACACTAACACAAGTGCGAAAAGTGGTTTTTCAACACCATCACAAGTGCAAAAAGTGTTTTTTCCACACTAATATAAGTGCAAAAGTGGTTTCCTGCACCAACACAAGTGCGAAAAGTGGTTTTTCAACACTAACACAAGTGCGAAAAATGTTTTTTAAACACTAACAAAAGTGCGAAAAGTGGTTTTTCAACACTATCACAAGTGCAAAAAGGGTTTTTTCCACACTAATACAAGTGCAAAAGTGGTTTCCTGCACCAACACAAGTGCGAAATGTGGTTTTTCAACACTAACACAAGTGCAAAAAGTGGTTTTTCAACACTAACACAAGTGCAAAAAGGTGTTTTTCAACACTAACACAAGTGCGAAAAGTGGTTTTTCAACACTAACACAAGTGCGAAAAGTGGTTTTTCCACACTAATACAAGTGCAAAAGTGGTTTTTCCACACTAATACAAGTGCAAATGTGGTTTCCTGCACCAACACAACTGCGAAAAGTGGTTTTTCAACACTAACACAAGTGCGAAAAGTGGTTTTTCAACACTATCACAAGTGCAAAAAGTGTTTTTTCCACACTAATATAAGTGCAAAAGTGGTTTCCTGCACCAACACAAGTGCGAAAAGTGGTTTTTCAACACTAACACAAGTGCGAAAAGTGGTTTTTCAACACTAACACAAGTGCGAAAAGTGGTTTTTCAACACTAACACAAGTGCAAAAAGTGGTTTTTCAACACTATCACAAGTGCAAAAAGTTCATTTTTCCACACCAATACAAGTGCAAAAGTGGTTTCCTGCACCAACACAAGTGCGAAAAGTGGTTTTTCAACACAAACACAAGTGTGAAAAGTGGTTTTTCAACACTAACACAAGTGCGAAAAGTGGTTTTTCAACACTAACACAAGTGCGAAAAGTGGTTTTTCCACACTAATACAAGTGCAAAAGTGGTTTCCTGCACCAACACAAGTGCGAAAAGTGGTTTTTCAACACTAACACAAGTGCGAAAAGTGGTTTTTCAACACTAACACAAGTGCGAAAAGTGGATTTTCAACACTAACACAAGTGCGAAAAGTGGTTTTTCAACACTAACACAAGTGCGAAAAGTGGTTTTTCAACACTAACACAAGTGCTAAAAGTGGTTTTTCAACACTAACACAAGTGCGAAAAGTGGTTTTTCAACACTAATACAAGTGCAAAAGTGGTTTCCTGCACCAACACAAGTGCGAAACGTGGTTTTTCAACACTAACACAAGTGCGAAAAATGGTTTTTCAACACTAACACAAGTGCAAAAAGTGGTTTTTCAACACTATCACAAGTGCAAAAAGTGTTTTTTCCACACCAATACAAGTGCAAAAGTGGTTTCCTGCACTAACACAAGTGCAAAAAGTGGTTTTTCAACACTAACACAAGTGCGAAAAGTGGTTTTTCAACACTAACACAAGTGCGAAAAGTGGTTTTTCAACACTAACACAAGTGCAAAAAGTGGTTTTTCCACACTAATACAAGTGCAAAAGTGGTTTCCTGCACCAACACAAGTGCGAAAAGTGGTTTTTCAACACTAACACAAGTGCGAAAAGTGGTTTTTCAACACTAACACAAGTGCGAAAAGTGTTTTTCCACACTAATACAAGTGCAAAAGTGGTTTCCTGCACCAACACAAGTGCGAAAAGTGGTTTTTCAACACTAACACATGTGCGAAAAGTGGTTTTTCAACACTAACACAAGTGCGAAAAGTGGTTTTTCAACACTAATACAAGTGCGAAAAGTGGTTTTTCAACACTATCACAAGTGCAAAAAGTGTTTTTTCCACACTAATACAAGTGCAAAAGTGGTTTTTCAACACTAACACAAGTGCGAAAAGTGGTTTTTTAACACTAACACAAGTGCGAAAAGTAGTTTTTCAACACTAATACAAGTGCAAAAGTGGTTTTCTGCACCAACACAAGTGTGAAAAGTAGTTTTTCAACACTAACACAAGTGCGAAAAGTGGTTTTTCAACACTAACACAAGTGCAAAAAGTGGTTTTTCAACACTATCACAAGTGCAAAAAGTGTTTTTTCCACATTAATACAAGTGCAAAAGTGGTTTCCTGCACCAACACAAGTGCGAAAAGTGTTTTTTCAACACTAACACAAGTGCGAAAAGTGGTTTTTCAACACTAACACAAGTGCGAAAAGTGGTTTTTCAACACTAACACAAGTGCGAAAAGTGGTTTTTCAACACTAATACAAGTGCAAAAGTGGTTTCCTGCACCAACACAAGTGCGAAAAGTGGTTTTTCAACACTAACACAAGTGCGAAAAGTGGTTTTTCAACACTAACGCAAGTGCGAAAAGTGGTTTTTCAACACTATCACAAGTGCAAAAAGTGTTTTTTCCACACTAATATAAGTGCAAAAGTGGTTTCCTGCACCAACACAAGTGCGAAAAGTGGTTTTTCAACACTAACACAAGTGCGAAAAGTGGTTTTTCAACACTAACACAAGTGCGAAAAGTGGTTTTTCAACACTAACACAAGTGCAAAAAGTGGTTTTTCAACACTATCACAAGTGCAAAAAGTCCATTTGTCCACACCAATACAAGTGCAAAAGTGGTTTCCTGCACCAACACAAGTGCGAAAAGTGGTTTTTCAACACAAACACAAGTGCGAAAAGTGGTTTTTCAACACTAACACAAGTGCGAAAAGTGGTTTTTCAACACTAACACAAGTGCGAAAAGTGGTTTTTCCACACTAATACAAGTGCAAAAGTGGTTTCCTGCACCAACACAAGTGCAAAAAGTGGTTTTTCAACACTAACACAAGTGCGAAAAGTGGTTTTTCAACACTAATACAAGTGCAAAAGTGGTTTCCTGCACCAACACAAGTGCGAAAAGTGGTTTTTCAACACTAACACATGTGCGAAAAGTGGTTTTTCAACACTAACACAAGTGCGAAAAGTGGTTTTTCAACACTATCACAAGTGCAAAAAGTGTTTTTTCCACACTAATATAAGTGCAAAAGTGGTTTCCTGCACCAACACAAGTGCGAAAAGTGGTTTTTCAACACTAACACAAGTGCGAAAAATGTTTTTTCAACACTAACAAAAGTGCGAAAAGTGGTTTTTCAACACTATCACAAGTGCAAAAAGTGTTTTTTCCACACTAATACAAGTGCAAAAGTGGTTTCCTGCACCAACACAAGTGCGAAATGTGGTTTTTCAACACTAACACAAGTGCAAAAAGTGGTTTTTCAACACTAACACAAGTGCAAAAAGGTGTTTTTCAACACTAACACAAGTGCGAAAAGTGGTTTTTCAACACTAACACAAGTGCGAAAAGTGGTTTTTCCACACTAATACAAGTGCAAAAGTGGTTTTTCCACACTAATACAAGTGCAAAAGTGGTTTCCTGCACCAACACAACTGCGAAAAGTGGTTTTTCAACACTAACACAAGTGCGAAAAGTGGTTTTTCAACACTAACACAAGTGCGAAAAGTGGTTTTTCAACACTAACACAAGTGCGAAAAGTGGTTTTTCAACACTAACGCAAGTGCGAAAAGTGGTTTTTCAACACTATCACAAGTGCAAAAAGTGTTTTTTCCACACTAATATAAGTGCAAAAGTGGTTTCCTGCACCAACACAAGTGCGAAAAGTGGTTTTTCAACACTAACACAAGTGCGAAAAGTGGTTTTTCAACACTAACACAAGTGCGAAAAGTGGTTTTTCAACACTAACACAAGTGCAAAAAGTGGTTTTTCAACACTATCACAAGTGCAAAAAGTTCATTTTTCCACACCAATACAAGTGCAAAAGTGGTTTCCTGCACCAACACAAGTGCGAAAAGTGGTTTTTCAACACAAACACAAGTGCGAAAAGTGGTTTTTCAACACTAACACAAGTGCGAAAAGTGGTTTTTCCACACTAATACAAGTGCAAAAGTGGTTTCCTGCACCAACACAAGTGCAAAAAGTGGTTTTTCAACACTAACACATGTGCGAAAAGTGGTTTTTCAACACTAACACAAGTGCGAAAAGTGGTTTTTCAACACTATCACAAGTGCAAAAAGTGTTTTTTCCACACTAATATAAGTGCAAAAGTGGTTTCCTGCACCAACACAAGTGCGAAAAGTGGTTTTTCAACACTAACCCAAGTGCGAAAAATGTTTTTTAAACACTAACAAAAGTGCGAAAAGTGGTTTTTCAACACTATCACAAGTGCAAAAAGGGTTTTTTCCACACTAATACAAGTGCAAAAGTGGTTTCCTGCACCAACACAAGTGCGAAATGTGGTTTTTCAACACTAACACAAGTGCAAAAAGTGGTTTTTCAACACTAACACAAGTGCAAAAAGGTGTTTTTCAACACTAACACAAGTGCGAAAAGTGGTTTTTCAACACTAACACAAGTGCGAAAAGTGGTTTTTCCACACTAATACAAGTGCAAAAGTGGTTTTTCCACACTAATACAAGTGCAAATGTGGTTTCCTGCACCAACACAACTGCGAAAAGTGGTTTTTCAACACTAACACAAGTGCGAAAAGTGGTTTTTCAACACTAACACAAGTGCGAAAAGTGGTTTTTCAACACTAACACAAGTGCGAAAAGTGGTTTTTCCACACTAACACAAGTGCGAAAAGTGTTTTTTCCACACTAATAAAGTGCAAAAGTGGTTTCCTGCACCAACACAAGTGCGAAAAGTGGTTTTTCAACACTAACACAAGTGCGAAAAGTGGTTTTTCAACACTAACACAAGTGCGAAAAGTGGTTTTTCAACACTAACACAAGTGCGAAAAGTGGTTTTTCAACACTAACACAAGTGCGAAAAGTGGTTTTTCCACACTAATACAAGTGCAAAAGTGGTTTTTCCACACTAATACAAGTGCAAAAGTGGTTTCCTGCACCAACACAACTGCGAAAAGTGGTTTTTCAACACTAACACAAGTGCGAAAAGTGGTTTTTCAACACTAACACAAGTGCGAAAAGTGGTTGTTCAACACTAACACAAGTGCGAAAAGTGGTTTTTCCACACTAACACAAGTGCGAAAAGTGTTTTTTCCACACTAATAAAGTGCAAAAGTGGTTTCCTGCACCAACACAACTGCGAAAAGTGGTTTTTCAACACTAACACAAGTGCGAAAAGTGGTTTTTCAACACTAACACAAGTGCGAAAAGTGGTTGTTCAACACTAACACAAGTGCGAAAAGTGGTTTTTCAACACTAACACAAGTGCGAAAAGTGGTTTTTCAACACTAACACAAGTGCGAAAAGTGGTTTTTCAACATTAACACAAGTGCGAAAAGTGGTTTTTCCACACTAATACAAGTGCAAAAGTGGTTTTTCCACACTAATACAAGTGCAAAAGTGGTTTCCTGCACCAACACAACTGCGAAAAGTGGTTTTTCAACACTAACACAAGTGCGAAAAGTGGTTTTTCAACACTAACACAAGTGCGAAAAGTGGTTGTTCAACACTAACACAAGTGCGAAAAGTGGTTTTTCAACACTAACACAAGTGCGAAAATTGGTTTTTCAACACTAACACAAGTGCGAAAAGTGGTTTTTCAACACTAACACAAGTGCGAAAAGTGGTTTTTCAACACTAACACAAGTGCGAAAAGTGGTTTTTCAACACTAACACAAGTGCTAAAAGTGGTTTTTCAACACTAACACAAGTGCGAAAAGTGGTTTTTCAACACTAATACAAGTGCAAAAGTGGTTTCCTGCACCAACACAAGTGCGAAAAGTGGTTTTTCAACACTAACACAAGTGCGAAAAGTGGTTTTTCAACACTAACACAAGTGCGAAAAGTGGTTTTTCAACACTATCACAAGTGCAAAAAGTGTTTTTTCCACACTAATATAAGTGCAAAAGTGGTTTCCTGCACCAACACAAGTGCGAAAAGTGGTTTTTCAACACTAACACAAGTGCGAAAAGTGGTTTTTCAACACTAACACAAGTGCGAAAAGTGGTTTTTCAACACTAACACAAGTGCAAAAAGTGGTTTTTCAACACTATCACAAGTGCAAAAAGTTCATTTTTCCACACCAATACAAGTGCAAAAGTGGTTTCCTGCACCAACACAAGTGCGAAAAGTGGTTTTTCAACACAAACACAAGTGCGAAAAGTGGTTTTTCAACACTAACACAAGTGCGAAAAGTGGTTTTTCAACACTAACACAAGTGCGAAAAGTGGTTTTACCACACTAATACAAGTGCAAAAGTGGTTTCCTGCACCAACACAAGTGCAAAAAGTGGTTTTTCAACACTAACACATGTGCGAAAAGTGGTTTTTCAACACTAACACAAGTGCGAAAAGTGGTTTTTCAACACTATCACAAGTGCAAAAAGTGTTTTTTCCACACTAATATAAGTGCAAAAGTGGTTTCCTGCACCAACACAAGTGCGAAAAGTGGTTTTTCAACACTAACACAAGTGCGAAAAATGTTTTTAAAACACTAACAAAAGTGCGAAAAGTGGTTTTTCAACACTATCACAAGTGCAAAAAGGGTTTTTTCCACACTAATACAAGTGCAAAAGTGGTTTCCTGCACCAACACAAGTGCGAAATGTGGTTTTTCAACACTAACACAAGTGCAAAAAGTGGTTTTTCAACACTAACACAAGTGCAAAAAGGTGTTTTTCAACACTAACACAAGTGCGAAAAGTGGTTTTTCAACACTAACACAAGTGCGAAAAGTGGTTTTTCCACACTAATACAAGTGCAAAAGTGGTTTTTCCACACTAATACAAGTGCAAATGTGGTTTCCTGCACCAACACAACTGCGAAAAGTGGGTTTTCAACACTAACACAAGTGCGAAAAGTGGTTTTTCAACACTAACACAAGTGCGAAAAGTGGTTTTTCAACACTAACACAAGTGCGAAAAGTGGTTTTTCCACACTAACACAAGTGCGAAAAGTGTTTTTTCCACACTAATAAAGTGCAAAAGTGGTTTCCTGCACCAACACAAGTGCGAAAAGTGGTTTTTCAACACTAACACAAGTGCGAAAAGTGGTTTTTCAACACTAACACAAGTGCGAAAAGTGGTTTTTCAACACTAACACAAGTGCGAAAAGTGGTTTTTCAACACTAACACAAGTGCAAAAAGTGGTTTTTCCACACTAATACAAGTGCAAAAGTGGTTTCCTGCACCAACACAAGTGCGAAAAGTGGTTTTTCAACACTAACACAAGTGCGAAAAGTGGCTTTTCAACACTATCACAAGTGCAAAAAGTGTTTTTTTCCACACTAATATAAGTGCAAAAGTGGTTTCCTGCACCAACACAAGTGCGAAAAGTGGTTTTTCAACACTAACACAAGTGCGAAAAATGTTTTTTCAACACTAACACAAAAAGTGCGAAAAGTGGTTTTTCAACACTATCACAAGTGCAAAAAGTGTTTTTTCCACACTAATACAAGTGCAAAAGTGGTTTCCTGCACCAACACAAGTGCGAAATGTGGTTTTTCAACACTAACACAAGTGCAAAAAGTGGTTTTTCAACACTAACACAAGTGCAAAAAGTGGTTTTTCAACACTAACACAAGTGCGAAAAGTGGTTTTTCAACACTAACACAAGTGCGAAAAGTGGTTTTTCCACACTAATACAAGTGCAAAAGTGGTTTTTCCACACTAATACAAGTGCAAAAGTGGTTTCCTGCACCAACACAACTGCGAAAAGTGGTTTTTCAACACTAACACAAGTGCAAAAAGTGTTTTTCAACACTAACACAAGTGCGAAAAGTGGTTGTTCAACACTAACACAAGTGCGAAAAGTGGTTTTTCCACACTAACACAAGTGCGAAAAGTGTTTTTTCCACACTAATAAAGTGCAAAAGTGGTTTCCTGCACCAACACAAGTGCGAAAAGTGGTTTTTCAACACTAACACAAGTGCGAAAAGTGGTTTTTCAACACTAACACAAGTGCGAAAAGTGGTTTTTCAACACTAACACAAGTGCGAAAAGTGGTTTTTCAACACTAACACAAGTGCTAAAAGTGGTTTTTCAACACTAACACAAGTCCTAAAAGTGGTTTTTCAACACTAACACAAGTGCGAAAAGTGGGTTTTCAACACTAATACAAGTGCAAAAGTGGTTTCCTGCACCAACACAAGTGCGAAAAGTGGTTTTTCAACACTAACACAAGTGCGAAAAGTGGTTTTTCAACACTAACACAAGTGCGAAAAGTGGTTTTTCAACACTATCACAAGTGCAAAAAGTGTTTTTTCCACACTAATATAAGTGCAAAAGTGGTTTCCTGCAACCAACACAAGTGCGAAACGTGGTTTTTCAACACTAACACAAGTGCGAAAAGTGGTTTTTCAACACTAACACAAGTGCGAAAAGTGGTTTTTCAACACTAACACATGTGCGAAAAGTGGTTTTTCAACACTAACACAAGTGCGAAAAGTGGTTTTTCAACACTAATACAAGTGCGAAAAGTGGTTTTTCAACACTATCACAAGTGCAAAAAGTGTTTTTTCCACACTAATACAAGTGCAAAAGTGGTTTTTCAACACTAACACAAGTGCGAAAAGTGGTTTTTTAACACTAACACAAGTGCGAAAAGTAGTTTTTCAACACTAATACAAGTGCAAAAGTGGTTTTCTGCACCAACACAAGTGTGAAAAGTAGTTTTTCAACACTAACACAAGTGCGAAAAGTGGTTTTTCAACACTAACACAAGTGCAAAAAGTGGTTTTTCAACACTATCACAAGTGCAAAAAGTGTTTTTTCCACATTAATACAAGTGCAAAAGTGGTTTCCTGCACCAACACAAGTGCGAAAAGTGGTTTTTCAACACTAACACAAGTGCGAAAAGTGGTTTTTCAACACTAACACAAGTGCGAAAAGTGGTTTTTCAACACTAACACAAGTGCGAAAAGTGGTTTTTCAACACTAATACAAGTGCAAAAGTGGTTTCCTGCACCAACACAAGTGCGAAAAGTGGTTTTTCAACACTAACACAAGTGCGAAAAGTGGTTTTTCAACACTAACGCAAGTGCGAAAAGTGGTTTTTCAACACTATCACAAGTGCAAAAAGTGTTTTTTCCACACTAATATAAGTGCAAAAGTGGTTTCCTGCACCAACACAAGTGCGAAAAGTGGTTTTTCAACACTAACACAAGTGCGAAAAGTGGTTTTTCAACACTAACACAAGTGCGAAAAGTGGTTTTTCAACACTAACACAAGTGCAAAAAGTGGTTTTTCAACACTATCACAAGTGCAAAAAGTTCATTTTTCCACACCAATACAAGTGCAAAAGTGGTTTCCTGCACCAACACAAGTGCGAAAAGTGGTTTTTCAACACAAACACAAGTGCGAAAAGTGGTTTTTCAACACTAACACAAGTGCGAAAAGTGGTTTTTCAACACTAACACAAGTGCGAAAAGTGGTTTTTCCACACTAATACAAGTGCAAAAGTGGTTTCCTGCACCAACACAAGTGCAAAAAGTGGTTTTTCAACACTAACACAAGTGCGAAAAGTGGTTTTTCAACACTAATACAAGTGCAAAAGTGGTTTCCTGCACCAACACAAGTGCGAAAAGTGGTTTTTCAACACTAACACATGTGCGAAAAGTGGTTTTTCAACACTAACACAAGTGCGAAAAGTGGTTTTTCAACACTATCACAAGTGCAAAAAGTGTTTTTTCCACACTAATATAAGTGCAAAAGTGGTTTCCTGCACCAACACAAGTGCGAAAAGTGGTTTTTCAACACTAACATAAGTGCGAAAAATGTTTTTTCAACACTAACAAAAGTGCGAAAAGTGGTTTTTCAACACTATCACAAGTGCAAAAAGTGTTTTTTCCACACTAATACAAGTGCAAAAGTGGTTTCCTGCACCAACACAAGTGCGAAATGTGGTTTTTCAACACTAACACAAGTGCAAAAAGTGGTTTTTCAACACTAACACAAGTGCAAAAAGGTGTTTTTCAACACTAACACAAGTGCGAAAAGTGGTTTTTCAACACTAACACAAGTGCGAAAAGTGGTTTTTCCACACTAATACAAGTGCAAAAGTGGTTTTTCCACACTAATACAAGTGCAAAAGTGGTTTCCTGCACCAACACAAGTGCGAAATGTGGTTTTTCAACACTAACACAAGTGCAAAAAGTGGTTTTTCAACACTAACACAAGTGCAAAAAGGTGTTTTTCAACACTAACACAAGTGCGAAAAGTGGTTTTTCAACACTAACGCAAGTGCGAAAAGTGGTTTTTCAACACTAATACAAGTGCAAAAAGTGTTTTTTTCCACACTAATACAAGTGCAAATGTGGTTTCCTGCACCAACACAACTGCGAAAAGTGGGTTTTCAACACTAACACAAGTGCGAAAAGTGGTTTTTCAACACTAACACAAGTGCGAAAAGTGGTTTTTCAACACTAACACAAGTGCGAAAAGTGGTTTTTCCACACTAACACAAGTGCGAAAAGTGTTTTTTTCCACACTAATAAAGTGCAAAAGTGGTTTCCTGCACCAACACAAGTGCGAAAAGTGGTTTTTCAACACTAACACAAGTGCGAAAAGTGGTTTTTCAACACTAACACAAGTGCGAAAAGTGGTTTTTCAACACTAACACAAGTGCGAAAAGTGGTTTTTCAACACTAACACAAGTGCAAAAAGTGGTTTTTCCACACTAATACAAGTGCAAAAGTGGTTTCCTGCACCAACACAAGTGCGAAAAGTGGTTTTTCAACACTAACACAAGTGCGAAAAGTGGCTTTTCAACACTATCACAAGTGCAAAAAGTGTTTTTTCCACACTAATATAAGTGCAAAAGTGGTTTCCTGCACCAACACAAGTGCGAAAAGTGGTTTTTCAACACTAACACAAGTGCGAAAAATGTTTTTTCAACACTAACACAAAAAGTGCGAAAAGTGGTTTTTCAACACTATCACAAGTGCAAAAAGTGTTTTTTCCACACTAATACAAGTGCAAAAGTGGTTTCCTGCACCAACACAAGTGCGAAATGTGGTTTTTCAACACTAACACAAGTGCAAAAAGTGGTTTTTCAACACTAACACAAGTGCAAAAAGTGGTTTTTCAACACTAACACAAGTGCGAAAAGTGGTTTTTCAACACTAACACAAGTGCGAAAAGTGGTTTTTCCACACTAATACAAGTGCAAAAGTGGTTTTTCCACACTAATACAAGTGCAAAAGTGGTTTCCTGCACCAACACAACTGCGAAAAGTGGTTTTTCAACACTAACACAAGTGCAAAAAGTGGTTTTTCAACACTAACACAAGTGCGAAAAGTGGTTGTTCAACACTAACACAAGTGCGAAAAGTGGTTTTTCCACACTAACACAAGTGCGAAAAGTGTTTTTTCCACACTAATAAAGTGCAAAAGTGGTTTCCTGCACCAACACAAGTGCGAAAAGTGGTTTTTCAACACTAACACAAGTGCGAAAAGTGGTTTTTCAACACTAACACAAGTGCGAAAAGTGGTTTTTCAACACTAACACAAGTGCGAAAAGTGGTTTTTCAACACTAACACAAGTGCTAAAAGTGGTTTTTCAACACTAACACAAGTCCTAAAAGTGGTTTTTCAACACTAACACAAGTGCGAAAAGTGGGTTTTCAACACTAATACAAGTGCAAAAGTGGTTTCCTGCACCAACACAAGTGCGAAAAGTGGTTTTTCAACACTAACACAAGTGCGAAAAGTGGTTTTTCAACACTAACACAAGTGCGAAAAGTGGTTTTTCAACACTATCACAAGTGCAAAAAGTGTTTTTTCCACACTAATATAAGTGCAAAAGTGGTTTCCTGCAACCAACACAAGTGCGAAACGTGGTTTTTCAACACTAACACAAGTGCGAAAAGTGGTTTTTCAACACTAACACAAGTGCGAAAAGTGGTTTTTCAACACTAACACATGTGCGAAAAGTGGTTTTTCAACACTAACACAAGTGCGAAAAGTGGTTTTTCAACACTAATACAAGTGCGAAAAGTGGTTTTTCAACACTATCACAAGTGCAAAAAGTGTTTTTTCCACACTAATACAAGTGCAAAAGTGGTTTTTCAACACTAACACAAGTGCGAAAAGTGGTTTTTTAACACTAACACAAGTGCGAAAAGTAGTTTTTCAACACTAATACAAGTGCAAAAGTGGTTTTCTGCACCAACACAAGTGTGAAAAGTAGTTTTTCAACACTAACACAAGTGCGAAAAGTGGTTTTTCAACACTAACACAAGTGCAAAAAGTGGTTTTTCAACACTATCACAAGTGCAAAAAGTGTTTTTTCCACATTAATACAAGTGCAAAAGTGGTTTCCTGCACCAACACAAGTGCGAAAAGTGGTTTTTCAACACTAACACAAGTGCGAAAAGTGGTTTTTCAACACTAACACAAGTGCGAAAAGTGGTTTTTCAACACTAACACAAGTGCGAAAAGTGGTTTTTCAACACTAATACAAGTGCAAAAGTGGTTTCCTGCACCAACACAAGTGCGAAAAGTGGTTTTTCAACACTAACACAAGTGCGAAAAGTGGTTTTTCAACACTAACGCAAGTGCGAAAAGTGGTTTTTCAACACTATCACAAGTGCAAAAAGTGTTTTTTCCACACTAATATAAGTGCAAAAGTGGTTTCCTGCACCAACACAAGTGCGAAAAGTGGTTTTTCAACACTAACACAAGTGCGAAAAGTGGTTTTTCAACACTAACACAAGTGCGAAAAGTGGTTTTTCAACACTAACACAAGTGCAAAAAGTGGTTTTTCAACACTATCACAAGTGCAAAAAGTTCATTTTTCCACACCAATACAAGTGCAAAAGTGGTTTCCTGCACCAACACAAGTGCGAAAAGTGGTTTTTCAACACAAACACAAGTGCGAAAAGTGGTTTTTCAACACTAACACAAGTGCGAAAAGTGGTTTTTCAACACTAACACAAGTGCGAAAAGTGGTTTTTCCACACTAATACAAGTGCAAAAGTGGTTTCCTGCACCAACACAAGTGCAAAAAGTGGTTTTTCAACACTAACACAAGTGCGAAAAGTGGTTTTTCAACACTAATACAAGTGCAAAAGTGGTTTCCTGCACCAACACAAGTGCGAAAAGTGGTTTTTCAACACTAACACATGTGCGAAAAGTGGTTTTTCAACACTAACACAAGTGCGAAAAGTGGTTTTTCAACACTATCACAAGTGCAAAAAGTGTTTTTTCCACACTAATATAAGTGCAAAAGTGGTTTCCTGCACCAACACAAGTGCGAAAAGTGGTTTTTCAACACTAACATAAGTGCGAAAAATGTTTTTTCAACACTAACAAAAGTGCGAAAAGTGGTTTTTCAACACTATCACAAGTGCAAAAAGTGTTTTTTCCACACTAATACAAGTGCAAAAGTGGTTTCCTGCACCAACACAAGTGCGAAATGTGGTTTTTCAACACTAACACAAGTGCAAAAAGTGGTTTTTCAACACTAACACAAGTGCAAAAAGGTGTTTTTCAACACTAACACAAGTGCGAAAAGTGGTTTTTCAACACTAACACAAGTGCGAAAAGTGGTTTTTCCACACTAATACAAGTGCAAAAGTGGTTTTTCCACACTAATACAAGTGCAAAAGTGGTTTCCTGCACCAACACAACTGCGAAAAGTGGTTTTTCAACACTAACACAAGTGCGAAAAGTGGTTTTTCAACACTAACACAAGTGCGAAAAGTGGTTTTTCAACACTAACACAAGTGCGAAAAGTGGTTTTTCAACACTAACGCAAGTGCGAAAAGTGGTTTTTCAACACTATCACAAGTGCAAAAAGTGTTTTTTCCACACTAATATAAGTGCAAAAGTGGTTTCCTGCACCAACACAAGTGCGAAAAGTGGTTTTTCAACACTAACACAAGTGCGAAAAGTGGTTTTTCAACACTAACACAAGTGCGAAAAGTGGTTTTTCAACACTATCACAAGTGCAAAAAGTTCATTTTTCCACACCAATACAAGTGCAAAAGTGGTTTCCTGCACCAACACAAGTGCGAAAAGTGGTTTTTCAACACAAACACAAGTGCGAAAAGTGGTTTTTCAACACTAACACAAGTGCGAAAAGTGGTTTTTCAACACTAACACAAGTGCGAAAAGTGGTTTTTCCACACTAATACAAGTGCAAAAGTGGTTTCCTGCACCAACACAAGTGCAAAAAGTGGTTTTTCAACACTAACACATGTGCGAAAAGTGGTTTTTCAACACTAACACAAGTGCGAAAAGTGGTTTTTCAACACTATCACAAGTGCAAAAAGTGTTTTTTCCACACTAATATAAGTGCAAAAGTGGTTTCCTGCACCAACACAAGTGCGAAAAGTGGTTTTTCAACACTAACCCAAGTGCGAAAAATGTTTTTTAAACACTAACAAAAGTGCGAAAAGTGGTTTTTCAACACTATCACAAGTGCAAAAAGGGTTTTTTCCACACTAATACAAGTGCAAAAGTGGTTTCCTGCACCAACACAAGTGCGAAATGTGGTTTTTCAACACTAACACAAGTGCAAAAAAGTGGTTTTTCAACACTAACACAAGTGCAAAAAGGTGTTTTTCAACACTAACACAAGTGCGAAAAGTGGTTTTTCAACACTAACACAAGTGCGAAAAGTGGTTTTTCCACACTAATACAAGTGCAAAAGTGGTTTTTCCACACTAATACAAGTGCAAATGTGGTTTCCTGCACCAACACAACTGCGAAAAGTGGTTTTTCAACACTAACACAAGTGCGAAAAGTGGTTTTTCAACACTAACACAAGTGCGAAAAGTGGTTTTTCAACACTAACACAAGTGCGAAAAGTGGTTTTTCCACACTAACACAAGTGCGAAAAGTGTTTTTTCCACACTAATAAAGTGCAAAAGTGGTTTCCTGCACCAACACAAGTGCGAAAAGTGGTTTTTCAACACTAACACAAGTGCGAAAAGTGGTTTTTCAACACTAACACAAGTGCGAAAAGTGGTTTTTCAACACTAACACAAGTGCGAAAAGTGGTTTTTCAACACTAACACAAGTGCGAAAAGTGGTTTTTCCACACTAATACAAGTGCAAAAGTGGTTTTTCCACACTAATACAAGTGCAAAAGTGGTTTCCTGCACCAACACAACTGCGAAAAGTGGTTTTTCAACACTAACACAAGTGCGAAAAGTGGTTTTTCAACACTAACACAAGTGCGAAAAGTGGTTGTTCAACACTAACACAAGTGCGAAAAGTGGTTTTTCCACACTAACACAAGTGCGAAAAGTGTTTTTTCCACACTAATAAAGTGCAAAAGTGGTTTCCTGCACCAACACAAGTGCGAAAAGTGGTTTTTCAACACTAACACAAGTGCGAAAATTGGTTTTTCAACACTAACACAAGTGCGAAAAGTGGTTTTTCAACACTAACACAAGTGCGAAAAGTGGTTTTTCAACACTAACACAAGTGCGAAAAGTGGTTTTTCAACACTAACACAAGTGCTAAAAGTGGTTTTTCAACACTAACACAAGTGCGAAAAGTGGTTTTTCAACACTAATACAAGTGCAAAAGTGGTTTCCTGCACCAACACAAGTGCGAAAAGTGGTTTTTCAACACTAACACAAGTGCGAAAAGTGGTTTTTCAACACTATCACAAGTGCAAAAAGTGTTTTTTCCACACTAATATAAGTGCAAAAGTGGTTTCCTGCACCAACACAAGTGCGAAAAGTGGTTTTTCAACACTAACACAAGTGCGAAAAGTGGTTTTTCAACACTAACACAAGTGCGAAAAGTGGTTTTTCAACACTAACACAAGTGCAAAAAGTGGTTTTTCAACACTATCACAAGTGCAAAAAGTTCATTTTTCCACACCAATACAAGTGCAAAAGTGGTTTCCTGCACCAACACAAGTGCGAAAAGTGGTTTTTCAACACAAACACAAGTGCGAAAAGTGGTTTTTCAACACTAACACAAGTGCGAAAAGTGGTTTTTCAACACTAACACAAGTGCGAAAAGTGGTTTTACCACACTAATACAAGTGCAAAAGTGGTTTCCTGCACCAACACAAGTGCAAAAAGTGGTTTTTCAACACTAACACATGTGCGAAAAGTGGTTTTTCAACACTAACACAAGTGCGAAAAGTGGTTTTTCAACACTATCACAAGTGCAAAAAGTGTTTTTTCCACACTAGTATAAGTGCAAAAGTGGTTTCCTGCACCAACACAAGTGCGAAAAGTGGTTTTTCAACACTAACACAAGTGCGAAAAATGTTTTTTAAACACTAACAAAAGTGCGAAAAGTGGTTTTTCAACACTATCACAAGTGCAAAAAGGGTTTTTTCCACACTAATACAAGTGCAAAAGTGGTTTCCTGCACCAACACAAGTGCGAAATGTGGTTTTTCAACACTAACACAAGTGCAAAAAGTGGTTTTTCAACACTAACACAAGTGCAAAAAGGTGTTTTTCAACACTAACACAAGTGCGAAAAGTGGTTTTTCAACACTAACACAAGTGCGAAAAGTGGTTTTTCCACACTAATACAAGTGCAAAAGTGGTTTTTCCACACTAATACAAGTGCAAATGTGGTTTCCTGCACCAACACAACTGCGAAAAGTGGTTTTTCAACACTAACACAAGTGCGAAAAGTGGTTTTTCAACACTAACACAAGTGCGAAAAGTGGTTTTTCAACACTAACACTAGTGCGAAAAGTGGTTTTTCCACACTAACACAAGTGCGAAAAGTGTTTTTTCCACACTAATAAAGTGCAAAAGTGGTTTCCTGCACCAACACAAGTGCGAAAAGTGGTTTTTCAACACTAACACAAGTGCGAAAAGTGGTTTTTCAACACTAACACAAGTGCGAAAAGTGGTTTTTCAACACTAACACAAGTGCGAAAAGTGGTTTTTCAACACTAACACAAGTGCAAAAAGTGGTTTTTCCACACTAATACAAGTGCAAAAGTGGTTTCCTGCACCAACACAAGTGCGAAAAGTGGTTTTTCAACACTAACACAAGTGCGAAAAGTGGCTTTTCAACACTATCACAAGTGCAAAAAGTGTTTTTTCCACACTAATATAAGTGCAAAAGTGGTTTCCTGCACCAACACAAGTGCGAAAAGTGGTTTTTCAACACTAACACAAGTGCGAAAAATGTTTTTTCAACACTAACACAAAAAGTGCGAAAAGTGGTTTTTCAACACTATCACAAGTGCAAAAAGTGTTTTTTCCACACTAATACAAGTGCAAAAGTGGTTTCCTGCACCAACACAAGTGCGAAATGTGGTTTTTCAACACTAACACAAGTGCAAAAAGTGGTTTTTCAACACTAACACAAGTGCAAAAAGTGGTTTTTCAACACTAACACAAGTGCGAAAAGTGGTTTTTCAACACTAACACAAGTGCGAAAAGTGGTTTTTCCACACTAATACAAGTGCAAAAGTGGTTTTTCCACACTAATACAAGTGCAAAAGTGGTTTCCTGCACCAACACAACTGCGAAAAGTGGTTTTTCAACACTAACACAAGTGCAAAAAGTGGTTTTTCAACACTAACACAAGTGCGAAAAGTGGTTGTTCAACACTAACACAAGTGCGAAAAGTGGTTTTTCCACACTAACACAAGTGCGAAAAGTGTTTTTTCCACACTAATAAAGTGCAAAAGTGGTTTCCTGCACCAACACAAGTGCGAAAAGTGGTTTTTCAACACTAACACAAGTGCGAAAAGTGGTTTTTCAACACTAACACAAGTGCGAAAAGTGGTTTTTCAACACTAACACAAGTGCGAAAAGTGGTTTTTCAACACTAACACAAGTGCTAAAAGTGGTTTTTCAACACTAACACAAGTCCTAAAAGTGGTTTTTCAACACTAACACAAGTGCGAAAAGTGGGTTTTCAACACTAATACAAGTGCAAAAGTGGTTTCCTGCACCAACACAAGTGCGAAAAGTGGTTTTTCAACACTAACACAAGTGCGAAAAGTGGTTTTTCAACACTAACACAAGTGCGAAAAGTGGTTTTTCAACACTATCACAAGTGCAAAAAGTGTTTTTTCCACACTAATATAAGTGCAAAAGTGGTTTCCTGCACCAACACAAGTGCGAAACGTGGTTTTTCAACACTAACACAAGTGCGAAAAGTGGTTTTTCAACACTATCACAAGTGCAAAAAGTGTTTTTTCCACACCAATACAAGTGCAAAAGTGGTTTCCTGCACCAACACAAGTGCGAAAAGTGGTTTTTCAACACTATCACAAGTGCGAAAAGTGGTTTTTCAACACTAACACAAGTGCGAAAAGTGGTTTTTCAACACTAACACAAGTGCGAAAAGTGTTTTTCCACACTAATACAAGTGCAAAAGTGGTTTCCTGCACCAACACAAGTGCGAAAAGTGGTTTTTCAACACTAACACATGTGCGAAAAGTGGTTTTTCAACACTAACACAAGTGCGAAAAGTGGTTTTTCAACACTAATACAAGTGCGAAAAGTGGTTTTTCAACACTAATACAAGTGCAAAAGTGGTTTCCTGCACCAACACAAGTGCGAAAAGTGGTTTTTCAACACTAACACATGTGCGAAAAGTGGTTTTTCAACACTAACACAAGTGCGAAAAGTGGTTTTTCAACAATATCACAAGTGCAAAAGTGTTTTTTCCACACTAATATAAGTGCAAAAGTGGTTTCCTGCACCAACACAAGTGCGAAAAGTGGTTTTTCAACACTAACACAAGTGCGAAAAATGGTTTTTCAACACTAACACAAGTGCGAAACGTGGTTTTTCAACACTATCACAAGTGCAAAAAGTGTTTTTTCCACACTAATACAAGTGCAAAAGTGGTTTTTCAACACTAACACAAGTGCGAAAAGTGGTTTTTTAACACTAACACAAGTGCGAAAAGTAGTTTTTCAACACTAATACAAGTGCAAAAGTGGTTTTCTGCACCAACACAAGTGTGAAAAGTAGTTTTTCAACACTAACACAAGTGCGAAAAGTGGTTTTTCAACACTAACACAAGTGCAAAAAGTGGTTTTTCAACACTATCACAAGTGCAAAAAGTGTTTTTTCCACATTAATACAAGTGCAAAAGTGGTTTCCTGCACCAACACAAGTGCGAAAAGTGGTTTTTCAACACTAACACAAGTGCGAAAAGTGGTTTTTCAACACTAACACAAGTGCGAAAAGTGGTTTTTCAACACTAACACAAGTGCGAAAAGTGGTTTTTCAACACTAATACAAGTGCAAAAGTGGTTTCCTGCACCAACACAAGTGCGAAAAGTGGTTTTTCAACATTAACACAAGTGCGAAAAGTGGTTTTTCAACACTAACGCAAGTGCGAAAAGTGGTTTTTCAACACTATCACAAGTGCAAAAAGTGTTTTTTCCACACTAATATAAGTGCAAAAGTGGTTTCCTGCACCAACACAAGTGCGAAAAGTGGTTTTTCAACACTAACACAAGTGCGAAAAGTGGTTTTTCAACACTAACACAAGTGCGAAAAGTGGTTTTTCAACACTAACACAAGTGCGAAAAGTGGTTTTTCAACACTAACACAAGTGCAAAAAGTGGTTTTTCAACACTATCACAAGTGCAAAAAGTTCATTTTTCCACACCAATACAAGTGCAAAAGTGGTTTCCTGCACCAACACAAGTGCGAAAAGTGGTTTTTCAACACAAACACAAGTGCGAAAAGTGGTTTTTCAACACTAACACAAGTGCGAAAAGTGGTTTCCTGCACTAACACAAGTGCGAAAAGTGGTTTCCTGCACCAACACAAGTGCGAAAAGTGGTTTTCCAACACTAACACATGTGCGAAAAGTGGTTTTTCAACACTAACACAAGTGCGAAAAGTGGCTTTTCAACACTATCACAAGTGCAAAAAGTGTTTTTTCCACACTAATATAAGTGCAAAAGTGGTTTCCTGCACCAACACAAGTGCGAAAAGTGGTTTTTCAACACTAACACAAGTGCGAAAAATGTTTTTTCAACACTAACACAAAAAGTGCGAAAAGTGGTTTTTCAACACTATCACAAGTGCAAAAAGTGTTTTTTCCATACTAATACAAGTGCAAAAGTGGTTTCCTGCACCAACACAAGTGCGAAATGTGGTTTTTCAACACTAACACAAGTGCAAAAAGTGGTTTTTCAACACTAACACAAGTGCAAAAAGTGGTTTTTCAACACTAACACAAGTGCGAAAAGTGGTTTTTCAACACTAACACAAGTGCGAAAAGTGGTTTTTCCACACTAATACAAGTGCAAAAGTGGTTTTTCCACACTAATACAAGTGCAAAAGTGGTTTCCTGCACCAACACAACTGCGAAAAGTGGTTTTTCAACACTAACACAAGTGCGAAAAGTGGTTTTTCAACACTAACACAAGTGCGAAAAGTGGTTGTTCAACACTAACACAAGTGCGAAAAGTGGTTTTTCCACACTAACACAAGTGCGAAAAGTGTTTTTTCCACACTAATAAAGTGCAAAAGTGGTTTCCTGCACCAACACAAGTGCAAAAAGTGGTTTTTCAACACTAACACAAGTGCGAAAAGTGGTTTTTCAACACTAACACAAGTGCGAAAAGTGGTTTTTCAACACTAACACAAGTGCGAAAAGTGGTTTTTCAACACGAACACAAGTGCGAAAAGTGGTTTTTCAACACTAACACAAGTGCTAAAAGTGGTTTTTCAACACTAACACAAGTGCGAAAAGTGGTTTGTCAACACTAATACAAGTGCAAAAGTGGTTTCCTGCACCAACACAAGTGCGAAAAGTGGTTTTTCAACACTAACACAAGTGCGAAAAGTGGTTTTTCAACACTAACACAAGTGCGAAAAGTGGTTTTTCAACACTATCACAAGTGCAAAAAGTGTTTTTTCCACACTAATATAAGTGCAAAAGTGGTTTCCTGCACCAACACAAGTGCGAAACGTGGTTTTTCAACACTAACACAAGTGCGAAAAGTGGTTTTTCAACACTAACACAAGTGCAAAAAGTGTTTTTTCAACACTATCACAAGTGCAAAAAGTGTTTTTTCCACACCAATACAAGTGCAAAAGTGGTTTCCTGCACCAACACAAGTGCGAAAAGTGGTTTTTCAACACTATCACAAGTGCGAAAAGTGGTTTTTCAACACTAACACAAGTGCGAAAAGTGGTTTTTCAACACTAACACAAGTGCAAAAAGTGGTTTTTCCACACTAATACAAGTGCAAAAGTGGTTTCCTGCACCAACACAAGTGCGAAAAGTGGTTTTTCAACACTAACACAAGTGCGAAAAGTGGTTTTTCAACACTAACACAAGTGCGAAAAGTGTTTTTCCACACTAATACAAGTGCAAAAGTGGTTTCCTGCACCAACACAAGTGCGAAAAGTGGTTTTTCAACACTAACACATGTGCGAAAAGTGGTTTTTCAACACTAACACAAGTGCGAAAAGTGGTTTTTCAACACTAATACAAGTGCGAAAAGTGGTTTTTCAACACTAATACAAGTGCAAAAGTGGTTTCCTGCACCAACACAAGTGCGAAAAGTGGTTTTTCAACACTAACACATGTGCGAAAAGTGGTTTTTCAACACTAACACAAGTGCGAAAAGTGGTTTTTCAACAATATCACAAGTGCAAAAGTGTTTTTTCCACACTAATATAAGTGCAAAAGTGGTTTCCTGCACCAACACAAGTGCGAAAAGTGGTTTTTCAACACTAACACAAGTGCGAAAAATGGTTTTTCAACACTAACACAAATGCGAAACGTGGTTTTTCAACACTATCACAAGTGCAAAAAGTGTTTTTTCCACACTAATACAAGTGCAAAAGTGGTTTTTCAACACTAACACAAGTGCGAAAAGTGGTTTTTTAACACTAACACAAGTGCGAAAAGTAGTTTTTCAACACTAACACAAGTGCAAAAAGTGGTTTTTCCACACTAATACAAGTGCAAAAGTGGTTTCCTGCACCAACACAAGTGCGAAAAGTGGTTTTTCAACACTAACACAAGTGCGAAAAGTGGTTTTTCAACACTAACACAAGTGCGAAAAGTGTTTTTCCACACTAATACAAGTGCAAAAGTGGTTTCCTGCACCAACACAAGTGCGAAAAGTGGTTTTTCAACACTAACATGTGCGAAAAGTGGTTTTTCAACACTAACACAAGTGCGAAAAGTGGTTTTTCAACACTAATACAAGTGCGAAAAGTGGTTTTTCAACACTAATACAAGTGCAAAAGTGGGTTCCTGCACCAACACAAGTGCGAAAAGTGGTTTTTCAACACTAACACAAGTGCGAAAAGTGGTTTTTCAACAATATCACAAGTGCAAAAGTGTTTTTTCCACACTAATATAAGTGCAAAAGTGGTTTCCTGCACCAACACAAGTGCGAAAAGTGGTTTTTCAACACTAACACAAGTGCGAAAAATGGTTTTTCAACACTAACACAAATGCGAAACGTGGTTTTTCAACACTATCACAAGTGCAAAAAGTGTTTTTTCCACACTAATACAAGTGCAAAAGTGGTTTTTCAACACTAACACAAGTGCGAAAAGTGGTTTTTTAACACTAACACAAGTGCGAAAAGTAGTTTTTCAACACTAATACAAGTGCAAAAGTGGTTTTCTGCACCAACACAAGTGTGAAAAGTAGTTTCTCAACACTAACACAAGTGCGAAAAGTGGTTTTTCAACACGAACACAAGTGCAAAAAGTGGTTTTTCAACACTATCACAAGTGCAAAAAGTGTTTTTTCCACATTAATACAAGTGCAAAAGTGGTTTCCTGCACCAACACAAGTGCGAAAAGTGGTTTTTCAACACTAACACAAGTGCGAAAAGTGGTTTTTCAACACTAACACAAGTGCGAAAAGTGGTTTTTCAACACTAACACAAGTGCGAAAAGTGGTTTTTCAACACTAATACAAGTGCAAAAGTGGTTTCCTGCACCAACACAAGTGCGAAAAGTGGTTTTTCAACACTAACACATGTGCGAAAAGTGGTTTTTCAACACTAACGCAAGTGCGAAAAGTGGTTTTTCAACACTATCACAAGTGCAAAAAGTGTTTTTTCCACACTAATATAAGTGCAAAAGTGGTTTCCTGCACCAACACTAGTGCGAAAAGTGGTTTTTCAACACTAACACAAGTGCGAAAAGTGGTTTTTCAACACTAACACAAGTGCGAAAAGTGGTTTTTCAACACTAACACAAGTGCAAAAAGTGGTTTTTCAACACTATCACAAGTGCAAAAAGTTCATTTTTCCACACCAATACAAGTGCAAAAGTGGTTTCCTGCACCAACACAAGTGCGAAAAGTGGTTTTTCAACACAAACACAAGTGCGAAAAGTGGTTTTTCAACACTAACACAAGTGCGAAAAGTGGTTTTTCAACACTAACACAAGTGCGGAAAGTGGTTTTTCCACACTAATACAAGTGCAAAAGTGGTTTCCTGCACCAACACAAGTGCAAAAAGTGGTTTTTCAACACTAACACAAGTGCGAAAAGTGGTTTTTCAACACTAATACAAGTGCAAAAGTGGTTTCCTGCACCAACACAAGTGCGAAAAGTGGTTTTTCAACACTAACACAAGTGCGAAAAGTGGTTTTTCAACACTAACACAAGTGCGAAAAGTGGTTTTTCAACACTAACACAAGTGCGAAAAGTGGTTTTTCAACACTAACACAAGTGCGAAAAGTGGTTTTTCAACACTAACACAAGTGCTAAAAGTGGTTTTTCAACACTAACACAAGTGCGAAAAGTGGTTTTTCAACACTAATACAAGTGCAAAAGTGGTTTCCTGCACCAACACAAGTGCGAAAAGTGGTTTTTCAACACTAACACAAGTGCGAAAAGTGGGTTTTCAACACTAACACAAGTGCGAAAAGTGGTTTTTCAACACTATCACAAGTGCAAAAAGTGTTTTTTCCACACTAATATAAGTGCAAAAGTGGTTTCCTGCACCAACACAAGAGCGAAACGTGGTTTTTCAACACTAACACAAGTGCGAAAAATGGTTTTTCAACACTAACACAAGTGCAAAAAGTGGTTTTTCAACACTATCACAAGTGCAAAAAGTGTTTTTTCCACACCAATACAAGTGCAAAAGTCGTTTCCTGCACTAACACAAGTGCGAAAAGTGGTTTTTCAACACTAACACAAGTGCAAAAAGTGGTTTTTCAACACTAACACAAGTGCGAAAAGTGGTTTTTCAACACTAACACAAGTGCAAAAAGTGGTTTTTCCACACTAATACAAGTGCAAAAGTGGTTTCCTGCACCTACACAAGTGCGAAAAGTGGTTTTTCAACACTAACACAAGTGCGAAAAGTGGTTTTTCAACACTAACTCAAGTGCGAAAAGTGTTTTTCCACACTAATACAAGTGCAAAAGTGGTTTCCTGCACCAACACAAGTGCGAAAAGTGGTTTTTCAACACTAACACATGTGCGAAAAGTGGTTTTTCAACACTAACACAAGTGCGAAAAGTGGTTTTTCAACACTAATACAAGTGCGAAAAGTGGTTTTTCAACACTAATACAAGTGCAAAAGTGGTTTCCTGCACCAACACAAGTGCGAAAAGTGGTTTTTCAACACTAACACAAGTGCGAAAAGTGGTTTTTCAACAATATCACAAGTGCAAAAGTGTTTTTCCACACTAATATAAGTGCAAAAGTGGTTTCCTGCACCAACACAAGTGCGAAAAGTGGTTTTTCAACACTAACACAAGTGCGAAAAATGGTTTTTCAACACTAACACAAGTGCGAAAAGTGGTTTTTCAACACTATCACAAGTGCAAAAAGTGTTTTTTCCACACTAATACAAGTGCAAAAGTGGTTTTTCAACACTAACACAAGTGCGAAAAGTGGTTTTTTAACACTAACACAAGTGCGAAAAGTAGTTTTTCAACACTAATACAAGTGCAAAAGTGGTTTTCTGCACCAACACAAGTGCGAAAAGTAGTTTTTCAACACTAACACAAGTGCGAAAAGTGGTTTTTCAACACTAACACAAGTGCAAAAAGTGGTTTTTCAACACTATCACAAGTGCAAAAAGTGTTTTTTCCACATTAATACAAGTGCAAAAGTGGTTTCCTGCACCAACACAAGTGCGAAAAGTGGTTTTTCAACACTAACACAAGTGCGAAAAGTGGTTTTTCAACACTAACACAAGTGCGAAAAGTGGTTTTTCAACACTAATACAAGTGCAAAAGTGGTTTCCTGCACCAACACAAGTGCGAAAAGTGGTTTTTCAACACTAACACAAGTGCGAAAAGTGGTTTTTCAACACTAACGCAAGTGCGAAAAGTGGTTTTTCAACACTATCACAAGTGCAAAAAGTGTTTTTTCCACACTAATATAAGTGCAAAAGTGGTTTCCTGCACCAACACAAGTGCGAAAAGTGGTTTTTCAACACTAACACAAGTGCGAAAAGTGGTTTTTCAACACTAACACAAGTGCGAAAAGTGGTTTTTCAACACTAACACAAGTGCAAAAAGTGGTTTTTCAACACTATCACAAGTGCAAAAAGTTCATTTTTCCACACCAATACAAGTGCAAAAGTGGTTTCCTGCACCAACACAAGTGCGAAAAGTGGTTTTTCAACACAAACACAAGTGCGAAAAGTGGTTTTTCAACACTAACACAAGTGCGAAAAGTGGTTTTTCAACACTAACACAAGTGCAAAAAGTGGTTTTTCAACACTATCACAAGTGCAAAAAGTGTTTTTTCCACATTAATACAAGTGCAAAAGTGGTTTCCTGCACCAACACAAGTGCAAAAAGTGGTTTTTCAACACTAACACAAGTGCGAAAAGTGGTTTTTCAACACTAACACAAGTGCGAAAAGTGGTTTTTCAACACTAACACAAGTGCGAAAAGTGGTTTTTCAACACTAATACAAGTGCAAAAGTGGTTTCCTGCACCAACACAAGTGCGAAAAGTGGTTTTTCAACACTAACACATGTGCGAAAAGTGGTTTTTCAACACTAACGCAAGTGCGAAAAGTGGTTTTTCAACACTATCACAAGTGCAAAAAGTGTTTTTCCACACTAATATAAGTGCAAAAGTGGTTTCCTGCACCAACACAAGTGCGAAAAGTGGTTTTTCAACACTAACACAAGTGCGAAAAGTGGTTTTTCAACACTAACACAAGTGCGAAAAGTGGTTTTTCAACACTAACACAAGTGCAAAAAGTGGTTTTTCAACACTATCACAAGTGCAAAAAGTTCATTTTTCCACACCAATACAAGTGCAAAAGTGGTTTCCTGCACCAACACAAGTGCGAAAAGTGGTTTTTCAACACAAACACAAGTGCGAAAAGTGGTTTTTCAACACTAACACAAGTGCGAAAAGTGGTTTTTCAACACTAACACAAGTGCGAAAAGTGGTTTTTCCACACTAATACAAGTGCAAAAGTGGTTTCCTGCACCAACACAAGTGCAAAAAGTGGTTTTTCAACACTAACACAAGTGCGAAAAGTGGTTTTTCAACACTAATACAAGTGCAAAAGTGGTTTCCTGCACCAACACAAGTGCGAAAAGTGGTTTTTCAACACTAACACAAGTGCGAAAAGTGGTTTTTCAACACTAACACAAGTGCGAAAAGTGGTTTTTCAACACTAACACAAGTGCGAAAAGTGGTTTTTCAACACTAACACAAGTGCGAAAAGTGGTTTTTCAACACTAACACAAGTGCTAAAAGTGGTTTTTCAACACTAACACAAGTGCGAAAAGTGGTTTTTCAACACTAATACAAGTGCAAAAGTGGTTTCCTGCACCAACACAAGTGCGAAAAGTGGTTTTTCAACACTAACACAAGTGCGAAAAGTGGTTTTTCAACACTAACACAAGTGCGAAAAGTGGTTTTTCAACACTATCACAAGTGCAAAAAGTGTTTTTTCCACACTAATATAAGTGCAAAAGTGGTTTCCTGCACCAACACAAGTGCGAAACGTGGTTTTTCAACACTAACACAAGTGTGAAAAATGGTTTTTCAACACTAACACAAGTGCAAAAAGTGGTTTTTCAACACTATCACAAGTGCAAAAAGTGTTTTTTCCACACCAATACAAGTGCAAAAGTGGTTTCCTGCACTAACACAAGTGCGAAAAGTGGTTTTTCAACACTAACACAAGTGCGAAAAGTGGTTTTTCAACACTAACACAAGTGCGAAAAGTGGTTTTTCAACACTAACACAAGTGCAAAAAGTGGTTTTTCCACACTAATACAAGTGCAAAAGTGGTTTCCTGCACCAACACAAGTGCGAAAAGTGGTTTTTCAACACTAACACAAGTGCGAAAAGTGGTTTTTCAACACTAACACAAGTGCGAAAAGTGTTTTTCCACACTAATACAAGTGCAAAAGTGGTTTCCTGCACCAACACAAGTGCGAAAAGTGGTTTTTCAACACTAACACATGTGCGAAAAGTGGTTTTTCAACACTAACACAAGTGCGAAAAGTGGTTTTTCAACACTAATACAAGTGCGAAAAGTGGTTTTTCAACACTAATACAAGTGCAAAAGTGGTTTCCTGCACCAACACAAGTGCGAAAAGTGGTTTTTCAACACTAACACATGTGCGAAAAGTGGTTTTTCAACACTAACACAAGTGCGAAAAGTGGTTTTTCAACAATATCACAAGTGCAAAAGTGTTTTTTCCACACTAATATAAGTGCAAAAGTGGTTTCCTGCACCAACACAGGTGCGAAAAGTGGTTTTTCAACACTAACACAAGTGCGAAAAATGGTTTTTCAACACTAACACAAGTGCGAAACGTGGTTTTTCAACACTATCACAAGTGCAAAAAGTGTTTTTTCCACACTAATACAAGTGCAAAAGTGGTTTTTCAACACTAACACAAGTGCGAAAAGTGGTTTTTTAACACTAACACAAGTGCGAAAAGTAGTTTTTCAACACTAATACAAGTGCAAAAGTGGTTTTCTGCACCAACACAAGTGTGAAAAGTAGTTTTTCAACACTAACACAAGTGCGAAAAGTGGTTTTTCAACACTATCACAAGTGCAAAAAGTGTTTTTTCCACATTAATACAAGTGCAAAAGTGGTTTCCTGCACCAACACAAGTGCGAAAAGTGGTTTTTCAACACTAACACAAGTGCGAAAAGTGGTTTTTCAACACAAACACAAGTGCGAAAAGTGGTTTTTCAACACTAACACAAGTGCGAAAAGTGGTTTTTCAACACTAATACAAGTGCAAAAGTGGTTTCCTGCACCAACACAAGTGCGAAAAGTGGTTTTTCAACACTAACACAAGTGCGAAAAGTGGTTTTTCAACACTAACGCAAGTGCGAAAAGTGGTTTTTCAACACTATCACAAGTGCAAAAAGTGTTTTTTCCACACTGATATAAGTGCAAAAGTGGTTTCCTGCACCAACACAAGTGCGAAAAGTGGTTTTTCAACACTAACACAAGTGCGAAAAGTGGTTTTTCAACACTAACACAAGTGCAAAAAGTGGTTTTTCAACACTATCACAAGTGCAAAAAGTTCATTTTTCCACACCAATACAAGTGCAAAAGTGGTTTCCTGCACCAACACAAGTGCGAAAAGTGGTTTTTCAACACAAACACAAGTGCGAAAAGTGGTTTTTCAACACTATCACAAGTGCAAAAAGTGTTTTTTCCACACTAATACAAGTGCAAAAGTGGTTTTTCAACACTAACACAAGTGCGAAAAGTGGTTTTTTAACACTAACACAAGTGCGAAAAGTAGTTTTTCAACACTAATACAAGTGCAAAAGTGGTTTTCTGCACCAACACAAGTGTGAAAAGTAGTTTTTCAACACTAACACAAGTGCGAAAAGTGGTTTTTCAACACTAACACAAGTGCAAAAAGTGGTTTTTCAACACTATCACAAGTGCAAAAAGTGTTTTTTCCACATTAATACAAGTGCAAAAGTGGTTTCCTGCACCAACACAAGTGCGAAAAGTGGTTTTTCAACACTAGCACAAGTGCGAAAAGTGGTTTTTCAACACTAACACAAGTGCGAAAAGTGGTTTTTCAACACTAACACAAGTGCGAAAAGTGGTTTTTCAACACTAATACAAGTGCAAAAGTGGTTTCCTGCACCAACACAAGTGCGAAAAGTGGTTTTTCAACACTAACACATGTGCGAAAAGTGGTTTTTCAACACTAACGCAAGTGCGAAAAGTGGTTTTTCAACACTATCACAAGTGCAAAAAGTGTTTTTTCCACACTAATATAAGTGCAAAAGTGGTTTCCTGCACCAACACAAGTGCGAAAAGTGGTTTTCCAACACTAACACAAGTGCGAAAAGTGGTTTTTCAACACTAACACAAGTGCGAAAAGTGGTTTTTCAACACTAACACAAGTGCAAAAAGTGGTTTTTCAACACTATCACAAGTGCAAAAAGTTCATTTTTCCACACCAATACAAGTGCAAAAGTGGTTTCCTGCACCAACACAAGTGCGAAAAGTGGTTTTTCAACACAAACACAAGTGCGAAAAGTGGTTTTTCAACACTAACACAAGTGCGAAAAGTGGTTTTTCAACACTAACACAAGTGCGAAAAGTGGTTTTTCCACACTAATACAAGTGCAAAAGTGGTTTCCTGCACCAACACAAGTGCAAAAAGTGGTTTTTCAACACTAACACAAGTGCGAAAAGTGGTTTTTCAACACTAATACAAGTGCAAAAGTGGTTTCCTGCACCAACAGAAGTGCGAAAAGTGGTTTTTCAACACTAACACAAGTGCGAAAAGTGGTTTGTCAACACTAACACAAGTGCGAAAAGTGGTTTTTCAACACTAACACAAGTGCGAAAAGTGGTTTTTCAACACTAACACAAGTGCGAAAAGTGGTTTTTCAACACTAACACAAGTGCTAAAAGTGGTTTTTCAACACTAACACCAGTGCGAAAAGTGGTTTTTCAACACTAATACAAGTGCAAAAGTGGTTTCCTGCACCAACACAAGTGCGAAAAGTGGTTTTTCAACACTAACACATGTGCGAAAAGTGGTTTTTCAACACTAACACAAGTGCGAAAAGTGGTTTTTCAACACTATCACAAGTGCAAAAAGTGTTTTTTCCACACTAATATAAGTGCAAAAGTGGTTTCCTGCACCAACACAAGTGCGAAACGTGGTTTTTCAACACTAACACAAGTGCGAAAAATGGTTTTTCAACACTAACACAAGTGCAAAAAGTGGTTTTTCCACACCAATACAAGTGCAAAAGTGGTTTCCTGCACTAACACAAGTGCGAAAAGTGGTTTTTCAACACTAACACAAGTGCGAAAAGTGGTTTTTCAACACTAACACAAGTGCGAAAAGTGGTTTTTCAACACTAACACAAGTGCGAAAAGTGGTTTTTCAACACTAACACAAGTGCGAAAAGTGGTTTTTCAACACTAACACAAGTGCGAAAAGTGGTTTTTCAACACTAATACAAGTGCAAAAGTGGTTTCCTGCACCAACACAAGTGCGAAAAGTGGTTTTTCAACACTAACACAAGTGCGAAAAGTGGTTTTTCAACACAAACACAAGTGCGAAAAGTGGTTTTTCAACACTATCACAAGTGCAAAAAGTGTTTTTTCCACACTAATATAAGTGCAAAAGTGGTTTCCTGCACCAACACAAGTGCGAAACGTGGTTTTTCAACACTAACACAAGTGCGAAAAGTGGTTTTTCAACACTAACACAAGTGCAAAAAGTGGTTTTTCAACACTATCACAAGTGCAAAAAGTGTTTTTTCCACACCAATACAAGTGCAAAAGTGGTTTCCTGCACCAACACAAGTGCGA
This sequence comes from Myxine glutinosa, assembly GCF_964187855.1. NCBI lineage: Eukaryota > Metazoa > Chordata > Myxini > Myxiniformes > Myxinidae > Myxine > Myxine glutinosa. The sequence continues at coordinate 12,271 of NC_136268.1, read as the reverse complement.
AAAGTGGTTTTTCAACACTAACACAAGTGCGAAAAGTGGTTTTTCAACACTAACACAAGTGCGAAAAGTGGTTTTTCAACACTAACACAAGTGCAAAAAGTGGTTTTTCCACACTAATACAAGTGCAAAAGTGGTTTTTCAACACTAACACAAGTGCGAAAAGTGGTTTTTCAACACTAACACAAGTGCGAAAAGTGGTTTTTCAACACTAACACAAGTGCGAAAAGTGTTTTTCCACACTAATACAAGTGAAAAAGTGGTTTCCTGCACCAACACAAGTGCGAAAAGCGGTTTTTCAACACTAACACAAGTGCAAAAAGTGTTTTTTCCACACTAATATAAGTGCAAAAGTGGTTTCCTGCACCAACACAAGTGCGAAAAGTGGTTTTTCAACACCAACACAAGTGCGAAAAGTGGTTTTTCAACACTATCACAAGTGCAAAAAGTGTTTTTTCCACACTAATACAAGTGCAAAAGTGGTTTCCTGCACCAACACAAGTGCGAAAAGTAGTTTTTCAACACTAACACAAGTGCGAAAAGTGGTTTTTCAACACTAACACAAGTGCGGAAAGTGGTTTTTCAACACTAACACAAGTGCAAAAAGTGGTTTTTCAACACTATCACAAGTGCAAAAGTGGTTTCCTGCACCAACACAAGTGCGAAAAGTGGTTTTTCAACACTAACACAAGTGCGAAAAGTGGTTTTTCAACACTAACACAAGTGCGAAAAGTGGTTTTTCAACACTAACACAAGTGCGAAAAGTGGTTTTTCCACATTAATACAAGTGCAAAAGTGGTATGCTGCACCAACAAGTGGTTTTTCACACTAACACAAGTGCGAAAAGTGGTTTTTCAACACTAACACAAGTGCGAAAAGTGGTTTTTCAACACTAACACAAGTGCGAAAAGTGGTTTTTCAACACTAACACAAGTGCGAAAAGTGGTTTTTCAACACTAACACAAGTGCGAAAAGTTGTTTTTCAACACTAACACAAGTGCGAAAAGTGTTTTTTCCACACTAATACAAGTGCAAAAGTGGTTTCCTGCACCAACACAAGTGCGAAAAGTGGTTTTTCAACACTAACACAAGTGCGAAATGTGGTTTTTCAACAATAACACAAGTGCAAAAAGTGGTTTTTCCACACTAATACAAGTGCGAAAAGTGGTTTTTCAACACTAACACAAGGGCGAAAAGTGTTTTTTCCACACTAATACAAGTGCAAAAGTGGTTTCCTGCACCAATACAAGTGCGAAAAGTGGTTTTTCAACACCAACACAAGTGCGAAAAGTGGTTTTTCAACACTAACACAAGTGCGAAAAGTGGTTTTTCAACACTAACACAAGTGCGAAAAGTGTTTTTTCCACACTTATACAAGTGCAAAAGTGGTTTCCTGCACCAACACAAGTGCGAAAAGTGGTTTTTCAACACTAACACAAGTGCGAAAAGTGGTTTTTCAACACTATCACAAGTGCAAAAAGTGTTTTTTCCACACTAATACAAGTGCAAAAGTGGTTTTTCAACACTAACACAAGTGCGAAAAGTGGTTTTTTAACACTAACACAAGTGCGAAAAGTAGTTTTTCAACACTAATACAAGTGCAAAAGTGGTTTTCTGCACCAACACAAGTGTGAAAAGTAGTTTTTCAACACTAACACAAGTGCGAAAAGTGGTTTTTCAACACTAACACAAGTGCAAAAAGTGGTTTTTCAACACTATCACAAGTGCAAAAAGTGTTTTTTTCCACATTAATACAAGTGCAAAAGTGGTTTCCTGCACCAACACAAGTGCGAAAAGTGGTTTTTCAACACTAGCACAAGTGCGAAAAGTGGTTTTTCAACACTAACACAAGTGCGAAAAGTGGTTTTTCAACACTAACACAAGTGCGAAAAGTGGTTTTTCAACACTAATACAAGTGCAAAAGTGGTTTCCTGCACCAACACAAGTGCGAAAAGTGGTTTTTCAACACTAACACATGTGCGAAAAGTGGTTTTTCAACACTAACGCAAGTGCGAAAAGTGGTTTTTCAACACTATCACAAGTGCAAAAAGTGTTTTTTCCACACTAATATAAGTGCAAAAGTGGTTTCCTGCACCAACACAAGTGCGAAAAGTGGTTTTCCAACACTAACACAAGTGCGAAAAGTGGTTTTTCAACACTAACACAAGTGCGAAAAGTGGTTTTTCAACACTAACACAAGTGCAAAAAGTGGTTTTTCAACACTATCACAAGTGCAAAAAGTTCATTTTTCCACACCAATACAAGTGCAAAAGTGGTTTCCTGCACCAACACAAGTGCGAAAAGTGGTTTTTCAACACAAACACAAGTGCGAAAAGTGGTTTTTCAACACTAACACAAGTGCGAAAAGTGGTTTTTCAACACTAACACAAGTGCGAAAAGTGGTTTTTCCACACTAATACAAGTGCAAAAGTGGTTTCCTGCACCAACACAAGTGCAAAAAGTGGTTTTTCAACACTAACACAAGTGCGAAAAGTGGTTTTTCAACACTAATACAAGTGCAAAAGTGGTTTCCTGCACCAACAGAAGTGCGAAAAGTGGTTTTTCAACACTAACACAAGTGCGAAAAGTGGTTTGTCAACACTAACACAAGTGCGAAAAGTGGTTTTTCAACACTAACACAAGTGCGAAAAGTGGTTTTTCAACACTAACACAAGTGCGAAAAGTGGTTTTTCAACACTAACACAAGTGCTAAAAGTGGTTTTTCAACACTAACACCAGTGCGAAAAGTGGTTTTTCAACACTAATACAAGTGCAAAAGTGGTTTCCTGCACCAACACAAGTGCGAAAAGTGGTTTTTCAACACTAACACATGTGCGAAAAGTGGTTTTTCAACACTAACACAAGTGCGAAAAGTGGTTTTTCAACACTATCACAAGTGCAAAAAGTGTTTTTTCCACACTAATATAAGTGCAAAAGTGGTTTCCTGCACCAACACAAGTGCGAAACGTGGTTTTTCAACACTAACACAAGTGCGAAAAATGGTTTTTCAACACTAACACAAGTGCAAAAAGTGGTTTTTCCACACCAATACAAGTGCAAAAGTGGTTTCCTGCACTAACACAAGTGCGAAAAGTGGTTTTTCAACACTAACACAAGTGCGAAAAGTGGTTTTTCAACACTAACACAAGTGCGAAAAGTGGTTTTTCAACACTAACACAAGTGCGAAAAGTGGTTTTTCAACACTAACACAAGTGCGAAAAGTGGTTTTTCAACACTAACACAAGTGCGAAAAGTGTTTTTCAACACTAATACAAGTGCAAAAGTGGTTTCCTGCACCAACACAAGTGCGAAAAGTGGTTTTTCAACACTAACACAAGTGCGAAAAGTGGTTTTTCAACACAAACACAAGTGCGAAAAGTGGTTTTTCAACACTATCACAAGTGCAAAAAGTGTTTTTTCCACACTAATATAAGTGCAAAAGTGGTTTCCTGCACCAACACAAGTGCGAAACGTGGTTTTTCAACACTAACACAAGTGCGAAAAGTGGTTTTTCAACACTAACACAAGTGCAAAAAGTGGTTTTTCAACACTATCACAAGTGCAAAAAGTGTTTTTTCCACACCAATACAAGTGCAAAAGTGGTTTCCTGCACCAACACAAGTGCGAAAAGTGGTTTTTCAACACTAACACAAGTGCGAAAAGTGGTTTTTCAACACTAACACAAGTGCGAAAAGTGGTTTTTCAACACTAACACAAGTGCAAAAAGTGGTTTTTCCACACTAATACAAGTGCAAAAGTGGTTTTTCAACACTAACACAAGTGCGAAAAGTGGTTTTTCAACACTAACACAAGTGCGAAAAGTGGTTTTTCAACACTAACACAAGTGCGAAAAGTGTTTTTCCACACTAATACAAGTGAAAAAGTGGTTTCCTGCACCAACACAAGTGCGAAAAGCGGTTTTTCAACACTAACACAAGTGCAAAAAGTGTTTTTTCCACACTAATATAAGTGCAAAAGTGGTTTCCTGCACCAACACAAGTGCGAAAAGTGGTTTTTCAACACCAACACAAGTGCGAAAAGTGGTTTTTCAACACTATCACAAGTGCAAAAAGTGTTTTTTCCACACTAATACAAGTGCAAAAGTGGTTTCCTGCACCAACACAAGTGCGAAAAGTAGTTTTTCAACACTAACACAAGTGCGAAAAGTGGTTTTTCAACACTAACACAAGTGCGGAAAGTGGTTTTTCAACACTAACACAAGTGCAAAAAGTGGTTTTTCAACACTATCACAAGTGCAAAAGTGGTTTCCTGCACCAACACAAGTGCGAAAAGTGGTTTTTCAACACTAACACAAGTGCGAAAAGTGGTTTTTCAACACTAACACAAGTGCGAAAAGTGGTTTTTCAACACTAACACAAGTGCGAAAGTGGTTTTTCCACATTAATACAAGTGCAAAAGTGGTATGCTGCACCAACAAGTGGTTTTTCACACTAACACAAGTGCGAAAAGTGGTTTTTCAACACTAACACAAGTGCGAAAAGTGGTTTTTCAACACTAACACAAGTGCGAAAAGTGGTTTTTCAACACTAACACAAGTGCGAAAAGTGGTTTTTCAACACTAACACAAGTGCGAAAAGTTGTTTTTCAACACTAACACAAGTGCGAAAAGTGTTTTTTCCACACTAATACAAGTGCAAAAGTGGTTTCCTGCACCAACACAAGTGCGAAAAGTGGTTTTTCAACACTAACACAAGTGCGAAATGTGGTTTTTCAACAATAACACAAGTGCAAAAAGTGGTTTTTCCACACTAATACAAGTGCGAAAAGTGGTTTTTCAACACTAACACAAGGGCGAAAAGTGTTTTTTCCACACTAATACAAGTGCAAAAGTGGTTTCCTGCACCAATACAAGTGCGAAAAGTGGTTTTTCAACACCAACACAAGTGCGAAAAGTGGTTTTTCAACACTAACACAAGTGCGAAAAGTGGTTTTCAACACTAACACAAGTGCGAAAAGTGTTTTTTCCACACTTATACAAGTGCAAAAGTGGTTTCCTGCACCAACACAAGTGCGAAAAGTGGTTTTTCAACACTAACACAAGTGCGAAAAGTGGTTTTTCAACACTATCACAAGTGCAAAAAGTGTTTTTTCCACACTAATACAAGTGCAAAAGTGGTTTCCTGCACCAACACAAGTGCGAAAAGTGGTTTTTCAACACTAACACAAGTGCGAAAGTGGGTTTTTCAACACTAACACAAGTGCGAAAAGTGTTTTTTCCACACTAATACAAGTGCAAAAAAGTGTTTTTTCCACACTAATACAAGTGCAAAAAGTGGTTTCCTGCACCAACACAAGTGCGAAACGTGGTTTTTTCAAGACTAACACAAGTGCGAAAAGTGGTTTTTCAACACTAACACAAGTGCAAAAAGTGGTTTTTCAACACTATCACAAGTGCAAAAAGTGTTTTTTCCACACCAATACAAGTGCAAAAGTGGTTTCCTGCACCAACACAAGTGCGAAAAGTGGTTTTTCAACACTAACACAAGTGCGAAAAGTGGTTTTTCAACACTAACACAAGTGCGAAAAGTGGTTTTTCAACACTAATACAAGTGCAAAAGTGGTTTCCTGCACCAACACAAGTGCGAAAAGTGGTTTTTCAACACTAACACAAGTGCGAAAAGTGGTTTTTCAACACTAACACAAGTGCGAAAAGTGTTTTTCCACACTAATACAAGTGCAAAAGTGGTTTCCTGTACCAACACAAGTGCGAAAAGTGGTTTTTCAACACTAACACAAGTGCGAAAAGTGGTTTTTCAACACTATCACAAGTGCAAAAAGTGTTTCTTCCACACTAATATAAGTGCAAAAGTGGTTTCCTGCACCAACACAAGTGCGAAAAGTGGTTTTTCAACACTAACACAAGTGCGAAAAGTGGTTTTTCAACACTATCACAAGTGCAAAAAGTGTTTTTTTCCACACTAATGCAAGTGCAAAAGTGGTTTCCTGCACCAACACAAGTGCGAAAAGTAGTTTTTCAACACTAACACAAGTGCGAAAAGTGGTTTTTCAACACTAACACAAGTGCGAAAAGTGGTTTTCAACACTAACACAAGTGCAAAAAGTGGTTTTTATCAGTGGTTTCCTGCACCAACTACAAGTGCGAAAAGTGGTTTTTCAACACTAACACAAGTGCGAAAAGTGGTTTTTCAACACTAACACAAGTGCGAAAAGTGGTTTTCAACACTAACACAAGTGCGAAAAGTGGTTTTTCCACATTAATACAAGTGCAAAAGTGGTATCCTGCACCAACAAGTGGTTTTTCACACTAACACAAGTGCGAAAAGTGGTTTTTCAACACTAACACAAGTGCGAAAAGTGGTTTTTCAACACTAACACAAGTGCGAAAAGTGGTTTTCACACTAACACAAGTGCGAAAAGTGGTTTTTCAACACTAACACAAGTGCGAAAAGTGTTTTTTCCACACTAATACAAGTGCAAAAGTGGTTTCCTGCACCAACACAAGTGCGAAAAGTGGTTTTCAACACTAACACAAGTGCGAAATGTGGTTTTTCAACAATAACACAAGTGCGAAAAGTGGTTTTTCCACACTAATACAAGTGCGAAAAGTGGTTTTTCAACACTAACACAAGGGCGAAAAGTGTTTTTTCCACACTAATACAAGTGCAAAAGTGGTTTCCTGCACCAATACAAGTGCGAAAAGTGGTTTTTTCAAACCAACACAAGTGCGAAAAGTGGTTTTTCAACACTAACACAAGTGCGAAAAGTGGTTTTTCAACACTAACACAAGTGCGAAAAGTGTTTTTCCACACTTATACAAGTGCAAAAGTGTTTCCTGCACCAACACAAGTGCGAAAAGTGGTTTTTCAACACTAACACAAGTGCGAAAAGTGGTTTTTCAACACTATCACAAGTGCAAAAAGTGTTTTTTCCACACTAATACAAGTGCAAAAGTGGTTTCCTGCACCAACACAAGTGCGAAAAGTGGTTTTTCAACACTAACACAAGTGCGAAAAGTGGTTTTTCAACACTAACACAAGTGCGAAAAGTGTTTTTTTCCACACTAATACAAGTGCAAAAAGTGTTTTTTCCACACTAATACAAGTGCAAAAGTGGTTTCCTGCACCAACACAAGTGCGAAAAGTGGTTTTTCAACACTAACACAAGTGCGAAAAGTGGTTTTTCAACACTAACACAAGTGCGAAAGTGTTTTTTGCCACACTAATACAAGTGCAAAAGTGGTTTCCTGCACCAACACAAGTGCGAAAAGTGGTTTTTCAACACTAACACAAGTGCAAAATGTGGTTTTTCAACACTAACACAAGTGCAAAAGTGGTTTTTCAACACTAACACAAGTGCGAAAAGTGGTTTTTCAACACTAACACAAGTGCGAAAAGTGGTTTTTCAACACTAACACAAGTGCGAAAAGTGGTTTTTCAACACCAACACAAGTGCGAAAAGTGGTTTTTCAACACTAACACAGTGTGAAGAGTGGTTTTTCAACACTAACACAAGTGCGAAAAGTGGTTTTTCAACACTAACACAAGTGCGAAAAGTGGTTTTTCAACACTAACACAAGTGCGAGAAGTGTTTTTTTCCACACTAATACAAGTGCAAAAGTGGTTTCCTGCACCAACACAAGTGCGAAAAGTGGTTTTTCAACACTAACACAAGTGCGAAAAGTGGTTTTTCAACACTAACACAAGTGCGAAAAGTGTTTTTTCAACACTAACACAAGTGCGAAAAGTGGTTTTTCAACACTAACACAAGTGCGAAAAGTGTTTTTCCACACTAATACAAGTGCAAAAGTGGTTTCCTGCACCAACACAAGTGCGAAAAGTGGTTTTTCAACACTAACACAAGTGCGAAAAGTGGTTTTTCAACACTAACACAAGTGCGAAAAGTGGTTTTTCAACACTAACACAAGTGCGAAAAGTGGTTTTTCAACACTAATACAAGTGCAAAAGTGGTTTCCTGCACCAACACAAGTGCGAAAAGTGGTTTTTCAACACTAACACAAGTGCGAAAAGTGGTTTTTCAACACTAACGCAAGTGCGAAAAGTGGTTTTTCAACACTATCACAAGTGCGGAAAGTGGTTTTTCAACACTAACACAAGTGCAAAAAGTGGTTTTTCAACACTATCACAAGTGCAAAAGTGGTTTCCTGCACCAACACAAGTGCGAAAAGTGGTTTTTCAACACTAACACAAGTGCGAAAAGTGGTTTTTCAACACTAACACAAGTGCGAAAAGTGGTTTTTCAACACTAACACAAGTGCGAAAAGTGGTTTTTCCACATTAATACAAGTGCAAAAGTGGTATGCTGCACCAACAAGTGGTTTTTCACACTAACACAAGTGCGAAAAGTGGTTTTTCAACACTAACACAAGTGCGAAAAGTGGTTTTTCAACACTAACACAAGTGCGAAAGTGGTTTTTCAACACTAACACAAGTGCGAAAAGTGGTTTTTCAACACTAACACAAGTGCGAAAAGTTGTTTTTCAACACTAACACAAGTGCGAAAAGTGTTTTTTCCACACTAATACAAGTGCAAAAGTGGTTTCCTGCACCAACACAAGTGCGAAAAGTGTTTTTCAACACTAACACAAGTGCGAAAATGTGGTTTTTCAACAATAACACAAGTGCAAAAAGTGGTTTTTCCACACTAATACAAGTGCGAAAAGTGTTTTTCAACACTAACACAAGGGCGAAAAGTGTTTTTTCCACACTAATACAAGTGCAAAAGTGGTTTCCTGCACCAATACAAGTGCGAAAAGTGGTTTTTCAACACCAACACAAGTGCGAAAAGTGGTTTTTCAACACTAACACAAGTGCGAAAAGTGGTTTTTCAACACTAACACAAGTGCGAAAAGTTGTTTTTCAACACTAACACAAGTGCGAAAAGTGTTTTTTCCACACTTATACAAGTGCAAAAGTGGTTTCCTGCACCAACACAAGTGCGAAAAGTGGTTTTTCAACACTAACACAAGTGCGAAAAGTGGTTTTTCAACACTATCACAAGTGCAAAAAGTGGTTTTTTCAACACTAACACAAGTGCGAAAAGTGTTTTTTCAACACTAACACAAGTGCGAAAAGTGTTTTTTCCACACTTATACAATGCAAAGTGGTTTCCTGCACCAACACAAGTGCGAAAAGTGGTTTTTCAACACTAACACAAGTGCGAAAAGTGGTTTTTCAACACTATCACAAGTGCAAAAAGTGTTTTTTCCACACTAATACAAGTGCAAAAAGTGGTTTCCTGCACCAACACAAGTGCGAAAAGTGGTTTTTCAACACTAACACAAGTGCGAAAGATGGTTTTTCAACACTAACACAAGTGCGAAAAGTTGTTTTTCAACACTAACACAAGTGCGAAAGTGTTTTTTTCCACACTTATACAAGTGCAAAAGTGGTTTCCTGCACCAACACAAGTGCGAAAAGTGGTTTTTCAACACTAACACAAGTGCGAAAAGTGGTTTTTCAACACTATCACAAGTGCGAAAAGTGGTTTTTCAACACTAACACAAGTGCGAAAAGTTGTTTTTCAACACTAACACAAGTGCGAAAAGTGTTTTTTCCACACTTATACAAGTGCAAAAGTGGTTTCCTGCACCAACACAGTGCGAAAAGTGGTTTTTTCAACACTAACACAAGTGCGAAAAGTGGTTTTTCAACACTATCACAAGTGCAAAAAGTGTTTTTTTCCACACTAATACAAGTGCAAAAGTGGTTTCCTGCACCAACACAAGTGCGAAAAGTGGTTTTTCAACACTAACACAAGTGCGAAAAGTGGTTTTTCAACACTAACACAAGTGCGAAAAGTGTTTTTTTCCACACTAATACAAGTGCAAAAAGTGTTTTTTCCACACTAATACAAGTGCAAAGTGGTTTCCTGCACCAACACAAGTGCGAAACGTGGTTTTTCAAGACTAACACAAGTGCGAAAAGTGGTTTTTCAACACTAACACAAGTGCAAAAAGTGGTTTTTCAACACTATCACAAGTGCAAAAGTGTTTTTTTCCACACCAATACAAGTGCAAAAGTGGTTTCCTGCACCAACACAAGTGCGAAAAGTGGTTTTTCAACACTAACACAAGTGCGAAAAGTGGTTTTTCAACACTAACACAAGTGCGAAAGTGGTTTTTCAACACTAATACAAGTGCAAAAGTGGTTTCCTGCACCAACACAAGTGCGAAAAGTGGTTTTTCAACCTAACACAAGTGCGAAAAGTGGTTTTCAACACTAACACAAGTGCGAAAGTGTTTTTCCACACTAATACAAGTGCAAAAGTGGTTTCCTGTACCAACACAAGTGCGAAAAGTGGTTTTTCAACACTAACACAAGTGCGAAAAGTGGTTTTTCAACACTATCACAAGTGCAAAAAGTGTTTCTTCCACACTAATATAAGTGCAAAAGTGGTTTCCTGCACCAACACAAGTGCGAAAAGTGTTTTTCAACACTAACACAAGTGCGAAAAGTGGTTTTTCAACACTATCACAAGTGCAAAAAGTGTTTTTTTCCACACTAATGCAAGTGCAAAAGTGGTTTCCTGCACCAACACAAGTGCGAAAAGTAGTTTTTCAACACTAACACAAGTGCGAAAGTGGTTTTTCAACACTAACACAAGTGCGAAAGTGGTTTTTCAACACTAACACAAGTGCAAAAAGTGGTTTTTCAACACTATCACAAGTGCAAAAGTGGTTTCCTGCACCAACACAAGTGCGAAAAGTGGTTTTCAACACTAACACAAGTGCGAAAAGTGGTTTTTCAACACTAACACAAGTGCGAAAAGTGGTTTTTCAACACTAACACAAGTGCGAAAAGTGGTTTTTTCCACATTAATACAAGTGCAAAAGTGGTATCCTGCACCAACAAGTGGTTTTTCACACTAACACAAGTGCGAAAAGTGGTTTTTTCAACACTAACACAAGTGCGAAAGTGGTTTTTCAACACTAACACAAGTGCGAAAAGTGGTTTTTCAACACTAACAGCAAGTGCGAAAAGTGGTTTTCAACACTAACACAAGTGCGAAAAGTGTTTTTTCCACACTAATACAAGTGCAAAAGTGGTTTCCTGCACCAACACAAGTGCGAAAAGTGGTTTTTCAACACTAACACAAGTGCGAAATGTGGTTTTTCAACAATAACACAAGTGCGAAAAGTGGTTTTTCCACACTAATACAAGTGCGAAAAGTGGTTTTCAACACTAACACAAGGGCGAAAAGTGTTTTTTCCACACTATACAAGTGCAAAAGTGTTTCCTGCACCAATACAAGTGCGAAAGTGGTTTTTCAACACCAACACAAGTGCGAAAAGTGGTTTTTCAACACTAACACAAGTGCGAAAAGTGGTTTTTCAACACTAACACAAGTGCGAAAAGTGTTTTTTCCACACTTATACAAGTGCAAAGTGGTTTCCTGCACCAACACAAGTGCGAAAAGTGGTTTTTCAACACTAACACAAGTGCGAAAAGTGGTTTTTCAACACTATCACAAGTGGAAAAAGTGTTTTCACCACACTAATACAAGTGCAAAGTGGTTTCCTGCACCAACACAAGTGCGAAAAGTGGTTTTCAACACTAACACAAGTGCGAAAAGTGGTTTTTCAACACTAACACAAGTGCGAAAAGTGTTTTTTCCACACTAATACAAGTGCAAAAAGTGTTTTTTCCACACTAATACAAGTGCAAAAGTGGTTTCCTGCACCAACACAAGTGCGAAAAGTGGTTTTTCAACACTAACACAAGTGCGAAAAGTGGTTTTTCAACACTAACACAAGTGCGAAAAGTGTTTTTTGCCACACTAATACAAGTGCAAAAGTGGTTTCCTGCACCAACACAAGTGCGAAAAGTGGTTTTTCAACACTAACACAAGTGCAAATGTGGTTTTTCAACACTAACACAAGTGCAAAAGTGGTTTTCAACACTAACACAAGTGCGAAAAGTGTTTTTCAACACTAACACAAGTGCGAAAAGTGGTTTTCAACACTAACACAAGTGCGAAAAGTGGTTTTCAACACCAACACAAGTGCGAAAAGTGGTTTTTCAACACTAACACAAGTGCGAAGAGTGGTTTTTCAACACTAACACAAGTGCGAAAGTGGTTTTTCAACACTAACACAAGTGCGAAAAGTGGTTTTTCAACACTAACCACAAGTGCGAGAAGGTTTTTTCCACACTAATACAAGTGCAAAAGTGGTTTCCTGCACCAACACAAGTGCGAAAAGTGGTTTTTCAACACTAACACAAGTGCGAAAAGTGTTTTCAACACTAACACAAGTGCGAAAAGTGTTTTTTTC
>NW_027616354.1:0-305624 GCF_964187855.1 Myxine glutinosa | reverse complement strand
TTAAAGGGGTACATTGATTTTAATACACAAAGAAGAACAGAGTCAAAAACAGATTTTGAGAAAGACTTTTATAAATTGATGAATAATGCGGTCTTTGGTAAGACTATGGAGAATGTGAGGAAAAGACAAAATATCAGACTATCAACATCTTGGGAACAAGCATCAAAATTAATTAATAGACCGAGTTTTACTCGAGCTGAGGTCTTTACTGAGAACTTTTGTGCGATCCATTTGATTAAAGAGAGTATTGAAATGAACAAACCTATTTATATTGGAACAACAATTCTTGATTTATCAAAGTCATTAATGTATGATTACTTTTATAATAACTTGAGGAAGAAATATCAAAATGATGTTAATCTACTTTATATGGATACAGATAGTTTTATTTTGAAAATTAATACCAACGATGTTTATTCAGACATGAAAAGAGACATTAATATCTATGACACGAGTAATTACAGTCCAGAGAGTGAGTTGTTCTCTTCTAAAAATAAAAAGGTGATTGGAAAGTTCAAGGATGAATTAGGAGGAAATGTTATGAGTGAATTTGTGGGATTGAGGTCAAAGGCTTATGCTTATAAATACATTGTGAATAACGTTGAAAAGACTGATAAGAAGTTAAAAGGTGTAAAGAAAAATGTTATTAAAGAAACAATAAACTTTAAGGATTATTATAACTGTTTAACAACAAAGAAAGAAGAGTTTAGAAAGATTAATGGAATAAGAAGTTATAAACATCAATTATATTCAGAAGAGATAAATAAGAAAGCATTGGGGGCTTTTGATGATAAGAGGTTTATTTTAGAAAATGGAATTGATAGTCTCCCTTATGGTTATATAAGTATATAAGTGATAAGATATATATAAGTGATAAGATATATATATAAGTGATAAGATATACATAAGTGATAAGATATATATAAGTGATAAGATATATATAAGTGATAAGTTAAAAAGGGGGGGGGTTGGGGATTTTAACGGGCTACCGCCGCCTTTTTTACTATTATATAAATGATAGAACCAAGTATCAACCAGACTAAAGAGTGGAGGTGTAATCAACCTTGGTATATAAATGGAAAACATAATGAATGTGAAAAATATCAAATAGGTATAATTGAAAAGGCAACTGGTAAAAAAGTTCACAAAACAAATAAGAGAATTAATTTAAATACCGGTGAATTGGGTAAAAAAGATGGAAATATTTTTGAGTGGACGGAAAACTTTGATGGTTGTCAGGAAAATATATACTTTAATTTAAAAATGGTATGTGGCACTGGAGGCGCTCAAGCAAGAACATTGAGGGAGGTTTACCATTTTATCTTAGCTCAGTTAAAATATCTTAATAAAGAACCAAACTCAAACATATTTTTTGTTAATATATTAGATGGTGAAGAGAGTTGTAGGAGAATTAAATTATTTCCCACGCATAAACAAATATTTGTAGGGTCGTTGTTTGAGTGGGTTATATTCACCAGATGATATTAAGAGTAAAAGGTTAAAAGGTCCATGAGGTCAGAAGGATCACAGGTGTTTAAGTGGTCTAATGAATAAGGATAACATGTCAAAAGGTTAGAAGGTTCGTAAAGAACAGGGTGAGAGAAATATAGGTGTTTAGGGGCAATGAGGGAGGGAAAGAATTAATATGGAAGTGAATGGGTCAATGTTTGAGTGGGTCAAAGATTAATCTGCCAGATGATATGTAGAAGAAGGATGATAGGTCTATAAGAGAAAACAAATATTTGTAGTGTTTGAGTGGTCTAATGAACAACATTAAGGATAGGTACTACAGACAAAAGGCTCATAAAGATGAGGGTGGGAGAAATAGAGGTGTTTATGATTTTTGAAAAAGACAAGGGGGTAAATGACATTAGATAGGGATTTCACATGTTAAACGGAGGTGTCCCAGAAGCAACATTATTACACTACTTGCACTTGTGATAGTGTTGAAAAACCACTTTTCGCACTTGTGTTAGTGTTGAAAAACCACTTTTCGCACTTGTGTTAGTGTTGAAAAACCACTTTTCGCACTTGTGTTAGTGTTGAAAAACCACTTTTCACACTTGTGTTAGTGTTGAAAAACCACTTTTCGCACTTGTGTTGGTGCAGGAAACCAGTTTTGCACTTGTATTAGTGTTGAACAACCACTTTTCGCACTTGTGTTAGTGTTGAAAAACCACTTTTCGCACTTGTGTTAGTGTTGAAAAACCACTTTTCGCACTTGTGTTGTTGCAGGAAACCAGTTTTGCACTTGTATTAGTGTGGAAAAAACACTTTTTGCACTTGTGATAGTGTTGAAAAACCACATTTCGCACTTGTGTTAGTGTTGAAAAAACACTTTTCGCACTTGTGTTGGTGCAGGAAACCACTTTTGTACTTGTATTAGTGTGGAAAAAACACTTTTTGCACTTGTGATAGTGTTGAAAAACCACTTTTCGCAATTGTGGTAGTGTTGAAAAACCACTTTTCGCACTTGTGTTAGTGTTGAAAAACCACTTTTCGCACTTGTGGTAGTGTTGAAAAACCACTTTTCGCACTTGTGTTGGTGCAGGAAACCAGTTTTGCACTTGTATTAGTGTGGAAAAAACACTTTTTGCACTTGTGATAGTGTTGAAAAACCACTTTTCGCACTTGTGTTAGTGTTGAAAAACCACTTTTCGCACTTGTGTTGGTGCCGGAAACCACTTTTGCACTTGTATTAGTGTGGAAAAAACACTTTTTGCACTTGTGATAGTGTTGAAAAACCACTTTTCGCACTTGTGTTAGTGTTGAAAAACCACTTCACACTTGTGTTAGTGTTGAAAAACCACTTTTCGCACTTGTGTTAGTGTTGAAAAACCACTTTTCGCACTTGTGTTGGTGCAGGAAACCACTTTTGCACTTGTATTAGTGTGGAAAAAACACTTTTTGCACTTGTGATAGTGTTGAAAAACCACTTTTCGCACTTGTGGTAGTGTTGAAAAACCACTTTTCGCACTTGTGTTAGTGTTGAAAACCCACTTTTCGCACTTGTGTTAGTGTTGAAAAACCACTTTTCGCACTTGTGTTGGTGCAGGAAACCAGTTTTGCACTTGTATTAGATTGGAAAAAAGACTTTTTGCACTTGTGATAGTGTTGAAAAACCACTTTTCGCACTTGTGTTAGTGTTGAAAAACCACTTTTCGCACTTGTGTTGGTGCAGGAAACCAGTTTTGCACTTGTATTAGTGTGGAAAAAACACTTTTTGCACTTGTGATAGTGTTGAAAAACCACTTTTCGCACTTGTGTTAGTGTTGAAAAACCACTTTTCGCACTTGTGTTAGTGTTGAAAAACCACTTTTCGCACTTGTGTTGGTGCAGGAAACCACTTTTGCACTTGTATTAGTGTGGAAAAAACACTTTTTGCACTTGTGATAGTGTTGAAAAACCACTTTTCGCACTTGTGTTAGTGTTGAAAAACCACTTTTCGCACTTGTGTTGGTGCAGGAAACCACTTTTGCACTTGTATTAGTGTGGAAAAAACACTTTTTGCACTTGTGATAGTGTTGAAAAACCACTTTTTGCACTTGTGTTAGTGTTGAAAACCACTTTTCGCACTTGTGTTAGTGTTGAAAAACCACTTTTCGCACTTGTGTTAGTGTTGAAAAACCACTTTTCGCACTTGTGTTGGTGCAGGAAACCAGTTTTGCACTTGTATTAGTGTGGAAAAACCACTTTTCGCACTTGTGTTAGTGTTGAAAAACCACTTTTCGCACTTGTGTTAGTGTTGAAAA
This sequence comes from Myxine glutinosa, assembly GCF_964187855.1. Classification (NCBI taxonomy): domain Eukaryota; kingdom Metazoa; phylum Chordata; class Myxini; order Myxiniformes; family Myxinidae; genus Myxine; species Myxine glutinosa. The sequence goes on along the minus strand of NW_027616354.1, from coordinate 301,872 downwards.
ACCACTTTTCGCACTTGTGTTGGTGCAGGAAACCAGTTTTGCACTTGTATTAGTGTGGAAAAAACACTTTTTGCACTTGTGATAGTGTTGAAAAACCACTTTTCGCACTTGTGTTAGTGTTGAAAAACCACTTTTCGCACTTGTGTTAGTGTTGAAAAACCACTTTTCGCACTTGTGTTAGTGTTGAAAAACCACTTTTCACACTTGTGTTAGTGTTGAAAAACCACTTTTCGCACTTGTGTTGGTGCAGGAAACCAGTTTTGCACTTGTATTAGTGTTGAACAACCACTTTTCGCACTTGTGTTAGTGTTGAAAAACCACTTTTCGCACTTGTGTTAGTGTTGAAAAACCACTTTTCGCACTTGTGTTGTTGCAGGAAACCAGTTTTGCACTTGTATTAGTGTGGAAAAAACACTTTTTGCACTTGTGATAGTGTTGAAAAACCACATTTCGCACTTGTGTTAGTGTTGAAAAAACACTTTTCGCACTTGTGTTGGTGCAGGAAACCACTTTTGCACTTGTATTAGTGTGGAAAAAACACTTTTTGCACTTGTGATAGTGTTGAAAAACCACTTTTCGCAATTGTGGTAGTGTTGAAAAACCACTTTTCGCACTTGTGTTAGTGTTGAAAAACCACTTTTCGCACTTGTGGTAGTGTTGAAAAACCACTTTTCGCACTTGTGTTGGTGCAGGAAACCAGTTTTGCACTTGTATTAGTGTGGAAAAAACACTTTTTGCACTTGTGATAGTGTTGAAAAACCACTTTTCGCACTTGTGTTAGTGTTGAAAAACCACTTTTCGCACTTGTGTTGGTGCCGGAAACCACTTTTGCACTTGTATTAGTGTGGAAAAAACACTTTTTGCACTTGTGATAGTGTTGAAAAACCACTTTTCGCACTTGTGTTAGTGTTGAAAAACCACTTCGCACTTGTGTTAGTGTTGAAAAACCACTTTTCGCACTTGTGTTAGTGTTGAAAAACCACTTTTCGCACTTGTGTTGGTGCAGGAAACCACTTTTGCACTTGTATTAGTGTGGAAAAACCACTTTTCGCACTTGTGGTAGTGTTGAAAAACCACTTTTCGCACTTGTGTTAGTGTTGGAAAACCACTTTTCGCACTTGTGTTAGTGTTGAAAAACCACTTTTCGCCCTTGTGTTGGTGCAGGAAACCAGTTTTGCACTTGTATTAGATTGGAAAAAAGACTTTTTGCACTTGTGATAGTGTTGAAAAACCACTTTTCGCACTTGTATTAGTGTTGAAAAACCACTTTTCGCACTTGTGTTGGTGCAGGAAACCAGTTTTGCACTTGTATTAGTGTGGAAAAAACACTTTTTGCACTTGTGATAGTGTTGAAAAACCACTTTTCGCACTTGTGTTAGTGTTGAAAAACCACTTTTCGCACTTGTGTTAGTGTTGAAAAACCACTTTTCGCACTTGTGTTGGTGCAGGAAACCACTTTTGCACTTGTATTAGTGTGGAAAAAACACTTTTTGCACTTGTGATAGTGTTGAAAAACCACTTTTCGTACTTGTGTTAGTGTTGAAAAACCACTTTTCGCACTTGTGTTGGTGCAGGAAACCACTTTTGCACTTGTATTAGTGTGGAAGAAACACTTTTTGCACTTGTGATAGTGTTGAAAAACCACTTTTCACACTTGTGTTAGTGTTGAAAAACCACTTTTCGCACTTGTGTTGGTGCAGGAAACCACTTTTGCACTTGTATTAGTGTGGAAAAAACACTTTTTGCACTTGTGATAGTGTTGAAAAACCACTTTTCGCACTTGTGTTAGTGTTGAAAAACCACTTTTCGCACTTGTGTTAGTGTTGAAAAACCACGTTTCGCACTTGTGTTGGTGCAGGAAACCAGTTTTGCACTTGTATTAGTGTGGAAAAAACACTTTTTGCACTTGTGATAGTGTTGAAAAACCACTTTTCGCACTTGTGTTAGTGTTGAAAAACCACTTTTCGCACTTGTGTTCGTGCAGGAAACCAGTTTTGCACTTGTATTAGTGTGGAAAAAACACTTTTTGCACTTGTGATAGTGTTGAAAAACCACTTTTCGCACTTGTGTTAGTGTTGAAAAACCACTTTTCGCACTTGTGTTGGTGCAGGAAACGACTTTTGCACTTCTATTAGTGTTGAAAAAACACTTTTTGCACTTGTTTTAGTGTTGAAAAACCACTTTTCGCACTTGGGTTAGTTTTGAAATACCACTTTTCGCACTTGTGTTATTGTTGAAAAACCACTTTTCGCACTTATGTTAGTGTTGAAAAACCACTTTTTGCACTTGTGTTAGTGTTGAAAAACCACTTTTCGCACTTGTGTTAGTGTTGGAAAACCACTTTTCGCACTTGTGTTAGTGTTGAAAAACCACTTTTCGCCCTTGTGTTGGTGCAGGAAACCAGTTTTGCACTTGTATTAGATTGGAAAAAAGACTTTTTGCACTTGTGATAGTGTTGAAAAACCACTTTTCGCACTTGTGTTGGTGCAGGAAACCACTTTTTGCACTTGTATTAGTGTGGAAAAAACACTTTTTGCACTTGTGATAGTGTTGAAAAACCACTTTTCGCACTTGTGTTAGTGTTGAAAAACCACTTTTCGCACTTGTGTTGGTGCAGGAAACCACTTTTGCACTTGTATTAGTGTGGAAAAAACACTTTTTGCACTTGTGATAGTGTTGAAAAACCACTTTTTGCACTTGTGTTAGTGTTGAAAACCACTTTTCGCACTTGTGTTAGTGTTGAAAAACCACTTTTCGCACTTGTGTTAGTGTTGAAAAACCACTTTTCGCACTTGTGTTGGTGCAGGAAACCAGTTTTGCACTTGTATTAGTGTGGAAAAACCACTTTTCGCACTTGTGTTAGTGTTGAAAAACCACTTTTCGCACTTGTGTTAGTGTTGAAAAACCACTTTTCGCACTTGTGTTGGTGCAGGAAACCAGTTTTGCACTTGTATTAGTGTGGAAAAAACACTTTTTGCACTTGTGATAGTGTTGAAAAACCACTTTTCGCACTTGTGTTAGTGTTGAAAAACCACTTTTCGCACTTGTGTTAGTGTTGAAAAACCACTTTTCGCACTTGTGTTAGTGTTGAAAAACCACTTTTCACACTTGTGTTAGTGTTGAAAAACCACTTTTCGCACTTGTGTTGGTGCAGGAAACCAGTTTTGCACTTGTATTAGTGTTGAACAACCACTTTTCGCACTTGTGTTAGTGTTGAAAAACCACTTTTCGCACTTGTGTTAGTGTTGAAAAACCACTTTTCGCACTTGTGTTGTTGCAGGAAACCAGTTTTGCACTTGTATTAGTGTGGAAAAAACACTTTTTGCACTTGTGATAGTGTTGAAAAACCACATTTCGCACTTGTGTTAGTGTTGAAAAAACACTTTTCGCACTTGTGTTGGTGCAGGAAACCACTTTTGCACTTGTATTAGTGTGGAAAAAACACTTTTTGCACTTGTGATAGTGTTGAAAAACCACTTTTCGCAATTGTGGTAGTGTTGAAAAACCACTTTTCGCACTTGTGTTAGTGTTGAAAAACCACTTTTCGCACTTGTGGTAGTGTTGAAAAACCACTTTTCGCACTTGTGTTGGTGCAGGAAACCAGTTTTGCACTTGTATTAGTGTGGAAAAAACACTTTTTGCACTTGTGATAGTGTTGAAAAACCACTTTTCGCACTTGTGTTAGTGTTGAAAAACCACTTTTCGCACTTGTGTTGGTGCCGGAAACCACTTTTGCACTTGTATTAGTGTGGAAAAAACACTTTTTGCACTTGTGATAGTGTTGAAAAACCACTTTTCGCACTTGTGTTAGTGTTGAAAAACCACTTCGCACTTGTGTTAGTGTTGAAAAACCACTTTTCGCACTTGTGTTAGTGTTGAAAAACCACTTTTCGCACTTGTGTTGGTGCAGGAAACCACTTTTGCACTTGTATTAGTGTGGAAAAAACACTTTTTGCACTTGTGATAGTGTTGAAAAACCACTTTTCGCACTTGTGGTAGTGTTGAAAAACCACTTTTCGCACTTGTGTTAGTGTTGGAAAACCACTTTTCGCACTTGTGTTAGTGTTGAAAAACCACTTTTCGCCCTTGTGTTGGTGCAGGAAACCAGTTTTGCACTTGTATTAGATTGGAAAAAAGACTTTTTGCACTTGTGATAGTGTTGAAAAACCACTTTTCGCACTTGTGTTAGTGTTGAAAAACCACTTTTCGCACTTGTGTTGGTGCAGGAAACCAGTTTTGCACTTGTATTAGTGTGGAAAAAACACTTTTTGCACTTGTGATAGTGTTGAAAAACCACTTTTCGCACTTGTGTTAGTGTTGAAAAACCACTTTTCGCACTTGTGTTAGTGTTGAAAAACCACTTTTCGCACTTGTGTTGGTGCAGGAAACCACTTTTGCACTTGTATTAGTGTGGAAAAAACACTTTTTGCACTTGTGATAGTGTTGAAAAACCACTTTTCGTACTTGTGTTAGTGTTGAAAAACCACTTTTCGCACTTGTGTTGGTGCAGGAAACCACTTTTGCACTTGTATTAGTGTGGAAGAAACACTTTTTGCACTTGTGATAGTGTTGAAAAACCACTTTTCGCACTTGTGTTAGTGTTGAAAAACCACTTTTCGCACTTGTGTTGGTGCAGGAAACCACTTTTGCACTTGTATTAGTGTGGAAAAAACACTTTTTGCACTTGTGATAGTGTTGAAAAACCACTTTTCGCACTTGTGTTAGTGTTGAAAAACCACTTTTCGCACTTGTGTTAGTGTTGAAAAACCACGTTTCGCACTTGTGTTGGTGCAGGAAACCAGTTTTGCACTTGTATTAGTGTGGAAAAAACACTTTTTGCACTTGTGATAATGTTGAAAAACCACTTTTCGCACTTGTGTTAGTGTTGAAAAACCACTTTTCGCACTTGTGTTCGTGCAGGAAACCAGTTTTGCACTTGTATTAGTGTGGAAAAAACACTTTTTGCACTTGTGATAGTGTTGAAAAACCACTTTTCGCACTTGTGTTAGTGTTGAAAAACCACTTTTCGCACTTGTGTTGGTGCAGGAAACGACTTTTGCACTTCTATTAGTGTTGAAAAAACACTTTTTGCACTTGTTTTAGTGTTGAAAAACCACTTTTCGCACTTGGGTTAGTTTTGAAATACCACTTTTCGCACTTGTGTTGGTGCAGGAAACCAGTTTTGCACTTGTATTAGTGTGGAAAAAACACTTTTTGCACTTGTGATAGTGTTGAAAAACCACTTTTCGCACTTGTGTTAGTGTTGAAAAACCACTTTTCGCACTTGTGTTAGTGTTGAAAAACCACTTTTCGCACTTGTGTTAGTGTTGAAAAACCACTTTTCACACTTGTGTTAGTGTTGAAAAACCACTTTTCGCACTTGTGTTGGTGCAGGAAACCAGTTTTGCACTTGTATTAGTGTTGAACAACCACTTTTCGCACTTGTGTTAGTGTTGAAAAACCACTTTTCGCACTTGTGTTAGTGTTGAAAAACCACTTTTCGCACTTGTGTTGTTGCAGGAAACCAGTTTTGCACTTGTATTAGTGTGGAAAAAACACTTTTTGCACTTGTGATAGTGTTGAAAAACCACATTTCGCACTTGTGTTAGTGTTGAAAAAACACTTTTCGCACTTGTGTTGGTGCAGGAAACCACTTTTGCACTTGTATTAGTGTGGAAAAAACACTTTTTGCACTTGTGATAGTGTTGAAAAACCACTTTTCGCAATTGTGGTAGTGTTGAAAAACCACTTTTCGCACTTGTGTTAGTGTTGAAAAACCACTTTTCGCACTTGTGGTAGTGTTGAAAAACCACTTTTCGCACTTGTGTTGGTGCAGGAAACCAGTTTTGCACTTGTATTAGTGTGGAAAAAACACTTTTTGCACTTGTGATAGTGTTGAAAAACCACTTTTCGCACTTGTGTTAGTGTTGAAAAACCACTTTTCGCACTTGTGTTGGTGCCGGAAACCACTTTTGCACTTGTATTAGTGTGGAAAAAACACTTTTTGCACTTGTGATAGTGTTGAAAAACCACTTTTCGCACTTGTGTTAGTGTTGAAAAACCACTTCGCACTTGTGTTAGTGTTGAAAAACCACTTTTCGCACTTGTGTTAGTGTTGAAAAACCACTTTTCGCACTTGTGTTGGTGCAGGAAACCACTTTTGCACTTGTATTAGTGTGGAAAAAACACTTTTTGCACTTGTGATAGTGTTGAAAAACCACTTTTCGCACTTGTGGTAGTGTTGAAAAACCACTTTTCGCACTTGTGTTAGTGTTGGAAAACCACTTTTCGCACTTGTGTTAGTGTTGAAAAACCACTTTTCGCCCTTGTGTTGGTGCAGGAAACCAGTTTTGCACTTGTATTAGATTGGAAAAAAGACTTTTTGCACTTGTGATAGTGTTGAAAAACCACTTTTCGCACTTGTGTTAGTGTTGAAAAACCACTTTTCGCACTTGTGTTGGTGCAGGAAACCAGTTTTGCACTTGTATTAGTGTGGAAAAAACACTTTTTGCACTTGTGATAGTGTTGAAAAACCACTTTTCGCACTTGTGTTAGTGTTGAAAAACCACTTTTCGCACTTGTGTTAGTGTTGAAAAACCACTTTTCGCACTTGTGTTGGTGCAGGAAACCACTTTTGCACTTGTATTAGTGTGGAAAAAACACTTTTTGCACTTGTGATAGTGTTGAAAAACCACTTTTCGTACTTGTGTTAGTGTTGAAAAACCACTTTTCGCACTTGTGTTGGTGCAGGAAACCACTTTTGCACTTGTATTAGTGTGGAAGAAACACTTTTTGCACTTGTGATAGTGTTGAAAAACCACTTTTCGCACTTGTGTTAGTGTTGAAAAACCACTTTTCGCACTTGTGTTGGTGCAGGAAACCACTTTTGCACTTGTATTAGTGTGGAAAAAACACTTTTTGCACTTGTGATAGTGTTGAAAAACCACTTTTCGCACTTGTGTTAGTGTTGAAAAACCACTTTTCGCACTTGTGTTAGTGTTGAAAAACCACGTTTCGCACTTGTGTTGGTGCAGGAAACCAGTTTTGCACTTGTATTAGTGTGGAAAAAACACTTTTTGCACTTGTGATAATGTTGAAAAACCACTTTTCGCACTTGTGTTAGTGTTGAAAAACCACTTTTCGCACTTGTGTTCGTGCAGGAAACCAGTTTTGCACTTGTATTAGTGTGGAAAAAACACTTTTTGCACTTGTGATAGTGTTGAAAAACCACTTTTCGCACTTGTGTTAGTGTTGAAAAACCACTTTTCGCACTTGTGTTGGTGCAGGAAACGACTTTTGCACTTCTATTAGTGTTGAAAAAACACTTTTTGCACTTGTTTTAGTGTTGAAAAACCACTTTTCGCACTTGGGTTAGTTTTGAAATACCACTTTTCGCACTTGTGTTATTGTTGAAAAACCACTTTTCGCACTTATGTTAGTGTTGAAAAACCACTTTTTGCACTTGTGTTAGTGTTGAAAAACCACTTTTCGCACTTGTGTTGGTGCAGGAAACCAGTTTTGCACTTGTATTAGTGTGGAAAAACCACTTTTCGCACTTGTTTTAGTGTTGAGAAACCACTTTTCGCACTTGTGTTAGTGTTGAAAAACCACTTTTCGCACTTGTGTTGGTGCAGGAAACCAGTTTTGCACTTGTATTAGTGTTGAACAACCACTTTTCGCACTTGTGTTAGTGTTGAAAAACCACTTTTCGCACTTGTGTTAGTGTTGAAAAACCACTTTTCGCACTTGTGTTGGTGCAGGAAACCAGTTTTGCACTTGTATTAGTGTGGAAAAAACACTTTTTGCACTTGTGATAGTGTTGAAAAACCACTTTTCGCACTTGTGTTAGTGTTGAAAAACCACTTTTCGCACTTGTGTTGGTGCAGGAAACCACTTTTGCACTTGTATTAGTGTGGAAAAAACACTTTTTGCACTTGTGATAGTGTTGAAAAACCACTTTTCGCACTTGTGGTAGTGTTGAAAAACCACTTTTCGCACTTGTGTTAGTGTTGAAAAACCACTTTTCGCACTTGTGTTAGTGTTGAAAAACCACTTTTCGCACTTGTGTTGGTGCAGGAAACCAGTTTTGCACTTGTATTAGTGTGGAAAAAACACTTTTTGCACTTGTGATAGTGTTGAAAAACCACTTTTCGCACTTGTGTTAGTGTTGAAAAACCACTTTTCGCACTTGTGTTGGTGCAGGAAACCAGTTTTGCACTTGTATTACTGTGGAAAAAACACTTTTTGCACTTGTGATAGTGTTGAAAAACCACTTTTCGCACTTGTGTTAGTGTTGAAAAACCACTTTTCGCACTTGTGTTGGTGCAGGAAACCAGTTTTGCACTTGTATTAGTGTGGAAAAACCACTTTTCGCACTTGTTTTAGTGTTGAAAAACCACTTTTCGCACTTGTGTTGGTGCAGGAAACCAGTTTTGCACTTGTATTAGTGTGGAAAAAACACTTTTTGCACTTGTGATAGTGTTGAAAAACCACTTTTCGCACTTGTGTTAGTGTTGAAAAACCACTTTTCGCACTTGTGTTAGTGTTGAAAAACCACTTTTCGCACTTGTGTTGGTGCAGGAAACCAGTTTTGCACTTGTATTAGTGTAGAAAAACCACTTTTCGCACTTGTGTTAGTGTTGAAAAACACTTTTCGCACTTGTGTTAGTGTTGAAAAACCACTTTTCGCACTTGTGTTGGTGCAGGAAACCAGTTTTGCACTTGTATTAGTGTGGAAAAAACACTTTTTGCACTTTTGATAGTGTTGTGATAGTGTTGAAAAACCACTTTTCGCACTTGTGTTAGTGTTGAAAAACCACTTTTCGCACTTGTGTTAGTGTTGAAAAACCACTTTTCGCACTTGTGTTAGTGTTGAAAAACCACTTTTCACACTTGTGTTAGTGTTGAAAAACCACTTTTCGCACTTGTGTTGGTGCAGGAAACCAGTTTTTCACTTGTATTAGTGTTGAACAACCACTTTTCGCACTTGTGTTAGTGTTGAAAAACCACTTTCGCACTTGTGTTAGTGTTGAAAAACCACTTTTCGCACTTGTGTTGGTGCAGGAAACCAGTTTTGCACTTATATTAGTGTGGAAAAAACACTTTTTGCACTTGTGATAGTGTTGAAAAACCACTTTTCGCACTTGTGTTAGTGTTGAGAAACCACTTTTCGCACTTGTGTTGGTGCAGGAAACCACTTTTGCACTTGTATTAGTGTGGAAAAAACACTTTTTGCACTTGTGATAGTGTTGAAAAACCAATTTTTGCACTTGTGTTAGTGTTGAAAAACCACTTTTCGCACTTGTGTTAGTGTTGAAAAACCACTTTTCGCACTTGTGTTAGTGTTGAAAAACCACTTTTCGCACTTGTGTTAGTGTTGAAAAACCACTTTTCGCACTTGTGTTGGTGCAGGAAACCACTTTTGCACTTGTATTAGTGTGGAACAAACACTTCTTGCACTTGTGATAGTGTTGAAAAACCACTTTTCGCAATTGTGTTAGTGTTGAAAAACCACTTTTCGCACTTGTGTTGTTGCAGGAAACCACTTTTGCACTTGTATTAGTGTGAAAAAAAACACTTTTTGCACTTGTTATAGTGTTTAAAAACCACTTTTCGCACTTGTGTTAGTGTTGAAAAACCACTTTTCGCACTTGTGTTGGTGCAGGAAACCACTTTTGCACTTGTATTAGTGTGGAAAAAACACTTTTTGCACTTGTGATAGTGTTGAAAAACCACTTTTCGCACTTGTGATAGTGTTGAAAAACCACTTTTCGCACTTGTGTTAGTGTTGAAAAACCACTTTTCGCACTTGTGTTAGTGTTGAAAAACCACTTTTCGCACTTGTGTTGGTGCAGGAAACCAGTTTTGCACTTGTATTAGTGTGGAAAAAACACTTTTTGCACTTGTGATAGTGTTGAAAGACCACTTTTCGCACTTGTGTTATTGTTGAAAAACCACTTTTCGCACTTGTGTTAGTGTTGAAAAACCACTTTTCGCACTTGTGTTAGTGTTGAAAAACCACTTTTCGCACTTGTGTTGGTGCAGGAAACCAGTTTTGCACTTGTATTAGTGTGGAAAAACCACTTTTCGCACTTGTGATAATGTTGAAAAACCACTTTTCGCACTTGTGTTAGTGTTGAAAAACCACTTTTCGCACTTGTGTTGGTGCAGGAAACCACTTTTGCACTTGTATTAGTGTGGAACAAACACTTTTTGCACTTGTGTTGGTGCAGGAAACCACTTTTGCACTTGTATTAGTGTGGAACAAACACTTTTTGCACTTGTGATAGTGTTGAAAAAACACTTTTTGCACTTGTGATAGTGTTGAAAAACCAATTTTTGCACTTGTGTTAGTGTTGAAAAACCACTTTTCGCACTTGTGTTAGTGTTGAAAAACCACTTTTCGCACTTGTGTTAGTGTTGAAAAACCACTTTTCGCACTTGTGTTGGTGCAGGAAACCACTTTTGCACTTGTATTAGTGTGGAACAAACACTTTTTGCACTTGTGATAGTGTTGAAAAACCACTTTTCGCACTTGTGTTAGTGTTGAAAAACCACTTTTCGCACTTGTGTTGGTGCAGGAAACCACTTTTGCACTTGTATTAGTGTGGAACAAACACTTTTTGCACTTGTGATAGTGTTGTAAAACCACTTTTCGCACTTGTGTTAGTGTTGAAAAACCACTTTTCGCACTTGTGTTGGTGCAGGAAACCACTTTTGCACTTGTATTAGTGTGGAAAAAACACCTTTTGCACTTGTGATAGTGTTGAAAAACCACTTTTCACACTTGTGTTGGTGCAGGAAACCAATTTTGCACTTGTATTAGTGTGGAAAAACCACTTTTCGCACTTGTTTTAGTGTTGAAAAACCACTTTTCGCACTTGTGTTAGTGTTGAAAAACCACTTTTCGCACTTGTGTTGGTGCAGGAAACCAGTTTTGCACTTGTATTAGTGTTGAACAACCACTTTTCGCACTTGTGTTAGTGTTGAAAAACCACTTTTCGCACTTGTGTTAGTGTTGAAAAACCACTTTTCGCACTTGTGTTGGTGCAGGAAACCAGTTTTGCACTTGTATTAGTGTGGAAAAAACACTTTTTGCACTTGTGATAGTGTTGAAAAACCACTTTTCGCACTTGTGTTAGTGTTGAAAAACCACTTTTCGCACTTGTGTTGGTGCAGGAAACCACTTTTGCACTTGTATTAGTGTGGAAAAAACACTTTTTGCACTTGTGATAGTGTTGAAAAACCACTTTTCGCACTTGTGGTAGTGTTGAAAAACCACTTTTCGCACTTGTGTTAGTGTTGAAAAACCACTTTTCGCACTTGTGTTAGTGTTGAAAAACCACTTTTCGCACTTGTGTTGGTGCAGGAAACCAGTTTTGCACTTGTATTAGTGTGGAAAAAACACTTTTTGCACTTGTGATAGTGTTGAAAAACCACTTTTCGCACTTGTGTTAGTGTTGAAAAACCACTTTTCGCACTTGTGTTGGTGCAGGAAACCAGTTTTGCACTTGTATTAGTGTGGAAAAAACACTTTTTGCACTTGTGATAGTGTTGAAAAACCACTTTTCGCACTTGTGTTAGTGTTGAAAAACCACTTTTCGCACTTGTGTTGGTGCAGGAAACCAGTTTTGCACTTGTATTAGTGTGGAAAAACCACTTTTCGCACTTGTTTTAGTGTTGAAAAACCACTTTTCGCACTTGTGTTGGTGCAGGAAACCAGTTTTGCACTTGTATTAGTGTGGAAAAAACACTTTTTGCACTTGTGATAGTGTTGAAAAACCACTTTTCGCACTTGTGTTAGTGTTGAAAAACCACTTTTCGCACTTGTGTTAGTGTTGAAAAACCACTTTTCGCACTTGTGTTGGTGCAGGAAACCAGTTTTGCACTTGTATTAGTGTAGAAAAACCACTTTTCGCACTTGTGTTAGTGTTGAAAAACACTTTTCGCACTTGTGTTAGTGTTGAAAAACCACTTTTCGCACTTGTGTTGGTGCAGGAAACCAGTTTTGCACTTGTATTAGTGTGGAAAAAACACTTTTTGCACTTTTGATAGTGTTGTGATAGTGTTGAAAAACCACTTTTCGCACTTGTGTTAGTGTTGAAAAACCACTTTTCGCACTTGTGTTAGTGTTGAAAAACCACTTTTCGCACTTGTGTTAGTGTTGAAAAACCACTTTTCACACTTGTGTTAGTGTTGAAAAACCACTTTTCACACTTGTGTTGGTGCAGGAAACCAGTTTTTCACTTGTATTAGTGTTGAACAACCACTTTTCGCACTTGTGTTAGTGTTGAAAAACCACTTTCGCACTTGTGTTAGTGTTGAAAAACCACTTTTCGCACTTGTGTTGGTGCAGGAAACCAGTTTTGCACTTATATTAGTGTGGAAAAAACACTTTTTGCACTTGTGATAGTGTTGAAAAACCACTTTTCGCACTTGTGTTAGTGTTGAGAAACCACTTTTCGCACTTGTGTTGGTGCAGGAAACCACTTTTGCACTTGTATTAGTGTGGAAAAAACACTTTTTGCACTTGTGATAGTGTTGAAAAACCAATTTTTGCACTTGTGTTAGTGTTGAAAAACCACTTTTCGCACTTGTGTTAGTGTTGAAAAACCACTTTTCGCACTTGTGTTAGTGTTGAAAAACCACTTTTCGCACTTGTGTTGGTGCAGGAAACCACTTTTGCACTTGTATTAGTGTGGAACAAACACTTTTTGCACTTGTGATAGTGTTGAAAAACCACTTTTCGCACTTGTGTTAGTGTTGAAAAACCACTTTTCGCACTTGTGTTGGTGCAGGAAACCACTTTTGCACTTGTATTAGTGTGGAAAAAACACTTTTTGCACTTGTTATAGTGTTTAAAAACCACTTTTCGCACTTGTGTTAGTGTTGAAAAACCACTTTTCGCACTTGTGTTGGTGCAGGAAACCACTTTTGCACTTGTATTAGTGTGGAAAAAACACTTTTTGCACTTGTGATAGTGTTGAAAAACCACTTTTCGCACTTGTGATAGTGTTGAAAAACCACTTTTCGCACTTGTGTTAGTGTTGAAAAACCACTTTTCGCACTTGTGTTAGTGTTGAAAAACCACTTTTCGCACTTGTGTTGGTGCAGGAAACCAGTTTTGCACTTGTATTAGTGTGGAAAAAACACTTTTTGCACTTGTGATAGTGTTGAAAGACCACTTTTCGCACTTGTGTTATTGTTGAAAAACCACTTTTCGCACTTGTGTTAGTGTTGAAAAACCACTTTTCGCACTTGTGTTAGTGTTGAAAAACCACTTTTCGCACTTGTGTTGGTGCAGGAAACCAGTTTTGCACTTGTATTAGTGTGGAAAAACCACTTTTCGCACTTGTGATAGTGTTGAAAAACCACTTTTCGCACTTGTGTTAGTGTTGAAAAACCACTTTTCGCACTTGTGTTGGTGCAGGAAACCACTTTTGCACTTGTATTAGTGTGGAACAAACACTTTTTGCACTTGTGTTAGTGCAGGAAACCACTTTTGCACTTGTATTAGTGTGGAACAAACACTTTTTGCACTTGTGATAGTGTTGAAAAAACACTTTTTGCACTTGTGATTGTGTTGAAAAACCAATTTTTGCACTTGTGTTAGTGTTGAAAAACCACTTTTCGCACTTGTGTTAGTGTTGAAAAACCACTTTTTGCACTTGTGTTAGTGTTGAAAAACCACTTTTCGCACTTGTGTTGGTGCAGGAAACCACTTTTGCACTTGTATTAGTGTGGAACAAACACTTTTTGCACTTGTGATAGTGTTGAAAAACCACTTTTCGCACTTGTGTTAGTGTTGAAAAACCACTTTTCGCACTTGTGTTGGTGCAGGAAACCACTTTTGCACTTGTATTAGTGTGGAACAAACACTTTTTGCACTTGTGATAGTGTTGTAAAACCACTTTTCGCACTTGTGTTAGTGTTGAAAAACCACTTTTCGCACTTGTGTTGGTGCAGGAAACCACTTTTGCACTTGTATTAGTGTGGAAAAAACACCTTTTGCACTTGTGATAGTGTTGAAAAACCACTTTTCGCACTTGTGTTGGTGCAGGAAACCAGTTTTGCACTTGTATTAGTGTGGAAAAACCACTTTTCGCACTTGTTTTAGTGTTGAAAAACCACTTTTCGCACTTGTGATAGTGTTGAAAAACCACTTGTCGCACTTGTGATAGTGTTGAAAAACCACTTTTCGCACTTGTGTTAGTGTTGAAAAACCACTTTTCGCACTTGTGTTAGTGTTGAAAAACCACTTTTCGCACTTGTGTTGGAGCAGGAAACCAGTTTTGCACTTGTATTAGTGTGGAAAAACCACTTTTCGCACTTGTTTTAGTGTTGAAAAACCACTTTTTGCACTTGTGTTGGTGCAGGAAACCAGTTTTGCACTTGTATTAGTGTGGAAAAAACACTTTTTGCACTTGTGATAGTGTTGAAAAACCACTTTTCGCACTTGTGTTAGTGTTGAAAAACCACTTTTCGCACTTGTGTTAGTGTTGAAAAACCACTTTTCGCACTTGTGTTGGTGCAGGAAACCAGTTTTGCACTTGTATTAGTGTAGAAAAACCACTTTTCGCACTTGTGTTAGTGTTGAAAAACACTTTTCGCACTTGTGTTAGTGTTGAAAAACCACTTTTCGCACTTGTGTTGGTGCAGCAAACCAGTTTTGCACTTGTATTAGTGTGGAAAAAACACTTTCTGCACTTTTGATAGTGTTGTGATAGTGTTGAAAAACCACTTTTCGCACTTGTGTTAGTGTTGAAAAACCACTTTTCGCACTTGTGTTAGTGTTGAAAAACCACTTTTCGCACTTGTGTTAGTGTTGAAAAACCACTTTTCACACTTGTGTTAGTGTTGAAAAACCACTTTTCGCACTTGTGTTGGTGCAGGAAACCAGTTTTGCACTTGTATTAGTGTTGAACAACCACTTTTCGCACTTGTTTTAGTGTGGAAAAAACACTTTTTGCACTTGCGATAGTGTTGAAAAAATACTTTTCGCACTTGTGTTAGTGTTGAAAAACCACTTTTCGCACTTGTGTTGGTGCAGGAAACCAGTTTTGCACTTGTATTAGTGTGGAAAAAACACTTTTTGCACTTGTGATAGTGTTGAAAAACCACTTTTTGCACTTGTGTTAGTGTTGAAAAACCACTTTTCGCACTTGTGTTGGTGCAGGAAACCAGTTTTGCACTTGTATTAGTGTGGAAAAAACACTTTTTTGCACTTTTGATAGTGTTGTGATAGTGTTGAAAAACCACTTTTCGCACTTGTGTTAGTGTTGAAAAACCACTTTTCGCACTTGTGTTAGTGTTGAAAAACTACTTTTCGCACTTGTGTTAGTGTTGAAAAACCACTTTTCACACTTGTGTTAGTGTTGAAAAACCACTTTTCGCACTTGTGTTGGTGCAGGAAACCAGTTTTGCACTTGTATTAGTGTTGAACAACCACTTTTCGCACTTGTGTTAGTGTTGAAAAACCACTTTCGCACTTGTGTTAGTGTTGAAAAACCACTTTTCGCACTTGTGTTGGTGCAGGAAACCAGTTTTGCACTTATATTAGTGTGGAAAAAACACTTTTTGCACTTGTGATAGTGTTGAAAAACCACTTTTCGCACTTGTGTTAGTGTTGAGAAACCACTTTTCGCACTTGTGTTGGTGCAGGAAACCACTTTTGCACTTGTATTAGTGTGGAAAAAACACTTTTTGCACTTGTGATAGTGTTGAAAAACCAATTTTTGCACTTGTGTTAGTGTTGAAAAACCACTTTTCGCACTTGTGTTAGTGTTGAAAAACCACTTTTCGCACTTGTGTTAGTGTTGAAAAACCACTTTTCGCACTTGTGTTGGTGCAGGAAACCACTTTTGCACTTGTATTAGTGTGGAACAAACACTTTTTGCACTTGTGATAGTGTTGAAAAACCACTTTTCGCACTTGTGTTGGTGCAGGAAACCAGTTTTGCACTTGTATTAGTGTTGAACAACCACTTTTCGCACTTGTGTTAGTGTTGAAAAACCACTTTTCGCACTTGTGTTAGTGTTGAAAAACCACTTTTCGCACTTGTGTTGGTGCAGGAAACCAGTTTTGCACTTGTATTAGTGTGGAAAAAACACTTTTTGCACTTGTGATAGTGTTGAAAAACCACTTTTCGCACTTGTGTTAGTGTTGAAAAACCACTTTTCGCACTTGTGTTGGTGCAGGAAACCACTTTTGCACTTGTATTAGTGTGGAAAAAACACTTTTTGCACTTGTGATAGTGTTGAAAAACCACTTTTCGCACTTGTGGTAGTGTTGAAAAACCACTTTTCGCACTTGTGTTAGTGTTGAAAAACCACTTTTCGCACTTGTGTTAGTGTTGAAAAACCACTTTTCGCACTTGTGTTGGTGCAGGAAACCAGTTTTGCACTTGTATTAGTGTGGAAAAAACACTTTTTGCACTTGTGATAGTGTTGAAAAACCACTTTTCGCACTTGTGTTAGTGTTGAAAAACCACTTTTCGCACTTGTGTTGGTGCAGGAAACCAGTTTTGCACTTGTATTAGTGTGGAAAAAACACTTTTTGCACTTGTGATAGTGTTGAAAAACCACTTTTCGCACTTGTGTTAGTGTTGAAAAACCACTTTTCGCACTTGTGTTGGTGCAGGAAACCAGTTTTGCACATGTATTAGTGTGGAAAAACCACTTTTCGCACTTGTTTTAGTGTTGAAAAACCACTTTTCGCACTTGTGTTGGTGCAGGAAACCAGTTTTGCACTTGTATTAGTGTGGAAAAAACACTTTTTGCACTTGTGATAGTGTTGAAAAACCACTTTTCGCACTTGTGTTAGTGTTGAAAAACCACTTTTCGCACTTGTGTTAGTGTTGAAAAACCACTTTTCGCACTTGTGTTGGTGCAGGAAACCAGTTTTGCACTTGTATTAGTGTAGAAAAACCACTTTCGCACTTGTGTTAGTGTTGAAAAACACTTTTCGCACTTGTGTTAGTGTTGAAAAACCACTTTTCGCACTTGTGTTGGTGCAGGAAACCAGTTTTGCACTTGTATTAGTGTGGAAAAAACACTTTTTGCACTTTTGATAGTGTTGTGATAGTGTTGAAAAACCACTTTTCGCACTTGTGTTAGTGTTGAAAAACCACTTTTCGCACTTGTGTTAGTGTTGAAAAACCACTTTTCGCACTTGTGTTAGTGTTGAAAAACCACTTTTCACACTTGTGTTAGTGTTGAAAAACCACTTTTCGCACTTGTGTTGGTGCAGGAAACCAGTTTTTCACTTGTATTAGTGTTGAACAACCACTTTTCGCACTTGTGTTAGTGTTGAAAAACCACTTTCGCACTTGTGTTAGTGTTGAAAAACCACTTTTCGCACTTGTGTTGGTGCAGGAATCCAGTTTTGCACTTATATTAGTGTGGAAAAAACACTTTTTGCACTTGTGATAGTGTTGAAAAACCACTTTTCGCACTTGTGTTAGTGTTGAGAAACCACTTTTCGCACTTGTGTTGGTGCAGGAAACCACTTTTGCACTTGTATTAGTGTGGAAAAAACACTTTGTGCACTTGTGATAGTGTTGAAAAACCAATTTTTGCACTTGTGTTAGTGTTGAAAAACCACTTTTCGCACTTGTGTTAGTGTTGAAAAACCACTTTTCGCACTTGTGTTAGTGTTGAAAAACCACTTTTCGCACTTGTGTTGGTGCAGGAAACCACTTTTGCACTTGTATTAGTGTGGAACAAACACTTTTTGCACTTGTGATAGTGTTGAAAAACCACTTTTCGCACTTGTGTTAGTGTTGAAAAACCACTTTTCGCACTTGTGTTGGTGCAGGAAACCACTTTTGCACTTGTATTAGTGTGGAAAAAACACTTTTTGCACTTGTTATAGTGTTTAAAAACCACTTTTCGCACTTGTGTTAGTGTTGAAAAACCACTTTTCGCACTTGTGTTGGTGCAGGAAACCACTTTTGCACTTGTATTAGTGTGGAAAAAACACTTTTTGCACTTGTGATAGTGTTGAAAAACCACTTTTCGCACTTGTGATAGTGTTGAAAAACCACTTTTCGCACTTGTGTTAGTGTTGAAAAACCACTTTTCGCACTTGTGTTAGTGTTGAAAAACCACTTTTCGCACTTGTGTTGGTGCAGGAAACCAGTTTTGCACTTGTATTAGTGTGGAAAAAACACTTTTTGCACTTGTGATAGTGTTGAAAGACCACTTTTCGCACTTGTGTTATTGTTGAAAAACCACTTTTCGCACTTGTGTTAGTGTTGAAAAACCACTTTTCGCACTTGTGTTAGTGTTGAAAAACCACTTTTCGCACTTGTGTTGGTGCAGGAAACCAGTTTTGCACTTGTATTAGTGTGGAAAAACCACTTTTCGCACTTGTGATAGTGTTGAAAAACCACTTTTCGCACTTGTGTTAGTGTTGAAAAACCACTTTTCGCACTTGTGTTGGTGCAGGAAACCACTTTTGCACTTGTATTAGTGTGGAACAAACACTTTTTGCACTTGTGTTAGTGCAGGAAACCACTTTTGCACTTGTATTAGTGTGGAACAAACACTTTTTGCACTTGTGATAGTGTTGAAAAAACACTTTTTGCACTTGTGATAGTGTTGAAAAACCAATTTTTGCACTTGTGTTAGTGTTGAAAAACCACTTTTTGCACTTGTGTTAGTGTTGAAAAACCACTTTTCGCACTTGTGTTAGTGTTGAAAAACCACTTTTCGCACTTGTGTTGGTGCAGGAAACCACTTTTGCACTTGTATTAGTGTGGAACAAACACTTTTTGCACTTGTGATAGTGTTGAAAAACCACTTTTCGCACTTGTGATAGTGTTGAAAAACCACTTTTCGCACTTGTGTTGGTGCAGGAAACCACTTTTGCACTTGTATTAGTGTGGAACAAACACTTTTTGCACTTGTGATAGTGTTGTAAAACCACTTTTCGCACTTGTGTTAGTGTTGAAAAACCACTTTTCGCACTTGTGTTGGTGCAGGAAACCACTTTTGCACTTGTATTAGTGTGGAAAAAACACCTTTTGCACTTGTGATAGTGTTGAAAAACCACTTTTCGCACTTGTGTTGGTGCAGGAAACCAGTTTTGCACTTGTATTAGTGTGGAAAAACCACTTTTCGCACTTGTTTTAGTGTTGAAAAACCACTTTTCGCACTTGTGATAGTGTTGAAAAACCACTTGTCGCACTTGTGATAGTGTTGAAAAACCACTTTTCGCACTTGTGTTAGTGTTGAAAAACACTTTTCGCACTTGTGTTAGTGTTGAAAAACCACTTTTCGCACTTGTGTTGGTGCAGCAAACCAGTTTTGCACTTGTATTAGTGTGGAAAAAACACTTTCTGCACTTTTGATAGTGTTGTGATAGTGTTGAAAAACCACTTTTCGCACTTGTGTTAGTGTTGAAAAACCACTTTTCGCACTTGTGTTAGTGTTGAAAAACCACTTTTCGCACTTGTGTTAGTGTTGAAAAACCACTTTTCACACTTGTGTTAGTGTTGAAAAACCACTTTTCGCACTTGTGTTGGTGCAGGAAACCAGTTTTGCACTTGTATTAGTGTTGAACAACCACTTTTCGCACTTGTATTAGTGTGGAAAAAACACTTTTTGCACTTGTGATAGTGTTGAAAAAATACTTTTCGCACTTGTGTTAGTGTTGAAAAACCACTTTTCGCACTTGTGTTGGTGCAGGAAACCAGTTTTGCACTTGTATTAGTGTGGAAAAAAACACTTTTTGCACTTGTGATAGTGTTGAAAAACCACTTTTTGCACTTGTGTTAGTGTTGAAAAACCACTTTTCGCACTTGTGTTGGTGCAGGAAACCAGTTTTGCACTTGTATTAGTGTGGAAAAAACACTTTTTGCACTTTTGATAGTGTTGTGATAGTGTTGAAAAACCACTTTTCGCACTTGTGTTAGTGTTGAAAAACCACTTTTCGCACTTGTGTTAGTGTTGAAAAACTACTTTTCGCACTTGTGTTAGTGTTGAAAAACCACTTTTCACACTTGTGTTAGTGTTGAAAAACCACTTTTCGCACTTGTGTTGGTGCAGGAAACCAGTTTTGCACTTGTATTAGTGTTGAACAACCACTTTTCGCACTTGTGTTAGTGTTGAAAAACCACTTTCGCACTTGTGTTAGTGTTGAAAAACCACTTTTCGCACTTGTGTTGGTGCAGGAAACCAGTTTTGCACTTATATTAGTGTGGAAAAAACACTTTTTGCACTTGTGATAGTGTTGAAAAACCACTTTTCGCACTTGTGTTAGTGTTGAGAAACCACTTTTCGCACTTGTGTTGGTGCAGGAAACCACTTTTGCACTTGTATTAGTGTGGAAAAAACACTTTTTGCACTTGTGATAGTGTTGAAAAACCAATTTTTGCACTTGTGTTAGTGTTGAAAAACCACTTTTCGCACTTGTGTTAGTGTTGAAAAACCACTTTTCGCACTTGTGTTAGTGTTGAAAAACCACTTTTCGCACTTGTGTTGGTGCAGGAAACCACTTTTGCACTTGTATTAGTGTGGAACAAACACTTTTTGCACTTGTGATAGTGTTGAAAAACCACTTTTCGCACTTGTGTTAGTGTTGAAAAACCACTTTTCGCACTTGTGTTGGTGCAGGAAACCACTTTTCAACTTGTATTAGTGTGGAAAAAACACTTTTTGCACTTGTGATAGTGTTGAAAAACCACTTTTCGCACCTGTGTTAGTGTTGAAAAACCACTTTTCGCACTTGTGTTGGTGCAGGAAACCACTTTTGCACTTGTATTAGTGTGGAAAAAACACTTTTTGCACTTGTGATAGTGTTGAAAAACCACTTTTCGCACTTGTGTTGGTGCAGGAAACCAGTTTTGCACTTATATTAGTGTGGAAAAAACACTTTTTGCACTTGTGATAGTGTTGAAAAACCACTTTTCGCACTTGTGTTAGTGTTGAGAAACCACTTTTCGCACTTGTGTTGGTGCAGGAAACCACTTTTGCACTTGTATTAGTGTGGAAAAAACACTTTTTGCACTTGTGATAGTGTTGAAAAACCAATTTTTGCACTTGTGTTAGTGTTGAAAAACCACTTTTCGCACTTGTGTTAGTGTTGAAAAACCACTTTTCGCACTTGTGTTAGTGTTGAAAAACCACTTTTCGCACTTGTGTTGGTGCAGGAAACCACTTTTGCACTTGTATTAGTGTGGAACAAACACTTTTTGCACTTGTGATAGTGTTGAAAAACCACTTTTCGCACTTGTGTTAGTGTTGAAAAACCACTTTTCGCACTTGTGTTGGTGCAGGAAACCACTTTTGCACTTGTATTAGTGTGAAAAAAACACTTTTTGCACTTGTTATAGTGTTTAAAAACCACTTTTCGCACTTGTGTTAGTGTTGAAAAACCACTTTTCGCACTTGTGTTGGTGCAGGAAACCACTTTTGCACTTGTATTAGTGTGGAAAAAACACTTTTTGCACTTGTGATAGTGTTGAAAAACCACTTTTCGCACTTGTGATAGTGTTGAAAAACCACTTTTCGCACTTGTGTTAGTGTTGAAAAACCACTTTTCGCACTTGTGTTAGTGTTGAAAAACCACTTTTCGCACTTGTGTTGGTGCAGGAAACCAGTTTTGCACTTGTATTAGTGTGGAAAAAACACTTTTTGCACTTGTGATAGTGTTGAAAGACCACTTTTCGCACTTGTGTTATTGTTGAAAAACCACTTTTCGCACTTGTGTTAGTGTTGAAAAACCACTTTTCGCACTTGTGTTAGTGTTGAAAAACCACTTTTCGCACTTGTGTTGGTGCAGGAAACCAGTTTTGCACTTGTATTAGTGTGGAAAAACCACTTTTCGCACTTGTGATAGTGTTGAAAAACCACTTTTCGCACTTGTGTTAGTGTTGAAAAACCACTTTTCGCACTTGTGTTGGTGCAGGAAACCACTTTTGCACTTGTATTAGTGTGGAACAAACACTTTTTGCACTTGTGTTGGTGCAGGAAACCACTTTTGCACTTGTATTAGTGTGGAACAAACACTTTTTGCACTTGTGATAGTGTTGAAAAAACACTTTTTGCACTTGTGATAGTGTTGAAAAACCAATTTTTGCACTTGTGTTAGTGTTGAAAAACCACTTTTCGCACTTGTGTTAGTGTTGAAAAACCACTTTTCGCACTTGTGTTAGTGTTGAAAAACCACTTTTCGCACTTGTGTTAGTGTTGAAAAACCACTTTTCGCACTTGTGTTGGTGCAGGAAACCAGTTTTGCACTTGTATTAGTGTGGAAAAACCACTTTTCGCACTTGTGATAGTGTTGAAAAACCACTTTTCGCACTTGTGTTAGTGTTGAAAAACCACTTTTCGCACTTGTGTTGGTGCAGGAAACCACTTTTGCACTTGTATTAGTGTGGAACAAACACTTTTTGCACTTGTGATAGTGTTGTAAAACCACTTTTCGCACTTGTGTTAGTGTTGAATAACCACTTTTCGCACTTGTGTTGGTGCAGGAAACCACTTTTGCACTTGTATTAGTGTGGAAAAAACACCTTTTGCACTTGTGATAGTGTTGAAAAACCACTTTTCGCACTTGTGTTGGTGCAGGAAACCAGTTTTGCACTTGTATTAGTGTGGAAAAACCACTTTTCGCACTTGTTTTAGTGTTGAAAAACCACTTTTCGCACTTGTGTTAGTGTTGAAAAACCACTTTTCGCACTTGTGTTGGTGCAGGAAACCAGTTTTGCACTTGTATTAGTGTTGAACAACCACTTTTCGCACTTGTGTTAGTGTTGAAAAACCACTTTTCGCACTTGTGTTAGTGTTGAAAAACCACTTTTCGCACTTGTGTTGGTGCAGGAAACCAGTTTTGCACTTGTATTAGTGTGGAAAAAACACTTTTTGCACTTGTGATAGTGTTGAAAAACCACTTTTCGCACTTGTGTTAGTGTTGAAAAACCACTTTTCGCACTTGTGTTGGTGCAGGAAACCACTTTTGCACTTGTATTAGTGTGGAAAAAACACTTTTTGCACTTGTGATAGTGTTGAAAAACCACTTTTCGCACTTGTGGTAGTGTTGAAAAACCACTTTTCGCACTTGTGTTAGTGTTGAAAAACCACTTTTCGCACTTGTGTTAGTGTTGAAAAAAACCACTTTTCGCACTTGTGTTGGTGCAGGAAACCAGTTTTGCACTTGTATTAGTGTGGAAAAAACACTTTTTGCACTTGTGATAGTGTTGAAAAACCACTTTTCGCACTTGTGTTAGTGTTGAAAAACCACTTTTCGCACTTGTGTTGGTGCAGGAAACCAGTTTTGCACTTGTATTAGTGTGGAAAAAACACTTTTTGCACTTGTGATAGTGTTGAAAAACCACTTTTCGCACTTGTGTTAGTGTTGAAAAACCACTTTTCGCACTTGTGTTGGTGCAGGAAACCAGTTTTGCACTTGTATTAGTGTGGAAAAAACACTTTTTGCACTTGTGATAGTGTTGAAAAACCACTTTTCGCACTTGTGTTAGTGTTGAAAAACCACTTTTCGCACTTGTGTTGGTGCAGGAAACCAGTTTTGCACTTGTATTAGTGTGGAAAAAACACTTTTTGCACTTGTGATAGTGTTGAAAAACCACTTTTCGCACTTGTGTTAGTGTTGAAAAACCACTTTTCGCACTTGTGTTAGTGTTGAAAAACCACTTTTCGCACTTGTGTTGGTGCAGGAAACCAGTTTTGCACTTGTATTAGTGTAGAAAAACCACTTTTCGCACTTGTGTTAGTGTTGAAAAACACTTTTCGCACTTGTGTTAGTGTTGAAAAACCACTTTTCGCACTTGTGTTGGTGCAGGAAACCAGTTTTGCACTTGTATTAGTGTGGAAAAAACACTTTTTGCACTTTTGATAGTGTTGTGATAGTGTTGAAAAACCACTTTTCGCACTTGTGTTAGTGTTGAAAAACCACTTTTCGCACTTGTGTTAGTGTTGAAAAACCACTTTTCGCACTTGTGTTAGTGTTGAAAAACCACTTTTCACACTTGTGTTAGTGTTGAAAAACCACTTTTCGCACTTGTGTTGGTGCAGGAAACCAGTTTTTCACTTGTATTAGTGTTGAACAACCACTTTTCGCACTTGTGTTAGTGTTGAAAAACCACTTTCGCACTTGTGTTAGTGTTGAAAAACCACTTTTCGCACTTGTGTTGGTGCAGGAATCCAGTTTTGCACTTATATTAGTGTGGAAAAAACACTTTTTGCACTTGTGATAGTGTTGAAAAACCACTTTTCGCACTTGTGTTAGTGTTGAGAAACCACTTTTCGCACTTGTGTTGGTGCAGGAAACCACTTTTGCACTTGTATTAGTGTGGAAAAAACACTTTGTGCACTTGTGATAGTGTTGAAAAACCAATTTTTGCACTTGTGTTAGTGTTGAAAAACCACTTTTCGCACTTGTGTTAGTGTTGAAAAACAACTTTTCGCACTTGTGTTAGTGTTGAAAAACCACTTTTCGCACTTGTGTTGGTGCAGGAAACCACTTTTGCACTTGTATTAGTGTGGAACAAACACTTTTTGCACTTGTGATAGTGTTGAAAAACCACTTTTCGCACTTGTGTTAGTGTTGAAAAACCACTTTTCGCACTTGTGTTGGTGCAGGAAACCACTTTTGCACTTGTATTAGTGTGGAAAAAACACTTTTTGCACTTGTTATAGTGTTTAAAAACCACTTTTCGCACTTGTGTTAGTGTTGAAAAACCACTTTTCGCACTTGTGTTGGTGCAGGAAACCACTTTTGCACTTGTATTAGTGTGGAAAAAACACTTTTTGCACTTGTGATAGTGTTGAAAAACCACTTTTCGCACTTGTGATAGTGTTGAAAAACCACTTTTCGCACTTGTGTTAGTGTTGAAAAACCACTTTTCGCACTTGTGTTAGTGTTGAAAAACCACTTTTCGCACTTGTGTTGGTGCAGGAAACCAGTTTTGCACTTGTATTAGTGTGGAAAAAACACTTTTTGCACTTGTGATAGTGTTGAAAGACCACTTTTCGCACTTGTGTTATTGTTGAAAAACCACTTTTCGCACTTGTGTTAGTGTTGAAAAACCACTTTTCGCACTTGTGTTAGTGTTGAAAAACCACTTTTCGCACTTGTGTTGGTGCAGGAAACCAGTTTTGCACTTGTATTAGTGTGGAAAAACCACTTTTCGCACTTGTGATAGTGTTGAAAAACCACTTTTCGCACTTGTGTTAGTGTTGAAAAACCACTTTTCGCACTTGTGTTGGTGCAGGAAACCACTTTTGCACTTGTATTAGTGTGGAACAAACACTTTTTGCACTTGTGTTAGTGCAGGAAACCACATTTGCACTTGTATTAGTGTGGAACAAACACTTTTTGCACTTGTGATAGTGTTGAAAAAACACTTTTTGCACTTGTGATAGTGTTGAAAAACCAATTTTTGCACTTGTGTTAGTGTTGAAAAACCACTTTTTGCACTTGTGTTAGTGTTGAAAAACCACTTTTCGCACTTGTGTTAGTGTTGAAAAACCACTTTTCGCACTTGTGTTGGTGCAGGAAACCACTTTTGCACTTGTATTAGTGTGGAACAAACACTTTTTGCACTTGTGATAGTGTTGAAAAACCACTTTTCGCACTTGTGATAGTGTTGAAAAACCACTTTTCGCACTTGTGTTGGTGCAGGAAACCACTTTTGCACTTGTATTAGTGTGGAACAAACACTTTTTGCACTTGTGATAGTGTTGTAAAACCACTTTTCGCACTTGTGTTAGTGTTGAAAAACCACTTTTCGCACTTGTGTTGGTGCAGGAAACCACTTTTGCACTTGTATTAGTGTGGAAAAAACACCTTTTGCACTTGTGATAGTGTTGAAAAACCACTTTTCGCACTTGTGTTGGTGCAGGAAACCAGTTTTGCACTTGTATTAGTGTGGAAAAAACACTTTTTGCACTTGTGATAGTGTTGAACAACCACTTTTCGCACTTGTGTTAGTGTTGAAAAACCACTTTTCGCACTTGTGTTAGTGTTGAAAAACCACTTTTCGCACTTGTGTTGGTGCAGGAAACCAGTTTTGCACTTGTATTAGTGTGGAAAAAACACTTTTTGCACTTGTGATAGTGTTGAAAAACCACTTTTCGCACTTGTGTTAGTGTTGAAAAACCACTTTTCGCACTTGTGTTGGTGCAGGAAACCACTTTTGCACTTGTATTAGTGTGGAAAAAACACTTTTTGCACTTGTGATAGTGTTGAAAAACCACTTTTCGCACTTGTGGTAGTGTTGAAAAACCACTTTTCGCACTTGTGTTAGTGTTGAAAAACCACTTTTTGCACTTGTGTTAGTGTTGAAAAACCACTTTTCGCACTTGTGTTGGTGCAGGAAACCAGTTTTGCACTTGTATTAGTGTGGAAAAAACACTTTTTGCACTTGTGATAGTGTTGAAAAACCACTTTTCGCACTTGTGTTAGTGTTGAAAAACCACTTTTCGCACTTGTGTTGGTGCAGGAAACCAGTTTTGCACTTGTATTAGTGTGGAAAAAACACTTTTTGCACTTGTGATAGTGTTGAAAAACCACTTTTCGCACTTGTGTTAGTGTTGAAAAACCACTTTTCGCACTTGTGTTGGTGCAGGAAACCAGTTTTGCACTTGTATTAGTGTGGAAAAAACACTTTTTGCACTTGTGATAGTGTTGAAAAACCACTTTTCGCACTTGTGTTAGTGTTGAAAAACCACTTTTCGCACTTGTGTTGGTGCAGGAAACCAGTTTTGCACTTGTATTAGTGTGGAAAAAACACTTTTTGCACTTGTGATAGTGTTGAAAAACCACTTTTCGCACTTGTGTTAGTGTTGAAAAACCACTTTTCGCACTTGTGTTAGTGTTGAAAAACCACTTTTCGCACTTGTGTTGGTGCAGGAAACCAGTTTTGCACTTGTATTAGTGTAGAAAAACCACTTTTCGCACTTGTGTTAGTGTTGAAAAACACTTTTCGCACTTGTGTTAGTGTTGAAAAACCACTTTTCGCACTTGTGTTGGTGCAGGAAACCAGTTTTGCACTTGTATTAGTGTGGAAAAAACACTTTTTGCACTTTTGATAGTGTTGTGATAGTGTTGAAAAACCACTTTTCGCACTTGTGTTAGTGTTGAAAAACCACTTTTCGCACTTGTGTTAGTGTTGAAAAACCACTTTTCGCACTTGTGTTAGTGTTGAAAAACCACTTTTCACACTTGTGTTAGTGTTGAAAAACCACTTTTCGCACTTGTGTTGGTGCAGGAAACCAGTTTTTCACTTGTATTAGTGTTGAACAACCACTTTTCGCACTTGTGTTAGTGTTGAAAAACCACTTTCGCACTTGTGTTAGTGTTGAAAAACCACTTTTCGCACTTGTGTTGGTGCAGGAATCCAGTTTTGCACTTATATTAGTGTGGAAAAAACACTTTTTGCACTTGTGATAGTGTTGAAAAACCACTTTTCGCACTTGTGTTAGTGTTGAGAAACCACTTTTCGCACTTGTGTTGGTGCAGGAAACCACTTTTGCACTTGTATTAGTGTGGAAAAAACACTTTGTGCACTTGTGATAGTGTTGAAAAACCAATTTTTGCACTTGTGTTAGTGTTGAAAAACCACTTTTCGCACTTGTGTTAGTGTTGAAAAACCACTTTTCGCACTTGTGTTAGTGTTGAAAAACCACTTTTCGCACTTGTGTTGGTGCAGGAAACCACTTTTGCACTTGTATTAGTGTGGAACAAACACTTTTTGCACTTGTGATAGTGTTGAAAAACCACTTTTCGCACTTGTGTTAGTGTTGAAAAACCACTTTTCGCACTTGTGTTGGTGCAGGAAACCACTTTTGCACTTGTATTAGTGTGGAAAAAACACTTTTTGCACTTGTTATAGTGTTTAAAAACCACTTTTCGCACTTGTGTTAGTGTTGAAAAACCACTTTTCGCACTTGTGTTGGTGCAGGAAACCACTTTTGCACTTGTATTAGTGTGGAAAAAACACTTTTTGCACTTGTGATAGTGTTGAAAAACCACTTTTCGCACTTGTGATAGTGTTGAAAAACCACTTTTCGCACTTGTGTTAGTGTTGAAAAACCACTTTTCGCACTTGTGTTAGTGTTGAAAAACCACTTTTCGCACTTGTGTTGGTGCAGGAAACCAGTTTTGCACTTGTATTAGTGTGGAAAAAACACTTTTTGCACTTGTGATAGTGTTGAAAGACCACTTTTCGCACTTGTGTTATTGTTGAAAAACCACTTTTCGCACTTGTGTTAGTGTTGAAAAACCACTTTTCGCACTTGTGTTAGTGTTGAAAAACCACTTTTCGCACTTGTGTTGGTGCAGGAAACCAGTTTTGCACTTGTATTAGTGTGGAAAAACCACTTTTCGCACTTGTGATAGTGTTGAAAAACCACTTTTCGCACTTGTGTTAGTGTTGAAAAACCACTTTTCGCACTTGTGTTGGTGCAGGAAACCACTTTTGCACTTGTATTAGTGTGGAAAAAACACTTTTTGCACTTGTGTTAGTGCAGGAAACCACTTTTGCACTTGTATTAGTGTGGAACAAACACTTTTTGCACTTGTGATAGTGTTGAAAAAACACTTTTTGCACTTGTGATAGTGTTGAAAAACCAATTTTTGCACTTGTGTTAGTGTTGAAAAACCACTTTTTGCACTTGTGTTAGTGTTGAAAAACCACTTTTCGCACTTGTGTTAGTGTTGAAAAACCACTTTTCGCACTTGTGTTGGTGCAGGAAACCACTTTTGCACTTGTATAAGTGTGGAACAAACACTTTTTGCACTTGTGATAGTGTTGAAAAACCACTTTTCGCACTTGTGATAGTGTTGAAAAACCACTTTTCGCACTTGTGTTGGTGCAGGAAACCACTTTTGCACTTGTATTAGTGTGGAACAAACACTTTTTGCACTTGTGATAGTGTTGTAAAACCACTTTTCGCACTTGTGTTAGTGTTGAAAAACCACTTTTCGCACTTGTGTTGGTGCAGGAAACCACTTTTGCACTTGTATTAGTGTGGAAAAAACACCTTTTGCACTTGTGATAGTGTTGAAAAACCACTTTTCGCACTTGTGTTGGTGCAGGAAACCAGTTTTGCACTTGTATTAGTGTGGAAAAACCACTTTTCGCACTTGTTTTAGTGTTGAAAAACCACTTTTCGCACTTGTGATAGTGTTGAAAAACCACTTGTCGCACTTGTGATAGTGTTGAAAAACCACTTTTCGCACTTGTGTTAGTGTTGAAAAACACTTTTCGCACTTGTGTTAGTGTTGAAAAACCACTTTTCGCACTTGTGTTGGTGCAGCAAACCAGTTTTGCACTTGTATTAGTGTGGAAAAAACACTTTCTGCACTTTTGATAGTGTTGTGATAGTGTTGAAAAACCACTTTTCGCACTTGTGTTAGTGTTGAAAAACCACTTTTCGCACTTGTGTTAGTGTTGAAAAACCACTTTTCGCACTTGTGTTAGTGTTGAAAAACCACTTTTCACACTTGTGTTAGTGTTGAAAAACCACTTTTCGCACTTGTATTAGTGTTGAACAACCACTTTTCGCACTTGTATTAGTGTGGAAAAAACACTTTTTGCACTTGTGATAGTGTTGAAAAAATACTTTTCGCACTTGTGTTAGTGTTGAAAAACCACTGAAAAACCACTTTTCGCACTTGTGTTAGTGTTGAAAAACCACTTTTCGCACTTGTGTTAGTGTTGAAAAACCACTTTTCGCACTTGTGTTGGTGCAGGAAACCAGTTTTGCACTTGTATTAGTGTGGAAAAACCACTTTTCGCACTTGTGATAGTGTTGAAAAACCACTTTTCGCACTTGTGTTAGTGTTGAAAAACCACTTTTCGCACTTGTGTTGGTGCAGGAAACCACTTTTGCACTTGTATTAGTGTGGAACAAACACTTTTTGCACTTGTGTTAGTGCAGGAAACCACTTTTGCACTTGTATTAGTGTGGAACAAACACTTTTTGCACTTGTGATAGTGTTGAAAAAAACACTTTTTGCACTTGTGATAGTGTTGAAAAACCAATTTTTGCACTTGTGTTAGTGTTGAAAAACCACTTTTCGCACTTGTGTTAGTGTTGAAAAACCACTTTTCGCACTTGTGTTAGTGTTGAAAAACCACTTTTCGCACTTGTGTTGGTGCAGGAAACCACTTTTGCACTTGTATAAGTGTGGAACAAACACTTTTTGCACTTGTGATAGTGTTGAAAAACCACTTTTCGCACTTGTGATAGTGTTGAAAAACCACTTTTCGCACTTGTGTTGGTGCAGGAAACCACTTTTGCACTTGTATTAGTGTGGAACAAACACTTTTTTGCACTTGTGATAGTGTTGTAAAACCACTTTTCGCACTTGTGTTAGTGTTGAAAAACCACTTTTCGCACTTGTGTTGGTGCAGGAAACCACTTTGCACTTGTATTAGTGTGGAAAAAACACCTTTTGCACTTGTGATAGTGTTGAAAAACCACTTTTCGCACTTGTGTTGGTGCAGGAAACCAGTTTTGCACTTGTATTAGTGTGGAAAAACCACTTTTCGCACTTGTTTTAGTGTTGAAAAACCACTTTTCGCACTTGTGATAGTGTTGAAAAACCACTTGTCGCACTTGTGATAGTGTTGAAAAACCACTTTTCGCACTTGTGTTAGTGTTGAAAAACACTTTTCGCACTTGTGTTAGTGTTGAAAAACCACTTTTCGCACTTGTGTTGGTGCAGCAAACCAGTTTTGCACTTGTATTAGTGTGGAAAAAACACTTTCTGCACTTTTGATAGTGTTTGTGATAGTGTTGAAAAACCACTTTTCGCACTTGTGTTAGTGTTGAAAAACCACTTTTCGCACTTGTGTTAGTGTTGAAAAACCACTTTTCGCACTTGTGTTAGTGTTGAAAAACCACTTTTCACACTTGTGTTAGTGTTGAAAAACCACTTTTCGCACTTGTGTTGGTGCAGGAAACCAGTTTTGCACTTGTATTAGTGTTGAACAACCACTTTTCGCACTTGTATTAGTGTGGAAAAAACACTTTTTGCACTTGTGATAGTGTTGAAAAAATACTTTTCGCACTTGTGTTAGTGTTGAAAAACCACTTTTCGCACTTGTGTTGGTGCAGGAAACCAGTTTTGCACTTGTATTAGTGTGGAAAAAACACTTTTTGCACTTGTGATAGTGTTGAAAAACCACTTTTTGCACTTGTGTTAGTGTTGAAAAACCACTTTTCGCACTTGTGTTGGTGCAGGAAACCAGTTTTGCACTTGTATTAGTGTGGAAAAAACACTTTTTGCACTTTTGATAGTGTTGTGATAGTGTTGAAAAACCACTTTTCGCACTTGTGTTAGTGTTGAAAAACCACTTTTCGCACTTGTGTTAGTGTTGAAAAACTACTTTTCTCACTTGTGTTAGTGTTGAAAAACCACTTTTCACACTTGTGTTAGTGTTGAAAAACCACTTTTCGCACTTGTGTTGGTGCAGGAAACCAGTTTTGCACTTGTATTAGTGTTGAACAACCACTTTTCGCACTTGTGTTAGTGTTGAAAAACCACTTTCGCACTTGTGTTAGTGTTGAAAAAACCACTTTTCGCACTTGTGTTGGTGCAGGAAACCAGTTTTGCACTTATATTAGTGTGGAAAAAACACTTTTTGCACTTGTGATAGTGTTGAAAAACCACTTTTCGCACTTGTGTTAGTGTTGAGAACCACTTTTCGCACTTGTGTTGGTGCAGGAAACCACTTTTGCACTTGTATTAGTGTGGAAAAAACACTTTTTGCACTTGTGATAGTGTTGAAAAACCAATTTTTGCACTTGTGTTAGTGTTGAAAAACCACTTTTCGCACTTGTGTTAGTGTTGAAAAACCACTTTTCGCACTTGTGTTAGTGTTGAAAAACCACTTTTCGCACTTGTGTTGGTGCAGGAAACCACTTTTGCACTTGTATTAGTGTGGAACAAACACTTTTTGCACTTGTGATAGTGTTGAAAAACCACTTTTCGCACTTGTGTTAGTGTTGAAAAACCACTTTTCGCACTTGTGTTGGTGCAGGAAACCACTTTTCAACTTGTATTAGTGTGGAAAAAACACTTTTTGCACTTGTGATAGTGTTGAAAAACCACTTTTCGCACCTGTGTTAGTGTTGAAAAACCACTTTTCGCACTTGTGTTGGTGCAGGAAACCACTTTTGCACTTGTATTAGTGTGGAAAAAACACTTTTTGCACTTGTGATAGTGTTGAAAAACCACTTTTCGCACTTGTATTGGTGCAGGAAACCAGTTTTGCACTTATATTAGTGTGGAAAAAACACTTTTTGCACTTGTGATAGTGTTGAAAAACCACTTTTCGCACTTGTGTTAGTGTTGAGAAACCACTTTTCGCACTTGTGTTGGTGCAGGAAACCACTTTTGCACTTGTATTAGTGTGGAAAAAACACTTTTTGCACTTGTGATAGTGTTGAAAAACCAATTTTTGCACTTGTGTTAGTGTTGAAAAACCACTTTTCGCACTTGTGTTAGTGTTGAAAAACCACTTTTCGCACTTGTGTTAGTGTTGAAAAACCACTTTTCGCACTTGTGTTGGTGCAGGAAACCACTTTTGCACTTGTATTAGTGTGGAACAAACACTTTTTGCACTTGTGATAGTGTTGAAAAACCACTTTTCGCACTTGTGTTAGTGTTGAAAAACCACTTTTCGCACTTGTGTTGGTGCAGGAAACCACTTTTGCACTTGTATTAGTGTGAAAAAAACACTTTTTGCACTTGTTATAGTGTTTAAAAACCACTTTTCGCACTTGTGTTAGTGTTGAAAAACCACTTTTCGCACTTGTGTTGGTGCAGGAAACCACTTTTGCACTTGTATTAGTGTGGAAAAAACACTTTTTGCACTTGTGATAGTGTTGAAAAACCACTTTTCGCACTTGTGATAGTGTTGAAAAACCACTTTTCGCACTTGTGTTAGTGTTGAAAAACCACTTTTCGCACTTGTGTTAGTGTTGAAAAACCACTTTTCGCACTTGTGTTGGTGCAGGAAACCAGTTTTGCACTTGTATTAGTGTGGAAAAAACACTTTTTGCACTTGTGATAGTGTTGAAAGACCACTTTTCGCACTTGTGTTATTGTTGAAAAACCACTTTTCGCACTTGTGTTAGTGTTGAAAAACCACTTTTCGCACTTGTGTTAGTGTTGAAAAACCACTTTTCGCACTTGTGTTGGTGCAGGAAACCAGTTTTGCACTTGTATTAGTGTGGAAAAACCACTTTTCGCACTTGTGATAGTGTTGAAAAACCACTTTTCGCACTTGTGTTAGTGTTGAAAAACCACTTTTCGCACTTGTGTTGGTGCAGGAAACCACTTTTGCACTTGTATTAGTGTGGAACAAACACTTTTTGCACTTGTGTTGGTGCAGGAAACCACTTTTGCACTTGTATTAGTGTGGAACAAACACTTTTTGCACTTGTGATAGTGTTGAAAAAACACTTTTTGCACTTGTGATAGTGTTGAAAAACCAATTTTTGCACTTGTGTTAGTGTTGAAAAACCACTTTTCGCACTTGTGTTAGTGTTGAAAAACCACTTTTCGCACTTGTGTTAGTGTTGAAAAACCACTTTTCGCACTTGTGTTAGTGTTGAAAAACCACTTTTCGCACTTGTGTTGGTGCAGGAAACCAGTTTTGCACTTGTATTAGTGTGGAAAAACCACTTTTCGCACTTGTGATAGTGTTGAAAAACCACTTTTCGCACTTGTGTTAGTGTTGAAAAACCACTTTTCGCACTTGTGTTGGTGCAGGAAACCACTTTTGCACTTGTATTAGTGTGGAACAAACACTTTTTGCACTTGTGATAGTGTTGTAAAACCACTTTTCGCACTTGTGTTAGTGTTGAATAACCACTTTTCGCACTTGTGTTGGTGCAGGAAACCACTTTTGCACTTGTATTAGTGTGGAAAAAACACCTTTTGCACTTGTGATAGTGTTGAAAAACCACTTTTCGCACTTGTGTTGGTGCAGGAAACCAGTTTTGCACTTGTATTAGTGTGGAAAAACCACTTTTCGCACTTGTTTTAGTGTTGAAAAACCACTTTTCGCACTTGTGTTAGTGTTGAAAAACCACTTTTCGCACTTGTGTTGGTGCAGGAAACCAGTTTTGCACTTGTATTAGTGTTGAACAACCACTTTTCGCACTTGTGTTAGTGTTGAAAAACCACTTTTCGCACTTGTGTTAGTGTTGAAAAACCACTTTTCGCACTTGTGTTGGTGCAGGAAACCAGTTTTGCACTTGTATTAGTGTGGAAAAAACACTTTTTGCACTTGTGATAGTGTTGAAAAACCACTTTTCGCACTTGTGTTAGTGTTGAAAAACCACTTTTCGCACTTGTGTTGGTGCAGGAAACCACTTTTGCACTTGTATTAGTGTGGAAAAAACACTTTTTGCACTTGTGATAGTGTTGAAAAACCACTTTTCGCACTTGTGGTAGTGTTGAAAAACCACTTTTCGCACTTGTGTTAGTGTTGAAAAACCACTTTTCGCACTTGTGTTAGTGTTGAAAAACCACTTTTCGCACTTGTGTTGGTGCAGGAAACCAGTTTTGCACTTGTATTAGTGTGGAAAAAACACTTTTTGCACTTGTGATAGTGTTGAAAAACCACTTTTCGCACTTGTGTTAGTGTTGAAAAACCACTTTTCGCACTTGTGTTGGTGCAGGAAACCAGTTTTGCACTTGTATTAGTGTGGAAAAAACACTTTTTGCACTTGTGATAGTGTTGAAAAACCACTTTTCGCACTTGTGTTAGTGTTGAAAAACCACTTTTCGCACTTGTGTTGGTGCAGGAAACCAGTTTTGCACTTGTATTAGTGTGGAAAAACCACTTTTCGCACTTGTTTTAGTGTTGAAAAACCACTTTTCGCACTTGTGTTGGTGCAGGAAACCAGTTTTGCACTTGTATTAGTGTGGAAAAAACACTTTTTGCACTTGTGATAGTGTTGAAAAACCACTTTTCGCACTTGTGTTAGTGTTGAAAAACCACTTTTCGCACTTGTGTTAGTGTTGAAAAACCACTTTTCGCACTTGTGTTGGTGCAGGAAACCAGTTTTGCACTTGTATTAGTGTAGAAAAACCACTTTTCGCACTTGTGTTAGTGTTGAAAAACACTTTTCGCACTTGTGTTAGTGTTGAAAAACCACTTTTCGCACTTGTGTTGGTGCAGGAAACCAGTTTTGCACTTGTATTAGTGTGGAAAAAACACTTTTTGCACTTTTGATAGTGTTGTGATAGTGTTGAAAAACCACTTTTCGCACTTGTGTTAGTGTTGAAAAACCACTTTTCGCACTTGTGTTAGTGTTGAAAAACCACTTTTCGCACTTGTGTTAGTGTTGAAAAACCACTTTTCACACTTGTGTTAGTGTTGAAAAACCACTTTTCGCACTTGTGTTGGTGCAGGAAACCAGTTTTTCACTTGTATTAGTGTTGAACAACCACTTTTCGCACTTGTGTTAGTGTTGAAAAACCACTTTCGCACTTGTGTTAGTGTTGAAAAACCACTTTTCGCACTTGTGTTGGTGCAGGAAACCAGTTTTGCACTTATATTAGTGTGGAAAAACACTTTTTGCACTTGTGATAGTGTTGAAAAACCACTTTTCGCACTTGTGTTAGTGTTGAGAAACCGCTTTTCGCACTTGTGTTGGTGCAGGAAAC
The DNA here is from genome assembly GCF_964187855.1 of Myxine glutinosa. Lineage (NCBI taxonomy): Eukaryota > Metazoa > Chordata > Myxini > Myxiniformes > Myxinidae > Myxine > Myxine glutinosa. The sequence continues at coordinate 266,217 of NW_027616354.1, read as the reverse complement.
CACTTTTGCACTTGTATTAGTGTGGAAAAAACACTTTTTGCACTTGTGATAGTGTTGAAAAACCAATTTTTGCACTTGTGTTAGTGTTGAAAAACCACTTTTCGCACTTGTGTTAGTGTTGAAAAACCACTTTTCGCACTTGTGTTAGTGTTGAAAAACCACCTTTCGCACTTGTGTTGGTGCAGGAAACCACTTTTGCACTTGTATTAGTGTGGAACAAACACTTTTTGCACTTGTGATAGTGTTGAAAAACCACTTTTCGCACTTGTGTTAGTGTTGAAAAACCACTTTTCGCACTTGTGTTGGTGCAGGAAACCACTTTTGCACTTGTATTAGTGTGGAAAAAACACTTTTTGCACTTGTTATAGTGTTTAAAAACCACTTTTCGCACTTGTGTTAGTGTTGAAAAACCACTTTTCGCACTTGTGTTGGTGCAGGAAACCACTTTTGCACTTGTATTAGTGTGGAAAAAACACTTTTTGCACTTGTGATAGTGTTGAAAAACCACTTTTCGCACTTGTGATAGTGTTGAAAAACCACTTTTCGCACTTGTGTTAGTGTTGAAAAACCACTTTTCGCACTTGTGTTAGTGTTGAAAAACCACTTTTCGCAATTGTGTTGGTGCAGGAAACCAGTTTTGCACTTGTATTAGTGTGGAAAAAACACTTTTTGCACTTGTGATAGTGTTGAAAGACCACTTTTCGCACTTGTGTTATTGTTGAAAAACCACTTTTCGCACTTGTGTTAGTGTTGAAAAACCACTTTTCGCACTTCTGTTAGTGTTGAAAAACCACTTTTCGCACTTGTGTTGGTGCAGGAAACCAGTTTTGCACTTGTATTAGTGTGGAAAAACCACTTTTCGCACTTGTGATAGTGTTGAAAAACCACTTTTCGCACTTGTGTTAGTGTTGAAAAACCACTTTTCGCACTTGTGTTGGTGCAGGAAACCACTTTTGCACTTGTATTAGTGTGGAACAAACACTTTTTGCACTTGTGTTGGTGCAGGAAACCACTTTTGCACTTGTATTAGTGTGGAACAAACACTTTTTGCACTTGTGATAGTGTTGAAAAAACACTTTTTGCACTTGTGATAGTGTTGAAAAACCAATTTTTGCACTTGTGTTAGTGTTGAAAAACCACTTTTCGCACTTGTGTTAGTGTTGAAAAACCACTTTTCGCACTTGTGTTAGTGTTGAAAAACCACTTTTCGCACTTGTGTTGGTGCAGGAAACCACTTTTGCACTTGTATTAGTGTGGAACAAACACTTTTTGCACTTGTGATAGTGTTGAAAAACCACTTTTCGCACTTGTGTTAGTGTTGAAAAACCACTTTTCGCACTTGTGTTGGTGCAGGAAACCACTTTTGCACTTGTATTAGTGTGGAACAAACACTTTTTGCACTTGTGATAGTGTTGTAAAACCACTTTTCGCACTTGTGTTAGTGTTGAAAAACCACTTTTCGCACTTGTGTTGGTGCAGGAAACCACTTTTGCACTTGTATTAGTGTGGAAAAAACACCTTTTGCACTTGTGATAGTGTTGAAAAACCACTTTTCGCACTTGTGTTGGTGCAGGAAACCAGTTTTGCACTTGTATTAGTGTGGAAAAACCACTTTTCGCACTTGTTTTAGTGTTGAAAAACCACTTTTCGCACTTGTGATAGTGTTGAAAAACCACTTGTCGCACTTGTGATAGTGTTGAAAAACCACTTTTCGCACTTGTGTTAGTGTTGAAAAACCACTTTTCGCACTTGTGTTAGTGTTGAAAAACCACTTTTCGCACTTGTGTTGGAGCAGGAAACCAGTTTTGCACTTGTATTAGTGTGGAAAAACCACTTTTCGCACTTGTTTTAGTGTTGAAAAACCACTTTTTGCACTTGTGTTGGTGCAGGAAACCAGTTTTGCACTTGTATTAGTGTGGAAAAAACACTTTTTGCACTTGTGATAGTGTTGAAAAACCACTTTTCGCACTTGTGTTAGTGTTGAAAAACCACTTTTCGCACTTGTGTTAGTGTTGAAAAACCACTTTTCGCACTTGTGTTGGTGCAGGAAACCAGTTTTGCACTTGTATTAGTGTAGAAAAACCACTTTTCGCACTTGTGTTAGTGTTGAAAAACACTTTTCGCACTTGTGTTAGTGTTGAAAAACCACTTTTCGCACTTGTGTTGGTGCAGGAAACCAGTTTTGCACTTGTATTAGTGTGGAAAAAACACTTTCTGCACTTTTGATAGTGTTGTGATAGTGTTGAAAAACCACTTTTCGCACTTGTGTTAGTGTTGAAAAACCACTTTTCGCACTTGTGTTAGTGTTGAAAAACCACTTTTCGCACTTGTGTTAGTGTTGAAAAACCACTTTTCACACTTGTGTTAGTGTTGAAAAACCACTTTTCGCACTTGTGTTGGTGCAGGAAACCAGTTTTGCACTTGTATTAGTGTTGAACAACCACTTTTCGCACTTGTATTAGTGTGGAAAAAACACTTTTTGCACTTGTGATAGTGTTGAAAAAATACTTTTCGCACTTGTGTTAGTGTTGAAAAACCACTTTTCGCACTTGTGTTGGTGCAGGAAACCAGTTTTGCACTTGTATTAGTGTGGAAAAAACACTTTTTGCACTTGTGATAGTGTTGAAAAACCACTTTTTGCACTTGTGTTAGTGTTGAAAAACCACTTTTCGCACTTGTGTTGGTGCAGGAAACCAGTTTTGCACTTGTATTAGTGTGGAAAAAACACTTTTTGCACTTTTGATAGTGTTGTGATAGTGTTGAAAAACCACTTTTCGCACTTGTGTTAGTGTTGAAAAACCACTTTTCGCACTTGTGTTAGTGTTGAAAAACTACTTTTCGCACTTGTGTTAGTGTTGAAAAACCACTTTTCACACTTGCGTTAGTGTTGAAAAACCACTTTTCGCACTTGTGTTGGTGCAGGAAACCAGTTTTGCACTTGTATTAGTGTTGAACAACCACTTTTCGCACTTGTGTTAGTGTTGAAAAACCACTTTCGCACTTGTGTTAGTGTTGAAAAACCACTTTTCGCACTTGTGTTGGTGCAGGAAACCAGTTTTGCACTTATATTAGTGTGGAAAAAACACTTTTTGCACTTGTGATAGTGTTGAAAAACCACTTTTCGCACTTGTGTTAGTGTTGAGAAACCACTTTTCGCACTTGTGTTGGTGCAGGAAACCACTTTTGCACTTGTATTAGTGTGGAAAAAACACTTTTTGCACTTGTGATAGTGTTGAAAAACCAATTTTTGCACTTGTGTTAGTGTTGAAAAACCACTTTTCGCACTTGTGTTAGTGTTGAAAAACCACTTTTCGCACTTGTGTTAGTGTTGAAAAACCACTTTTCGCACTTGTGTTGGTGCAGGAAACCACTTTTGCACTTGTATTAGTGTGGAACAAACACTTTTTGCACTTGTGATAGTGTTGAAAAACCACTTTTCGCACTTGTGTTAGTGTTGAAAAACCACTTTTCGCACTTGTGTTGGTGCAGGAAACCACTTTTCAACTTGTATTAGTGTGGAAAAAACACTTTTTGCACTTGTGATAGTGTTGAAAAACCACTTTTCGCACCTGTGTTAGTGTTGAAAAACCACTTTTCGCACTTGTGTTGGTGCAGGAAACCACTTTTGCACTTGTATTAGTGTGGAAAAAACACTTTTTGCACTTGTGATAGTGTTGAAAAACCACTTTTCGCACTTGTGATAGTGTTGAAAAACCACTTTTCGCACTTGTGTTAGTGTTGAAAAACCACTTTTCGCACTTGTGTTAGTGTTGAAAAACCACTTTTCGCACTTGGGTTGGTGCAGGAAACCAGTTTTGCACTTGTATTAGTGTGGAAAAAACACTTTTTGCACTTGTGATAGTGTTGAAAAACCACTTTTCGCACTTGTGTTAGTGTTGAAAAACCACTTTTCGCACTTGTGTTAGTGTTGAAAAACCACTTTTCGCACTTGTGTTAGTGTTGAAAAACCACTTTTCGCACTTGTGTTGGTGCAGGAAACCAGTTTTGCACTTGTATTAGTGTGGAAAAACCACTTTTCGCACTTGTGTTAGTGTTGAAAAACCACTTTTCGCACTTGTGTTAGTGTTGAAAAACTACTTTTCGCACTTGTGTTGGTGCAGGAAACCAGTTTTGCACTTGTATTAGTGTGGAAAAAACACTTTTTGCACTTGTGATAGTGTTGAAAAACCACTTTTCGCACTTGTGTTAGTGTTGAAAACCCACTTTTCGCACTTGTGTTGGTGCAGGAAACCACTTTTGCACTTGTATTAGTGTGGAAAAAACACTTTTTGCACTTGTGATAGTGTTGAAAAACCACTTTTCGCACTTGTGTTAGTGTTGAAAAACCACTTTTCGCACTTCTGTTGGTGCAGGAAACCACTTTTGCACTTGTATTAGTTTGGAAAAACCATTTTTCGCACTTGTGTTAGTGTTGAAAAACCACTTTTCGCACTTGTGTTAGTGTTGAAAAACCACTTTTCGCACTTGTGTTAGTGTTGAAAAACACTTTTCGCACTTGTGTTGGTGCAGGAAACCAGTTTTGCACTTGTATTAGTTTGGAAAAACCACTTTTCGCACTTGTGTTAGTGTTGAAAAACCAATTTTCGCACTTGTGTTAGTGTTGAAAAACCACTTTTCGCACTTGGGTTGGTGCAGGAAACCAGTTTTGCACTTGTATTAGTGTGGAAAAAACACTTTTTGCACTTGTGATAGTGTTGAAAAACCACTTTTCGCACTTGTGTTAGTGTTGAAAAACCACTTTTCGCACTTGTGTTGGTGCAGGAAACCACTTTTGCACTTGTATTAGTGTGGAAAAACACTTTTTGCACTTGTGATAGTTTTGAAAAACCACTTTTCGCACTTGTGTTAGTGTTGAAAAACCACTTTTCGCACTTGTGTTAGTGTTGAAAAACCACTTTTCGCACTTGTGTTAGTGTTGAAAAACCACTTTTCGCACTTGTGTTGGTGCAGGAAACCAGTTTTGCACTTGTATTAGTGTGGAAAAACCACTTTTCGCACTTGTGTTAGTGTTGAAAAACCACTTTTCGCACTTGTATTAGTGTTGAAAAACCACTTTTCGCACTTGTGTTGGTGCAGGAAACCAGTTTTGCACTTGTATTAGTGTGGAAAAAACACTTTTTGCACTTGTGATAGTGTTGAAAAACCACTTTTTGCACTTGTGTTAGTGTTGAAAAACCACTTTTCGCACTTGTGTTGGTGCAGGAAACCACTTTTGCACTTGTATTAGTGTGGAAAAAACACTTTTTGCACTTGTGATAGTGTTGAAAAACCAATTTTCGCACTTGTGTTAGTGTTGAAAAACCACTTTTCGCACTTGTGTTGGTGCAGGAAACCACTTTTGCACTTGTATTAGTGTGGAAAAAACACTTTTTGCACTTGTGATAGTGTTGAAAAACCACTTTTCGCATTTGTGTTAGTGTTGAAAAACCACTTTTCGCACTTGTGTTGGTGCAGGAAACCACTTTTGCACTTGTATTAGTGTGGAAAAAACACTTTTTGCACTTGTGATAGTGTTGAAAAACCACTTTTCGCACTTGTGATAGTGTTGAAAAACCACTTTTCGCACTTGTGATAGTGTTGAAAAACCACTTTTCGCACTTGTGTTAGTGTTGAAAAACCACTTTTCGCACTTGTGTTAGTGTTGAAAAACCACTTTTCGCACTTGTGTTGGTGCAGGAAACCAGTTTTGCACTTGTATGAGTGTGGAAAAAACACTTTTTGCACTTGTGATAGTGTTGAAAAACCACTTTTCGCACTTGTGTTAGTGTTGAAAAACCACTTTTCGCACTTGTGTTGGTGCAGGAAACCACTTTTGCACTTATATTAGTGTGGAAAAAACACTTTTTGCACTTGTGATAGTGTTGAAAAACCACTTTTCGCACTTGTGTTAGTGTTGAAAAACCACTTTTCGCACTTGTGTTAGTGTTGAAAAACCACTTTTCGCACTTGTGTTGGTGCAGGAAACCAGTTTTGCACTTGTATTAGTGTGGAAAAAACACTTTTTGCACTTGTGATAGTGTTGAAAAACCACTTTTCGCACTTGTGTTAGTGTTGAAAAACCACTTTTCGCACTTGTGTTATTGTTGCAAAACCATTTTCCGCACTTGTGCTGGTGTTGAAAACCACTTTCCACACTTGAGCTAGTGTTGCAGAACGACTTTCTGCACTTGTGCTGGCATTGAAAACCACTTTCTGCACTTGAGCTGGTGTTGCAGAACCACTTTTCGCACTTGTGCTGGCATTGAAAACCACTTTTTGCACTTGTTTTAGTGTTGCAAAACAACTGTCCACACTTCTGCTGGTATTGAAAACCACTTTTCCACATTTGCTCGTAATGCAAAACAATTTTCTGCACTTGTGCTGGCGTTGAAAACCACTTTTTGCACTTCTGCTGGTGTTGAAAACCACTTTTCGTGCTCCTGTTAGTGTGCAAAACCACTTTCCACACTTGTGCTGGCTTTGAATACCACTTTTTGCACTTGTGTTAGTGTTGCAAAACCACTTTCCACACTTGTGCTGGCGTTGAATACCACTTTCCACACTTGAGCTAGTGTTGCCGAACCACTTTCGCACTTGTGTTTGTATTGAATACCACTTTTTGCACTTGTGTTAGTGTTGCAAAACCACTTTCCACACTTGTGCTGGCGTTGAATACCACTTTCTGCACTTGAGCTAGTGTTGCAGAACCACTTTCGCACTTGTGTTAGTGTAGGAAAACCACTTTTTGCACTTGCGCTAGTGTTGAAAACCACAACTCGCATTTGTCTTAGTTTTGCAAAGCCAATTTCCACATGTGTGCTGGCATTGAAAACCACTTTCCGCACTTGTGCTGGTGTTGAAAACCACTTTTAGCAATTGGGTTAGTGTTGCAAAACCACTTTTTACACTTGTATTAGTGTTGCAAAACCACGTTCCGCACTCGTGCTGGCGTTGAATACCACTTTCCGCACTTGAGCTAGTGTTGCAGAACCACTTTCGCACTTGTGCTGGTATTGAATACCACTTTTTGCACTTGTGTTAGTGTTGCAAAACCACTTTCCACACTTGTGCTGGCGTTGAATACTACTTTCTGCACTTGAGGTAGTGTTGCAGAACCACTTTCGCACTTGTGTTAGTGTAGCAAAACCACTTTTTGCACTTGCGCTAGTGTTGAAAAACCACTTTTCGCACTTGTGTTAGTGTTGAAAAACCAATTTTTGCACTTGTGTTAGTGTTGAAAAACCACTTTTCGCACTTGTGTTAGTGTTGAAAAACCACTTTTCGCACTTGTGTTAGTGTTGAAAAACCACCTTTCGCACTTGTGTTGGTGCAGGAAACCACTTTTGCACTTGTATTAGTGTGGAACAAACACTTTTTGCACTTGTGATAGTGTTGAAAAACCACTTTTCGCACTTGTGTTAGTGTTGAAAAACCACTTTTCGCACTTGTGTTGGTGCAGGAAACCACTTTTGCACTTGTATTAGTGTGGAAAAAACACTTTTTGCACTTGTTATAGTGTTTAAAAACCACTTTTCGCACTTGTGTTAGTGTTGAAAAACCACTTTTCGCACTTGTGTTGGTGCAGGAAACCACTTTTGCACTTGTATTAGTGTGGAAAAAACACTTTTTGCACTTGTGATAGTGTTGAAAAACCACTTTTCGCACTTGTGATAGTGTTGAAAAACCACTTTTCGCACTTGTGTTAGTGTTGAAAAACCACTTTTCGCACTTGTGTTAGTGTTGAAAAACCACTTTTCGCAATTGTGTTGGTGCAGGAAACCAGTTTTGCACTTGTATTAGTGTGGAAAAAACACTTTTTGCACTTGTGATAGTGTTGAAAGACCACTTTTCGCACTTGTGTTATTGTTGAAAAACCACTTTTCGCACTTGTGTTAGTGTTGAAAAACCACTTTTCGCACTTCTGTTAGTGTTGAAAAACCACTTTTCGCACTTGTGTTGGTGCAGGAAACCAGTTTTGCACTTGTATTAGTGTGGAAAAACCACTTTTCGCACTTGTGATAGTGTTGAAAAACCACTTTTCGCACTTGTGTTAGTGTTGAAAAACCACTTTTCGCACTTGTGTTGGTGCAGGAAACCACTTTTGCACTTGTATTAGTGTGGAACAAACACTTTTTGCACTTGTGTTGGTGCAGGAAACCACTTTTGCACTTGTATTAGTGTGGAACAAACACTTTTTGCACTTGTGATAGTGTTGAAAAAACACTTTTTGCACTTGTGATAGTGTTGAAAAACCAATTTTTGCACTTGTGTTAGTGTTGAAAAACCACTTTTCGCACTTGTGTTAGTGTTGAAAAACCACTTTTCGCACTTGTGTTAGTGTTGAAAAACCACTTTTCGCACTTGTGTTGGTGCAGGAAACCACTTTTGCACTTGTATTAGTGTGGAACAAACACTTTTTGCACTTGTGATAGTGTTGAAAAACCACTTTTCGCACTTGTGTTAGTGTTGAAAAACCACTTTTCGCACTTGTGTTGGTGCAGGAAACCACTTTTGCACTTGTATTAGTGTGGAACAAACACTTTTTGCACTTGTGATAGTGTTGTAAAACCACTTTTCGCACTTGTGTTAGTGTTGAAAAACCACTTTTCGCACTTGTGTTGGTGCAGGAAACCACTTTTGCACTTGTATTAGTGTGGAAAAAACACCTTTTGCACTTGTGATAGTGTTGAAAAACCACTTTTCGCACTTGTGTTGGTGCAGGAAACCAGTTTTGCACTTGTATTAGTGTGGAAAAACCACTTTTCGCACTTGTTTTAGTGTTGAAAAACCACTTTTCGCACTTGTGATAGTGTTGAAAAACCACTTGTCGCACTTGTGATAGTGTTGAAAAACCACTTTTCGCACTTGTGTTAGTGTTGAAAAACCACTTTTCGCACTTGTGTTAGTGTTGAAAAACCACTTTCCGCACTTGTGTTGGAGCAGGAAACCAGTTTTGCACTTGTATTAGTGTGGAAAAACCACTTTTCGCACTTGTTTTAGTGTTGAAAAACCACTTTTTGCACTTGTGTTGGTGCAGGAAACCAGTTTTGCACTTGTATTAGTGTGGAAAAAACACTTTTTGCACTTGTGATAGTGTTGAAAAACCACTTTTCGCACTTGTGTTAGTGTTGAAAAACCACTTTTCGCACTTGTGTTAGTGTTGAAAAACCACTTTTCGCACTTGTGTTGGTGCAGGAAACCAGTTTTGCACTTGTATTAGTGTAGAAAAACCACTTTTCGCACTTGTGTTAGTGTTGAAAAACACTTTTCGCACTTGTGTTAGTGTTGAAAAACCACTTTTCGCACTTGTGTTGGTGCAGGAAACCAGTTTTGCACTTGTATTAGTGTGGAAAAAACACTTTCTGCACTTTTGATAGTGTTGTGATAGTGTTGAAAAACCACTTTTCGCACTTGTGTTAGTGTTGAAAAACCACTTTTCGCACTTGTGTTAGTGTTGAAAAACCACTTTTCGCACTTGTGTTAGTGTTGAAAAACCACTTTTCACACTTGTGTTAGTGTTGAAAAACCACTTTTCGCACTTGTGTTGGTGCAGGAAACCAGTTTTGCACTTGTATTAGTGTTGAACAACCACTTTTCGCACTTGTATTAGTGTGGAAAAAACACTTTTTGCACTTGTGATAGTGTTGAAAAAATACTTTTCGCACTTGTGTTAGTGTTGAAAAACCACTTTTCGCACTTGTGTTGGTGCAGGAAACCAGTTTTGCACTTGTATTAGTGTGGAAAAAACACTTTTTGCACTTGTGATAGTGTTGAAAAACCACTTTTTGCACTTGTGTTAGTGTTGAAAAACCACTTTTCGCACTTGTGTTGGTGCAGGAAACCAGTTTTGCACTTGTATTAGTGTGGAAAAAACACTTTTTGCACTTTTGATAGTGTTGTGATAGTGTTGAAAAACCACTTTTCGCACTTGTGTTAGTGTTGAAAAACCACTTTTCGCACTTGTGTTAGTGTTGAAAAACTACTTTTCGCACTTGTGTTAGTGTTGAAAAACCACTTTTCACACTTGTGTTAGTGTTGAAAAACCACTTTTCGCACTTGTGTTGGTGCAGGAAACCAGTTTTGCACTTGTATTAGTGTTGAACAACCACTTTTCGCACTTGTGTTAGTGTTGAAAAACCACTTTCGCACTTGTGTTAGTGTTGAAAAACCACTTTTCGCACTTGTGTTGGTGCAGGAAACCAGTTTTGCACTTATATTAGTGTGGAAAAAACACTTTTTGCACTTGTGATAGTGTTGAAAAACCACTTTTCGCACTTGTGTTAGTGTTGAAAAACCACTTTTCGCACTTGTGTTAGTGTTGAAAAACCACTTTTCGCACTTGTGTTGGTGCAGGAAACCACTTTTGCACTTGTATTAGTGTGGAACAAACACTTTTTGCACTTGTGATAGTGTTGAAAAACCACTTTTCGCACTTGTGTTAGTGTTGAAAAACCACTTTTCGCACTTGTGTTGGTGCAGGAAACCACTTTTCAACTTGTATTAGTGTGGAAAAAACACTTTTTGCACTTGTGATAGTGTTGAAAAACCACTTTTCGCACCTGTGTTAGTGTTGAAAAACCACTTTTCGCACTTGTGTTGGTGCAGGAAACCACTTTTGCACTTGTATTAGTGTGGAAAAAACACTTTTTGCACTTGTGATAGTGTTGAAAAACCACTTTTCGCACTTGTGATAGTGTTGAAAAACCACTTTTCGCACTTGTGTTAGTGTTGAAAAACCACTTTTCGCACTTGTGTTAGTGTTGAAAAACCACTTTTCGCACTTGGGTTGGTGCAGGAAACCAGTTTTGCACTTGTATTAGTGTGGAAAAAACACTTTTTGCACTTGTGATAGTGTTGAAAAACCACTTTTCGCACTTGTGTTAGTGTTGAAAAACCACTTTTCGCACTTGTGTTAGTGTTGAAAAACCACTTTTCGCACTTGTGTTGGTGCAGGAAACCAGTTTTGCACTTGTATTAGTGTGGAAAAACCACTTTTCGCACTTGTGTTAGTGTTGAAAAACCACTTTTCGCACTTGTGTTAGTGTTGAAAAACTACTTTTCGCACTTGTGTTGGTGCAGGAAACCAGTTTTGCACTTGTATTAGTGTGGAAAAAACACTTTTTGCACTTGTGATAGTGTTGAAAAACCACTTTTCGCACTTGTGTTAGTGTTGAAAAACCACTTTTCGCACTTGTGTTGGTGCAGGAAACCACTTTTGCACTTGTATTAGTGTGGAAAAAACACTTTTTGCACTTGTGATAGTGTTGAAAAACCACTTTTCGCACTTGTGTTAGTGTTGAAAAACCACTTTTCGCACTTCTGTTGGTGCAGGAAACCACTTTTGCACTTGTATTAGTTTGGAAAAACCATTTTTCGCACTTGTGTTAGTGTTGAAAAACCACTTTTCGCACTTGTGTTAGTGTTGAAAAACCACTTTTCGCACTTGTGTTAGTGTTGAAAAACACTTTTCGCACTTGTGTTGGTGCAGGAAACCAGTTTTGCACTTGTATTAGTTTGGAAAAACCACTTTTCGCACTTGTGTTAGTGTTGAAAAACCAATTTTCGCACTTGTGTTAGTGTTGAAAAACCACTTTTCGCACTTGGGTTGGTGCAGGAAACCAGTTTTGCACTTGTATTAGTGTGGAAAAAACACTTTTTGCACTTGTGATAGTGTTGAAAAACCACTTTTCGCACTTGTGTTAGTGTTGAAAAACCACTTTTCGCACTTGTGTTGGTGCAGGAAACCACTTTTGCACTTGTATTAGTGTGGAAAAACACTTTTTGCACTTGTGATAGTTTTGAAAAACCACTTTTCGCACTTGTGTTAGTGTTGAAAAACCACTTTTCGCACTTGTGTTAGTGTTGAAAAACCACTTTTCGCACTTGTGTTAGTGTTGAAAAACCACTTTTCGCACTTGTGTTGGTGCAGGAAACCAGTTTTGCACTTGTATTAGTGTGGAAAAACCACTTTTCGCACTTGTGTTAGTGTTGAAAAACCACTTTTCGCACTTGTATTAGTGTTGAAAAACCACTTTTCGCACTTGTGTTGGTGCAGGAAACCAGTTTTGCACTTGTATTAGTGTGGAAAAAACACTTTTTGCACTTGTGATAGTGTTGAAAAACCACTTTTTGCACTTGTGTTAGTGTTGAAAAACCACTTTTCGCACTTGTGTTGGTGCAGGAAACCACTTTTGCACTTGTATTAGTGTGGAAAAAACACTTTTTGCACTTGTGATAGTGTTGAAAAACCAATTTTCGCACTTGTGTTAGTGTTGAAAAACCACTTTTCGCACTTGTGTTGGTGCAGGAAACCACTTTTGCACTTGTATTAGTGTGGAAAAAACACTTTTTGCACTTGTGATAGTGTTGAAAAACCACTTTTCGCATTTGTGTTAGTGTTGAAAAACCACTTTTCGCACTTGTGTTGGTGCAGGAAACCACTTTTGCACTTGTATTAGTGTGGAAAAAACACTTTTTGCACTTGTGATAGTGTTGAAAAACCACTTTTCGCACTTGTGATAGTGTTGAAAAACCACTTTTCGCACTTGTGATAGTGTTGAAAAACCACTTTTCGCACTTGTGTTAGTGTTGAAAAACCACTTTTCGCACTTGTGTTAGTGTTGAAAAACCACTTTTCGCACTTGTGTTGGTGCAGGAAACCAGTTTTGCACTTGTATGAGTGTGGAAAAAACACTTTTTGCACTTGTGATAGTGTTGAAAAACCACTTTTCGCACTTGTGTTAGTGTTGAAAAACCACTTTTCGCACTTGTGTTGGTGCAGGAAACCACTTTTGCACTTATATTAGTGTGGAAAAAACACTTTTTGCACTTGTGATAGTGTTGAAAAACCACTTTTCGCACTTGTGTTAGTGTTGAAAAACCACTTTTCGCACTTGTGTTAGTGTTGAAAAACCACTTTTCGCACTTGTGTTGGTGCAGGAAACCAGTTTTGCACTTGTATTAGTGTGGAAAAAACACTTTTTGCACTTGTGATAGTGTTGAAAAACCACTTTTCGCACTTGTGTTAGTGTTGAAAAACCACTTTTCGCACTTGTGTTATTGTTGCAAAACCATTTTCCGCACTTGTGCTGGTGTTGAAAACCACTTTCCACACTTGAGCTAGTGTTGCAGAACGACTTTCTGCACTTGTGCTGGCATTGAAAACCACTTTCTGCACTTGAGCTGGTGTTGCAGAACCACTTTTCGCACTTGTGCTGGCATTGAAAACCACTTTTTGCACTTGTTTTAGTGTTGCAAAACAACTGTCCACACTTCTGCTGGTATTGAAAACCACTTTTCCACATTTGCTCGTAATGCAAAACAATTTTCTGCACTTGTGCTGGCGTTGAAAACCACTTTTTGCACTTCTGCTGGTGTTGAAAACCACTTTTCGTGCTCCTGTTAGTGTGCAAAACCACTTTCCACACTTGTGCTGGCTTTGAATACCACTTTTTGCACTTGTGTTAGTGTTGCAAAACCACTTTCCACACTTGTGCTGGCGTTGAATACCACTTTCCACACTTGAGCTAGTGTTGCCGAACCACTTTCGCACTTGTGTTTGTATTGAATACCACTTTTTGCACTTGTGTTAGTGTTGCAAAACCACTTTCCACACTTGTGCTGGCGTTGAATACCACTTTCTGCACTTGAGCTAGTGTTGCAGAACCACTTTCGCACTTGTGTTAGTGTAGGAAAACCACTTTTTGCACTTGCGCTAGTGTTGAAAACCACAACTCGCATTTGTCTTAGTTTTGCAAAGCCAATTTCCACATGTGTGCTGGCATTGAAAACCACTTTCCGCACTTGTGCTGGTGTTGAAAACCACTTTTAGCAATTGGGTTAGTGTTGCAAAACCACTTTTTACACTTGTATTAGTGTTGCAAAACCACGTTCCGCACTCGTGCTGGCGTTGAATACCACTTTCCGCACTTGAGCTAGTGTTGCAGAACCACTTTCGCACTTGTGCTGGTATTGAATACCACTTTTTGCACTTGTGTTAGTGTTGCAAAACCACTTTCCACACTTGTGCTGGCGTTGAATACTACTTTCTGCACTTGAGGTAGTGTTGCAGAACCACTTTCGCACTTGTGTTAGTGTAGCAAAACCACTTTTTGCACTTGCGCTAGTGTTGAAAACCACAACTCGCATTTGTCTTAGTTTTGCAAAGCCAATTTCCACATGTGTGCTGGCATTGAAAACCACTTTCCGCACTTGTCCTGGTGTTGAAAACCACTTTTAGCAATTGGGTTAGTGTTGCAAAACCACGTTCCTCACTCGTGCTGGCGTTGAATACCACTTTCCGCACTTGAGCTAGTGTTGCAGAACCACTTTTCGCACTTGTGTTAGTGTTGCGAAACCATTTTCCGCACTTGTGCTGGTGTTGAAAACCACTTTCCACACTTGAGCTAGTGTTGCAGAACCAGTTTCCACACTTGTGCTGGCATTAAAACCACTTTTCACACATGTGCTAGTATTGCAAAAACCACTTTCCGACACTTGTGCTGGCGTTGAAAACAACTTTTTGCACTTCTGCTTGTGTTGAAAACCACTTTTCACGCTCCTGTTAGTGTTCAAAACCACTTTTTGCACTTGTGTTAGTGTTGCAAAACGATTTGTTTCACTTGTGTTCATGTTGAAAACGACTTTCCACACTTGTGTTAGTGTTGCAAAACCACTTTTTGCACTTGTGTTATTGCTGCAAAAAACACTTTCCGCACTCGTACTGGCATTGAAAACCACTTATCGCACTTGTATTGGTGTTGCCAAACCACTTTTCGCACTTGTGCTTGTGTTGAAAAGCACTTTCCGCACCTGAGCTCGTGAGGCAGAACAACTTTCCGCACTTGTGCTGGTATTGAATACCACTTTTTGCACATGCGCTGGTGTTGAAAACCACTTTCCGCACTTGCGCTGGTGTTGAAAACCACTTTTCGCAATTGGGTTAGTGTTGCAAAACCACTTATCGCACTTGTGCTCATGTTGAAAACCACTTTCCACCCTTGTGTTAGTGTTGCAAACCACTTTCCGCACTTGTGCTGGTGTTGAAAACCACTCTCCGCACTTGTGCCTGTGTTGCAAAACCACTTTCCACACTTGTGCTAGTGTTGAAAGCAATTTTTCGCACTTTGGTTCGTGTTGAAAACCACTTTTTGCAATTGTTTTCGTGTTGAAAACCACTTTTCACACTTGTCTTAGTGTTGCAAGACCAATTTGCACACTTGTGATGGCATTGAAAACCACTTTACGCACACATGCTAATGTTGAAAGCCACTTTTCGCAATTGGGTTAGTTTTGCAAAAACCACATTCCGCGCTCGTGTTCGTGTTGAATACCACTTATCGCACTTGTGCTATTGTTGCAAAACCACTTTTCGCACTCGTGTTATTGTTGCAAAAAACACTTTCCACACTCGTGCTCGTGTTAAAAACGACTTTTCGCAATTGGGTTGGTGTTGCAAATCCACTTATCGCACTTGAGCTTGTGTTGAAAACCACTTTCCACACTTGTGTTATTGTTGCAAACCACTTTCCGCACTCGTGCTTGTGTTGAAAACGACTTTTCGCAAATGGGTTGGCGTTGAAAACCCACTTATCGCACTTGTGCTGGCGTTGAAAGCCACCATTCGCATTTGTCTTAGTGTTGCAAAACCAATTTCCACACTTGTGCTGGCATTAAAAACCACTTTCCGCACACGTGCTAATGTTGAAAACCACTTTTCCGCAAACGTGCTAATGTTGAAAACCCCTTTTCGAAATTGGGTTAGTGTTGCAAAACCATTTGTCTTACTTGTGTTAGTGTTGCAAAACCACTCCCCGCACTTGCGATGATGTTGAAAACCAGGTTCTACACTTGTGCCTGTGTTGCGAAACCACTTACCGCACTTGTGCTCGTGTTGAAAACGACTTTTCGCCCTTGTGTTATTTTTGCAAAAACCACTTTCCACACTCGTACTGGCATTGAAAACCACTTTTCCCACTTGTGTTATTGTTGCAAAACCATTTTCCACACTTGAGCTAGTGTTGCAGAACTACTTTCTGCACTTGTGCTGGCATTGAAAACCACTTTCTGCACTTGAGCTGGTGTTGCAGAACCACTTTTCGCACTTGTGCTGGCATTGAAAACCACTTTTTGCACTTGTGTTAGTGTTGCAAAACCACTTTTCGCGCTCCTGTTAATGTGCAAAACCACTTTCCACACTTGTGCTGGCTTTGAATACCACTTTCCGCACTTGAGCTAGTGTTGAAAACCACAACTCGCATTTGTGTTAGTTTTGCAAAGCCAATTTCCACACGTGTGCTGACATTGAAAACACCTTTTTGCACTTCTGCTGGTGTTGAAAACCACTTTTCGCACTTGAGCTAGTGTTGCAAAACCACTTATCGCACTTGTGCTCATGTTGAAAACCACTTTCCACACTTGTGTTCGTGTTGCAAACCACTTTCCGCACTCTGGTTACTGTTGTAAACAACTTTCTGCAATTGTGTTAGTGGTGAAAACCACTTCGCACTTGTGTTAGTGTTGCAAAACCACATTTCGCACTTGTGCTAGGGCTGAAAACCACAATTTGCATTCGAGCTCGTGTTGCAAAACCAATTTCCAAACTTGTGCTGGCATGTGGGGCGTTGCACCGTGTACAACGTCCTTTCGGAGGAGAGGGATGTTAAGCCAGCTATCCCATTCACAAGCATATTTGGAGGAGAGGGATGTTAAGCCAGCTATCCCATTTACTCGCATATTTGGAGTAGAGGGATGTTAAGCCAGCTGTCCCATTTCCAAGCATAATTGGAGGAGAGGGATGTCAAGCCAGCTGTCCCATTTCCTAGCATATTTGGAGGAGAGGGATGTTAAGCCAGCTGTCCCATTCACTCGCATATTTGGAGGAGAGGGATGTTAATCCAGCTGTCCCATTTACTCGCATATTTGGAGTAGAGGTATGTTAAGCCAGCTGTCCCATTTACTGGCATATTTGGAGGAGAGGGATGTTAAGCCAGCTGTCCCATTCACAAGCATATTTGGAGGAGAGGGATGTTGAGCCAGCTACCCCATTTACTCGCATATTTGGAGGAGAGGGATGTTGAGCCAGCTACCCCATTTACTCGCATATTTGGAGGAGAGGGATGTTGAGCCAGCTACCCCATTTACTCGCATATTTGGAGGAGAGGGATGTTAAGCCAGCTGTCCCATTTACTCGAATATTGGGAGTGGAGGTATGTTAAGCCAGCTGCACCATTTACTGGCATATTTGGAGGAGAGGGATGTTAAGCCAGCTGTCCCATTTACTCGCATATTTGGAGGAGAGGGATGTTAAGCCAGCTGTCCCATTTAATGGCATATTTGGAGGAGAGGGATGTTAAGCCAGCTGTCCCATTTACTGGCATATTTGGAGGAGAGGGATGTTAAGCCAGCTGTCCCATTTACTGGCATATTTGGAGGAGAGGGATGTTAAGCCAGCTGTCCCATTTACTGGCATATTTGGAGGAGAGGGATGTTAAGCCAGCTGTCCCATTTACTCGCATATTTGGAGGAGAGGGATGTTAAGCCAGCCGTCCCATTTACTCGCATATTTGGAGGAGAGGGATGTTGAGCCAGCTGTCCCATTTACTGGCATATTTGGAGGAGAGGGATGTTAAGCCAGCCATCCCATTTACTCGCATATTTGGAGGAGAGGGATGTTAAGCCAGCCATCCCATTTACTCGCATATTTGGAGGAGAGGGATGTTAAGCCAGCCGTCCCATTTACTCGCATATTTGGAGGAGAGGGATGTTAAGCTAGCTGTCCCATTTACTCGCATATTTTGAGTTGAGGGATGTTAAGCCAGCTGTCCCATTTACTGGCATATTTGGAGTTGAGGGATGTTAAGCCAGCTGTCCGATTTACTCGCATATTTGGAGGAGAGGGATGTTAAGCCAGCTGTCCCATTTACTCGCATATTTGGAGGAGAGGGATGTTAAGCCAGCTGTCCCATTTACTCGCATATTTGGAGGCGAGGGATGTTAAGCCAGCTGTCCCATTTACTCGAATATTGGGAGTGGAGGTATGTTAAGCCAGCTGTCCCATTTACTCGCATATTTGGAGGAGAGGGATGTTAAGCCAGCTGTCCCATTTACTCGCATATTTTGAGTTGAGGGATGTTAAGCCAGCTGTCCCATTTACTCGCATATTTTGAGTTGAGGGATGTTAAGCCAGCTGTCCCATTTACTCGAATATTGGGAGTGGAGGTATGTTAAGCCAGCTGTCCCATTTACTGGCATATTTGGAGGAGAGGGATGTTAAGCCATCTGTCCCATTTACTGGCATATTTGGAGGAGAGGGATGTTAAGTTCTTCTTTGCTGGAAGTCCTTGCAGTGTCCTTGTGTTTTATACTTGTCCCACCCCCACCCCCCCCCCTTCCCACGCCTCCTCCCCCCAAGCCATCTCCTTCCCACAGATCTCCCGATGTACCTGCTCTCAAATGTGTTTGTGCTTCCCCTTCGCTCCCCATCTTGTCTCCCACCACCCTTATTGTATGTTTTGTGTGTCTGTTTGATTTTTTGTGTGATAAATGATAGCTCTTTCACGAGCCTCGGTCCTGTATGCAACAACAACAACAACAACAATTTTGGGAAATGAGAATTTTATATAAATAAAACGGCAAAACAGCAGAAGAAAGCATCAAAACACCATCAAAACAGCAGTGGAAAGCATCAAAAGAGCAGTGGAAATCATCAAAACAGCAGTGGAAGGCATCAAAAGAGCAGTGGAAACCATCAAAACAGCAGCAATGGTCTGTTCAATCACCGCAGCTAAATGTGTCGGAGTAATTAACTATTCTCCTTCGTGCCCTCCTTTGGTTGCCTGAATGGTGTCACTGCAGGACCTCCGGGTGAACAACATTACGGGTGAAGATTCCACTGTGGCCATCATCAATTTTTCCCTGTTATGTTGGCCATTCCTGACTACCTTTACCTTGACATCCTCAAATCGTTTAGTTCGCGACAATGCAACGCACAATTGGCCTTGGCTGAAGACGGGCTCTGGTTAGTAAATCCCAACTTTGTGTAATGTTTGACCTTGACTCTTGTTTATTGAGAAAGAGAATGCCACACGAACTGGAAATTGACGGCGTTTGAGTACGAATGGTGGTGTTGTATCGGAAGGTGCAATACTCATCCTGGGTATAAATGTGCGTGTTCCTTTGTGACTGCCAGCAATTATTTCTCCGTCTATTATGTTTGACAACCAATCTTTTAACAACCAATCTTGCACCATTGCACAGTCCCTGTTTCGGATCAAAGTTACGGACTAACATGATGACAGCACCTTCTTTGAGATGAAGTTTGTGCAATGGCATTCCAGAAGGAGTCAATTGATTTAGGAATTCCATGGGAGAATTTAGTGCCTCTTCAGGGTCATCACAGACAATGGAATCAGCGCTGAAGTTCGTCTTTTCTTCCCCAGGAAATGCATCCAGTATCTCATCGTTGATCACAAATGTGGATTCATTATTTGGACATAACATGGCTCGTTGTGCCAGCGCATCATAGTTTGAATGGATTTCGTTAAAATGACCGAAAACAGCCTCTGCTGAAGAAATGTTGTCTTCCACACAGATCGGATCAGGCAGTCGAATTAAATCTGATTCAGGAATTGTTTCCGCAGTCCCGTTTCCAACCGACAGTGACCATTTTGAGAATTCTTCATCATCATTAGCTCTCATGTATGTGTGTGTATAGAGGGCCGTCTTAAGGCATGGGCACACAGGGCAGTTGCCCAGGGGCCCCAAGTTGCCCAGGGGCCCCACGATTCTAGGGGCACCATGCTACCATATTGTTCATGAGAGATCTCTTTGCAGAGTGGATAATTACTCGACCTCTCGCTGGAAAGGCCTGGGATTAAGTTACGAAATAAGACTGTAGCAGATTACATTTCATTTTATATGCAAATGGTATAATATGCATTAACCTTATTTCATTAAGATTTCCACTCATTTATGCACTGCATAAAATATGAAACAAGTTTCACTGTGCATCCCGATTGCCATTTGTTGAATGACGTCACGCACTTCTTGTTGAAGTTGAGTTTAAGAGTCTAATTATCGCAAATAATCTGGAAGAATTCCCATGTTTTAAACGTGTAAATGTCTGGAAACACAGTAATCTTATTGTAGAACATGAAAATGGAAAAGAACATCGCAAGTGCATGATGGCATATTTGATTCGGCATAAAGAAACTGGATGTGTAGATTCTTTATTAATCAAACATCAGCGCTCAGAGCAGGAATACTGGCATAAAGTGTTGACACGTGTGGTTTCTGTCATTCGCTTTGTTGCCTACAGAGGTTTGGCATTTCGTGAAGAGAATCAAACTATTGGGTCAGCAAAAATGGAAACTTTTTAGGTATTCTAGAGCTGTTGAGTGATTTTGACCCTTTTTTGGAAGAGCATCTCCAACTGCATGGAAATGCTGGAAAGGGAAACCCATCGTATCTATCGGCAAACATTTGTGAGGAATTTATTGAATTAATGGGTCAACATGTTCTTTGTGCTATTCTGGAAGAAATAAAAGAGTCAAAGTATTATTCAATAAGTGTGGATTCCACTCCAGACATCTCACACATTGATCAACTGACATTTACCGTCTGGTACATTCGAGGATGTGAGCCTGTGGAGCGTTTCATCAAGTTCATCCCCATCTTTTCTCATGGAGCAAAGAATCTCGCAGACACTGTTGTGGATTTCCTGAATGGGAACAAAATTCCGCTATCAAACTGCCGTGGTCAGTCGTATGACAATACCTCAAATATGTCTGGACCCTATACTGGATTGCAGGCACGGATCCATCAACTGAATGAGTTCGCCATCTATGTCCCCTGTGCTGGACACAGCCTCTACTTAGTGGGACGAAAAGCGGCAGAGTGTTGTCTACAGATTGTAAAATTATTTGACTTTGTTCAGCGTCTGTATTCCTTTTTCTCGGCTTCTACACATCGATGGAATGTTTTGGCATCATCTTTCGGAAAATATCATATTGGGGTCTTGCGTCTGTCTGACACGAAATGGTCGTCACATTTTGATGCTGTCCATGCTCTGCATAGAGGTTTTGAGAGAATTAAACATGCACTGGATTCGGTATCAGCTGACACTGACCAGGAAGTGGACACAAGGCGAGAGGCAGAAAGATTGAGCGAGAAAATGGAGAACCTGGAAACGATTTTTCTGACAATTCTTTGGAACGACATTCTCGAAAGAGTGAGCAAAACAAGTAAGGTCCTGCAGTCAAAAGATGTGGACTTACTTGTTGCCATGAATCTTCTTGAGTCTCTGAAAACGAATCTTCAGGAAATTAGAGACAAATTTAGTGAATATGAACTGAAGGCCAGGAGTAGGTGTCCAGATTCGGATTACAGCGATGTGAAGAAACGGGTGTGAAAGCGAAGTGTACGTCTTACTACGTATGACGGATCAGAAGAAGAGATACTTCTAAACAAAAGTGAAAAGTTCATGGTGGAAACATTCCCTCCTGTTCTGGACTCTCTGAACTCTGACCTGACAAAAGGTGCAGATGCTTATACATGGATTGGAAATCTTGTTTTCCTTCTTCAGTCAATTGAAAACGATTGGTTCTGATGAGTTAAACAAAAAGTGTGAACACTTGGCTAATGTGTATCACAAAGACCTTGATTATGGTGACCTTCTCAATGAATGCCAGCAACTCAAGCACTATATGGTTCTTGATGAAAATTGTGAGACTCTCCCTGCGTTGTACAGAAAAATAATTTCGGACAACTTGAAATCTGTGTTTCCCAATGTTGAAATTGCACTCAGAGTGTTCATGTGCATGGTGGTGACCAACTGTACAGGGGAACGTTCATTTTCAAGATTGAAGCTTACAAAGAATCAGCTTCGCAGCGCAACGCGGCAGCCGGTTTGAACTGGCTTTCACTCATGTGCATGGAAAATGACGTCCTGAAGACCATTGACTCCAAGCCAATTATAAATCAATTCTCTGCAAAGAAATTTCGTAAACGTTTGCATTATAATAAATAATTCGTACTGTACCATCTCCGTCTGTACGGTGTACCAATTATCATTTTTATGTTGAAATGTTTTTTTTTTTCAAGGCTTATGTTATATTGTTCAAAAGTTTGTGTTGATTAATCCTCGCTTTACTGCATGTTTTTTTAACGTTTAAACATTGATTTTGTTGAAAGTACCAATAAATATAGGTTTCATTTTATTGACCGTTTACATTTTTATTCCCGTGGGTGGGTGGGAAGGGGCCCCAGTGGATTTCTTCGCCCAGGGCCCACAATGCTCTTAAGACGGCCCTATGTGTATATATGTGTGTGCGTGTGTATATATGTGTGTGTGTGTGTGTATATGTGTGCGTGTGTATATATGTGTGCGTGTGTATATATGTGTGAGTGTGTATATATGTGTGTGGGTGTGTGTGTGTGTGTATGTATGTGTGTGTGCGTATGTATACATGTGTGTGTGTGTATATGTGTGTATATATGTGTGTACGTGTGTGTGTCTATATGTGTGTGGGTGTACGTGTGTGTGTGTGGATGTATATGTGTGTGGTTGTGTGTGTGTATGTGTGTGTGTGTGTGTATATGTGTGTGGTTGTGTGTGTGTGCGTATATGTGTGTGGTTGTGTGTGTGTGTGTGTGTATATGTGTGTGGTTGTGTGTGTGTGTGTATATTTTTTGTGTGTGGTTGTACGTGTGTGTGTGTGTGTGTGTATATATGTGTGTGATTGTCCATGTGTGTGTGTGTGTATATGTGTGTGTGCGTACATGTGTGTGTATATATGTGTGTACGTGTGTGTGTGTGTCTATATGTGTGTGGGTGTACGTGTGTGTGTGTGTGTGTGTGTGTGTGTGTGTGTGTGTGTGTGTGTGTGTGTGTGTGTGTGTGTGGATATATATGTGTGGTTGTACGTGTGTGCTTGTACGTGTGTGTGTGTGTGTGTGTGTGTGTGTGTGTGTGTGTATATATATATATATATGTGTGTGGTTGTACGTGTGTGTGTGTGTGTGTGTATATGCGTGTGGTTGTACGTGTGTGCGTGTGTGTGTGTGTGTGTGTATATGTGTGTGGTTGTACGTATGTGTGTGTATGTATATATGTGTGTGGTTGTACGTGTGTGTCTGTGTATGTATATATGTGTGTGAATGCATGTATGTGTCGGTATATATGTGTGTGGGGTGACCCCACTAGTTTGAGAATATTGCTCCAGGTGTGCTCCTATGTGCATATTCTCTCCGTATTTGGAATGAGGCACTTTCTAACATTCTTTACAGATCGCAATTTTCCCAAGAAAGTCTCTGCAATCTTCAAACAATCTGATGTTGAATGCAGTAAAACTTCATCTGAACAAGTGATGAATGCAGTGATGGAATTCTCTTCGAACCTCTCATTGGTAGCTTGCTGTATTTCAGACTTTTAAATGAAACCTTTTGTTTTACGACTTAGTGAGATTTTCTTTTTGGTGTTGAAATTTGGTGTTGAAAATTCCAGATGTGGGATTCTTTCGATGTAATTGGGATCAAGCTGAATATCTTGATGAGCTTTTTCAACTGCCTTTTGTAATTTCTCACCAGTAATCCTTAAATCCTTCACTTCACCATGCAAATGTATATTCAGTGAAGATAAATCGAAACTGATGATTCTTGAATTATCCATTAATGGTGCAATTTCTTCCCATGCTCTGCTCCAAACCTCGGGATGACTGACAGCAAATGTTTTTTCACCAAATCTGCTCATAGTTTCTTCAAGTATTTTATGGACAGCACTCCTCCAGTGCTGGGAAAGGTTTAAAGAGGATATTGTTCCAATATTAAATGTTGGGATAACATCAATTGACGTGGGCGGGTAAAATAGCAATTGTGCAGAAATGCTCCCAAATTTTCTTTCAATGTATTCTGTGAAGACGGAGTTCTTCAACATCAACTTCAAGATGTTGTGGTCGATATGGCATGTCACTTTCTTTGGAAACTCCACATCTACAGTTCTACATCCACGAACTACAATATTTTCTTCTATGTTGTATCGATACATCTGTAGAGATGTCTGCTCAAGGCAATGTTTCTTCGCCAAAACTTGCTTTGCACCTGCAAGGTAAATACAAATCAGGGTTTTTTTTTTGTTTTTTTTGGGGTTTTTTTTTGTATACAAGATCGAGGCTCGTGAAAGAGCGAACATTAATCACACAGAAAGACAAACAGACACATAAAACAAATAACATCGGAAGCGGTAGACAAGATGGGGAGAGAGGGGGAAGGACACAAACACAACATTTGAGAGCAGGGACCGAGAGACATGGAGACATCGAGAGATCTGTGGGAGGGAGAGGGCTTTGGGGGGGAGGCATGTGAAGGGGGGGAGGCATGTGAAGGGGGGGAGGCATGTGAAGGGGGGGGGTGGGAGAGGTATAAACATATGGACACTGCCAGGATTTCCAGGAAATAAGTTGGAATTTCAAACAAGGTGGATCTGGGGTGAATTAGTGGGGGTAGAAAAGATCAAGGTTATGGATGGGGGAAGATAAGAGATGGTGGTGAACAGCTGTTTTAAAGACCTGGAGGGAGGAGAGGGATTGAAGGGAGTGTGGGAGTTTGTTCCACAGGCGGGAGAAAAGAGGAATGAAAGAGTGAAGGTGAGCAGAGAGCCGAGATTTCGGCAGTTTAACCATCAGAGGGTTGCTGGCAGATCTTGTGCGACCTGTAGGAATATTTGGGGGACAGAGCACAGAGAGAGCTGGGGGAGCAAGGCCGGAGAGGAGTCGGTAGAAGACAGAAAGACCACCTACCTGCCTGCGGTGAGTGAGTGAAAGGCCCTCAGAGATAGCTTCATCGCGGGAGATTCCAATGATTTTGAAAGCTTTGGATTCAACAGCGTGAAGCCGAGCCAGGTGTGAGGCAGGAGCACCAGCCCATAGGGGAGAACAGTATTCCATTGAGCTGCGGATGAAAGCCTTGTAAGTGGTGAGGAGCTCAGGTGTGCCGAGGAAGGACTTCGCACGACGGAGGATGCCCAGTCGGCGACTGGCTTTGGAGGCCAGCTTGGAAATGTGGTTTTCCCAAGAAAGATCATGGCAGATAGTGAGACCCAAAAGCTTGAGTGACAGAACTTCTTGGAGAGGATTGTTGAGAAAGTAGATGGGAGGGTTGTCCAGTCGATCTTTTCGGAGAGACATAGTAAGAGAGTGAGATTTGGCAGGATTGAAAGACATGTTCCACTTGTTTGACCAGTCTGTGATTTTGTCCACACTCACTTTGTCCACTTGCAATACACACAGGTGGGGGATATAACTAATGCAAACATGTAAAAGACTGCAAGGTCAAACCACCATAGACATATTTCCATACACTGTGAAGAAAAATTGAACTTGCTATAATGCCTTTTAAAATGAATTTTGTCATTTACACCACTCGCACACCCACTCACTATGGAAGTGGCAGGAATGGTCATTTTTCTTTGGGGTAAATAGCTCACAGACGATCTATGGTCGGGTCTCAATAACTTTGGGTGTGTGTCCATTGACCACATTCCTTGTGGAGAGATCGCCAGGTGGTTTAAGCATTCGAGCAAGCACTCCATTCAAAACCGTTAAGGAACGGCTGGCTTGGTAAGCACAAGCTAGCTGCTTGGTAAATGAGCACAACCCGAGCTTTCTCCCTTTCAGTTCCGTGTTGAACAGAAGGAGCAAGTTTCAAAAGTTCACTACGAAAAACGCCACGTTAGCGCCAGGAAGGGTCATGTTATTAACCCAACACTTATGGGGTACCCAGAGTACATGAGATCTTCACTCAGTGAACGATCTCACACATGTCAGGATTCCTCCAAATTTCTTTATTTAGTGCTATAAAGAGCATTAGCGACTGTTTAAAAAGCTAATCATACGTGTTTGTGGTTCATAATATTCATGACTGTTCAATAATGTTCATTACTTCTGGTAGAGGCCATTGCTCCCACGAAAACGCCGTAATAAGCTATTTATATACGTTGACTCACCAGAAAACGCCTTGAGGGAAGTCGGACATTAGTAGTATTCATATTGTTTTGCAATAACATTAACAATATGCGATTATCATTAATTTTGTTATTAAAAGCGTCTTTGGAAAAACGTCACGACAAAGCTAACTTAATATGGCTATACACCTCAACACGCAACCCATTGACGGCAATGGCGGGGAAAACCTGCTCGGGGAAGAAAACCCCCTTGGGGAGGGGGGCTGATGAATGCGCTACAACCTTAATTATGTAACCCTTGGTCAATTTCAAATTTGCTGTCAGGATGATTTGGATCTTTTATAGTGCATAATCACTGCAGATGACTGATGATGAAATAGGAAGGATGAGACTCAAATGAGGAAACAATGATGGATTTGTAGTGGTTACCTTATTCACTTGCCACGGTTAACTTATCCGCATGTGATGGTTACCATTGCGATGGGTTTGGTCTAACCCACGCACACAGGCGTTTGGTTGTGTCGTCGTGACGCACGCGCGGCTGTTGGAGCCACGCCCTCCGAAGAGGGTTCTTGGTTTTATATAAGCCGTTACGACTTCCGTTCGCTAGCAGTTGCTGGAGATTTCTGTGCAATAAACAACCTTTTGTACCCAACGAAATGGCCTCTTCTTATCGTCTTCGGCAACCGCTAAACTGGTGACCCCGACGTGATGGCCTCTTCTTATCGTCTTCGGCAACCGCGAAAGATTAAGATTCTAAATGGCTTTAAAATGTTATTTATTATAGATTCTAAATGTTATCCATTAAAAACAGGATGGATAGTCTAACAATGCCGTCCATAGCAGAGTCTGTTTCATACTTTCGTTCAAGAGGATAGGATGACCTGGGTGGGTATACCAGTTAGCAGTATGGGGATACAATAGTTAGCAGTATGGGGAGTTTGAGTTTTTTTGACTTCAGACATCAACAACCGGTTCGTGAATGACTTGGTTAAAAAAGGGTGAATGGCCAACGATGAACCGATAAAATCCACGTTCCTGTGCCACCTTCAGTTGAACGTCAGGCATTGACAGCACGTTCTCTATATTTTCATTCCAAACAGCATCATTCATCATTCCAATCACAAATTAGCACTATAGTATTAATATATCAAAATACAATGTTAAATCATGATTGCATTGAGATATTATAAACCCAGCGAACCTTCATAATCTGTTCACTTCCGGATTTTGGAGCAAGATCTGTGTCGATTGCATTTCAAAATCATAATTGTATTGAGGAATTTCTGAAACCTCCTACCAACTTTACAACACCAGCTGGGAACCCAAAACGTTCCACAGAAGGTTATTATATTTCCTTTTAGTAAAATATGCAACTGTAATGGTTACAAAATGCTTCCCCATCATGTGACCAGATCCTCAGCTCTGATTGGTGTACGCTTGTGGGGACATATGGACAGACAAACACTGTTCTAGAGGTATTGCCCAACGGGCTGAACAGTTGATGTTTTGTATCCCACTAATCGGCGAGATCTGCATCCGGACCTTAACCAAAATCTTATCGACTTGTTCTTGTCACCTAACCAACTCGTCCATTTTGTCCGAATCCGTCCATAACTTTTTGAAATATCATGCTCTATATCGTTTTTAGACCTCGCTCTCAATGGCGAGAATCACTTAAAAAATTACAGCATTCGGATCTTCAACAAAATCGAATCAATTCGTCATTGGCAGACACCCAACGTGTCCACCAATTTTCGTCTGAATCTGTCCATAATGTCTTGAGCTATCGTGTTATACAGTATTATATCATTTTTGTGTCTTTCAATGGCGAAGAATCACTTCCCGATCCGAATCCAGATCTCGTATCCAGATCCGAATCTTCTCCAACATCAAACCAATTCGTCCTTGTCACACAGCTAACCAAGCTGTCCACCAAAGTTTGTCTGAATCCATCCATAATCTTTTGAGATATCCTGCTCATAGGCAAACAGACAGACACACAAACAGACAGAGGTGAAAACATAACCTCTGTCCACCTTTGGTGTAAGAAGGTAAATATAACCTCGTCCACCTTTTATAACCTCTGTAAACCTTCGGTGGTGGAGGTAATTATCATAAAAATAAAAATTACAGCTCCATGTAGAAAGGGATTTTGAATAATTAAAACGAAGTGCATGATGAGTGTCGTAATAAACTGAAAAAACAAACAAAGCTGAAATGGAAAAGTTTCGTATGGAAGATTTTTGTGTGCAACTTGCAGTTCTTGAGAGCAAAAGGAATAAAGCCAAGAAGATGATTCGAAAAATTAAGAGCACGACACTTGTTTCCTTCATTGAGGAAGGAAAATGTTTCTTTCATTGAGTTTCGTGGAAGGTTTCAATTCACATTTGAACATCCCATAACAAAATATTAATAACATTTTGAGATTAAAATTTACCTTCAGAGCTGTCAAATTGCAGATATGCCATTTGATTGTCCTTTGTCATTAAGATGTTGTTAATATCTCCACCACAGATTTCTGCTTCTCTTTGGAAATATTGATGTAGAGCTGCCATGGTGATATTGCTTGGAAGTCCTTCTACAAACAACCACTTTGTCATTTGCATTGGAGTCGCCAATATATCTCGATTATGGAGCTTTCTACTTGAGCAGGCCTTTTGAAAACCTTTCCATGCTGAGAAAACAAGTGCAGGCATGGATCAACACAACACCAATTCTTATCAGTTTGCCAATCATCTTCATAGTAAATAATACCAAAATACATAATTTGGTGTCTTCATAATCCAAATCGTCAGACATTGTCAAAATCGTCAGTCTTTCAGTCTGTCTTTCTGAGGATTTTTGACCGCGATACAATCGGTCGATACTTATCCAATCTCAACCAAACTTGATAGGAGGACTAAGTGTCATACTCAGACATTGAACAAAGTTGCCATGGATACATCAAAGTGTCCATTTCATTAAGATTTAAGTTGACAATCTTAATCAAGGCTCGGTTTAACCGTATGAAAATTAATAATTTTTCAGATGAAAATTGATGATTTTAGACGTTTGACCGAGAGTTGATCTTTGACATTTTGGCCTCAAAAATAGTTACTTTCCCCATTCAGTGAGGCACTATGCAATTGCTGTTTAATTTCAAGTTAAAGGGATGAAAATTGACAATTTTTCAGACAAAAATGTATGATTTTAGAAGTTCAACCATAAGTTTACCTTTGACCTTTTGACCTCAAAAATAATTGGTTTCCCAATTCAGTGAATCAATATGCAAATGCTGTTTCAAATTTTTGAAGTCCATCGGATGAAAAATAACGATTTTAGAAATTTGATCTCAAGATGACCTTTGACCTAAAATCAGTAGGCTTCTCAGTTGTGACTACCTCTACAGCTTAGTAGCTATTCATGATTATAGGTTTACAATTGTGACTTGGAGGTGAGTGACAAACAAGCAAGCAGACAGATTGACAGAGAGACAAAAACAAGCAAACAATACTTGAAAAAATCCAATACACTTGAAAAATCTTCGAATTTTTAAATATATATTTTGTATACAGAGTCGAGGCTCGTGTAAGAGCTAACGCATTACACACGAAAACATGAACGGACCCATAACACATACAATAAACGAGAAAGAGCAATTGGAGATTGCAGACCCTCGCCAGGACATGTTTTCAGTGGTTTTTAAGGCTTTTGTGTTAAAACAAATATGGCGGCCTAACCACGTGACCAATGACATCATCATTATATTTTTTTCTCCACCAAAAGGCACGGCCCTCTTATGCGACGTCTCCCTCGGCCGGCCTCGCCCCATCGTGCCCGCTGGCTGGCAGCCCCCGGTGTTCGACGCCATCCACGGCCTGTCCCACCCTGGCGCGAGGGAATCCCAGAAACTCGTTGGGGCAAAGTTAGTCTGGCATGGCCTCCGGAAGGACGTCCGCGACTGGGCCAGGACGTGCCTCGCGTGCCAGCGCGCAAAGGTCCACCGCCACACCCAGGCACCGTTGGCCCCATTCACGGTGCCCGAGCGGCGGTTCGACCACGTGCACGTCGACTTGGTGGGACCTCTGCCCCCCTCGCGAGGGTTCACCCACCTCCTCACCATGGTCGACCACACCACACGGTGGCCGAAGGCCGTCCCATTGGCGGCGACATCTGCGGCGGAGCTGGTCTTTGGGCAACCACTGCGGGTACCGGGTGAATTTATCCCCGACTCCACGGCTCCTTGCTCCGCGGCACAACAGCGCTCCGCCCTTCAGGAGACCACCCGGAGATTCGCCCAGGTGCCAACGGCACACCACGGTTGCCCGCCTTCCCACGTCACCCCGGAGCTTCGCACGGCAAAGTACGTGTTGATCCGGCACGACGCCCACCGGGCACCGCTACGGCCCCCGTACGATGGGCCCTTCAGCATGTTAGAGACCGGGGACAAATTTTTCACGGTCGACATCGGCGGTGCCCCGGATCGCATTTCCATGGACCGCCTCAAGCCGGCCCACCTCGATCCGCACCACCCCCCGCCAGCGGCTCTGCCTCCGCGTTGAGGCCGCCCCCCGGCGGTCGGACCCCCGGCACCCCCACCAGCGGCTCTTCCTTCGCGTCGAGGCCGCCGCCCGGCGGTCGGACCCCCGGCACCCCCCAGCCCCGCCACCCCCCAGACCGGCACCCATCGCCAGGGAGTGTTTCGGCCGGGTCATCTGGCAAGTCAGTCAAGCAAGTCATCTTTGGCAAGCAAGTTGTGTGCGCAGCACCACACTTCAATGTGGTTTTTTTGAAATTGAAATTCTAAAAATACTGTTTTGATTTTGATGATTTGCGTGTGATATTTAACGGATGTTTTTATAAATCTCGCCCCCCAATTGAAGCCCCGCCCTTAGGGCGGGTACCGTTGCTCGTTATATATAATGGTGATACAACAATTTTTACCGCTTTGCTTTGAAGAACGGGAATGAAGGGGGAGGAGCATGTTAGTATGTCTGGTTGAAGGCTTTGGGTGGTGAGGGGGCTTGAAGCCAGATTTTAATCTTACAGCCGCCATGTTGGTGCTCACCGTCACTGCGATGCGAAGCGAAAGATGCCTCAGAGCTGTCACATTCACAATCGCTATATCGTATGTACTCCCGATGCGTGTATCCTTCATTGTAAAAACTACCAAGTCAACAGTTAAATGGATTTTGAGCCGATAGGTGTTACGGCCTTGGCAAGATCGATGGAGACAGCGATCTGTTGCCTTGTCCGATTCGATCCGATCCTATTCGATTCGGTTGTTGGAGTCTGATCCGGTGCAGCTGTGCAGCGATTGGTGCAGCCGTTTATGCGGCACCCGGGAAAATAACGTTATGCGGGAGTCTAAACCTGAAAATGCTGGAGGCAAAGCTGAAATTGGAAAAACAATATAGCCTATTTTACTCCTGGAGATCCCAGGATTACCCACCCAAAATATTGTTGCGATCGGTTCAGCCATTTATGCGGTACCTTCGAACGGACGGACAGATGGATGGACAGACAGACGGACGGACATTTGGTGAATTATAGTAAGATGTAGAAAGGAAGAACTGTAAGAGATTGAATTATTTTTTTGAAATGGAGTGATTTGATGAGGAAATTGAAGACAGCCTTTTAAAGAGGAAGAAGAAAAGCATGTTATAATATGCAACAGAATGCAACACTGCAGGGGAAAGTTTAAACATTTTTAAACAAAACCGTGAAAACTATCTGGGAAAATTCCCTGACGTCAGGGCGTAGGTGGATGAAGGATTCCAGAACAGGTTCAGAAGGAGGAACAGAAGAATACAAGATTGACAGCCAGGTGAGCAGAGAACGAAGGAATAGGGAGGTGTATAAGCAATTGTATTAGTACGGGAGGAGGAGCCAACTTTTTTAATTCTTTGTACATATATATATATTTTTTTTTTTTGAAGGTTAGGTGAAAGTGGATTTGAGGAAGAATGAGATAGGTTGAAGGAGTATGGTGAAAACTAGAATTGGAAAGGTATCGGCTGGAGAGGATTGAGATATGGAGGAAGGAGAGAAAACGGGCGAGGTGAGACAACAAATGGTCGCGGTCTGGGCAGAGGAGCCACGAGGAGAGAAGGAAATTATTATTAAGATTTTTTTTTTGAGTTTTTTTTTTTTTGTATTAAGACTTTAAACAAAGGTTAAGATGTTCGGGGGGAAGTATGGGGTGAAAAGAAAAAGGAAATACAGTGAAAGAATGAACGTAAATAAACAACAAAAACCACAGAGGAGACAGGGAAGCTTCGAGGGACCAGGCCCCAAACGCGGCGTTAACAAAACGACTATTACACACAGGTATGCACGATTTACAAACCGAGATCTAACTAGAAACACACAGGAGACACATACACAGAAAAATAAACAGTAGATATTTGGCAAAAACACAAACGGAAAATATTTAACTTCGATGACGTGGAGAGCTTGGAAGAACACGACCTCACCAGAGGAACCGGAAGTGGAAGTTTAAACATTTTCAAGTAATCAGGAAAAAGAACAGCAAAGCGTTTCAAAACAAACATCACATGCCAAGTCTGCTGCAAAGTTTATACAAAGCGTTGTGCTGTGCAATATTTCTCACCAATAGGTTGAAGAAAAGTAATGATAGCTGCTTTCCCATTTTTCGCATAATCCACATTAAAGTCGAGGTGACTGCATCCACTGCTCTGTTCTATGAACGATGTAACCAATTTTAATGGTGTGTTTTCATCCAGACCTTCCAGCTTCACATGATAAGCATCAATGTCAAAGCTGGACCCATTCCGAGCCTCAATGTGAAGCTCCTTTCCATCAATCTTGTACTTGCCAGTTGCTAGAATTGTATTAACTTCTGAAACAAAGCAAAATAAAATGAGAAATAAAAGAAGAATATACAACACGATTTGAACATTGAACAGTGTTCTAGCTTTTTATGTATCAAAGGTTTAATGACTCATCAGGAACTCCAATAGTGGTTTTGAACTCAGGACCTTATGATATTGAGTCAGCCACCTTAACTGTTCAGCCAACACCAGGCGAATACTCCTAACCTTCAGGATATTTTGCAGTAGCACATGCTTCCTTCAGCAAAAAGGTGGTAGTTAGAGGGTTTACTCAGTCTGTGAGGTTGGTGGTTCGATTTCGATCCTGGACGAGTCATACCAAAGACTTTAACTCGAAAAGAGAATTTGACACAGACACGTTGAAAGATATGCCTTCACCAATGTTAGATGTAAACGTCAAGCCACTGTAACATTTGATCCCAAATAAAGGTTACATTAAAAAACAAAGGTGTTGCATGTATTCTCTCGTGTTCTCACGTGTTTTAGCTTGTTCTCGC
Source organism: Myxine glutinosa (assembly GCF_964187855.1). NCBI lineage: Eukaryota > Metazoa > Chordata > Myxini > Myxiniformes > Myxinidae > Myxine > Myxine glutinosa. Next base: position 232,927 of record NW_027616354.1, on the reverse strand, counting down.
TTGTTCTCGCTTGTTCTCACTTGTTATCTCTTGTTCTCACGTGTTATCTCTTGTTCTCACTTGTCTTTTGTTCTCTCTTGTTCTCGTGTTCTCTCATGTTCTCTCTTGTGTCCCATGTTCTCCCTTGTTCTCTCGTGTTCTCTCTTGTTATCCCGTGTTCTCTCGTGGGCACTGTTATTACACCTCCCAAATCCCAGGAGTACCTCTGGCTACGACTTCCCCTCTTTTCCCAAATCATGCTTGTCTATGTGTTGTAACGTCCTTCCAACAGTGATGACTCCATCTTTATCTCTCTCTCAAATGACATGGACAAACTTTTAACCACTCATCCCAACTATCTCTTCCTCCTATGTGGTGATTTCAATTGTCAACATGCCACTTGGCTTGGTGTTGGCACCTCTCTCACCTGCCATGACTCTTCAGCAAAGGACTATCGTGCCTCCATGGGACTGACCTACATTTGAAATATTGTGCTATATTATCGTTTTTGGCCCAATCAATGGTGAAGAATCACGTGAAAATATAAATCTCGCAACCGGATCCTCACCAACATGGAACCAATTGGTCCTTGTCACGCACACAACCTACCCACCAAGTTTCATCTGAATCCATCCATAACTGTCCAATTGTGGACAACTGTTCCTTCAAAATAATGCTCGATAACAACTGCTTGCTTAGCAAGTGATCACATCTGAAGTTTTCATTACATGTTAAAATTGTCTTATTTGCATATTGGGGGTAAAGACAAAAAGGTGCAGAGGTAGCGCACATACTTTTGAGTTGTCTATCCTTCGTTGGTATTCCACCTGATCAGTTGGTGAACAATAAATATCCCATGATGTCTGTGAACGAGTTATTGCTAAAATGGGAATTCCTGCACTAACCTCCAGAGGGCATCAGTGGCAGAACCGCGGACACGAGAGAATGGTGTGCGCACATATGCGCAAACTCGTAGCTAACTGACTCACGATTCAACATGCATGCAACAAACAAATTAGTCACACGTGTTTCGCTGATGTTTTATCATTTACAATGAATGTGCAAAAGTTTTCAAAAGTGCTATCAGGAGATATTATGCACATTATATACTTATGAGGTACAACGCTAAACTTATACAAAAAATATTTTAACTTTTCAAAAAAATTAACACGAAAAATACAACGGACGTGCCTGTACCGAGCAACTTTGGTGTGAATAATGTGTAATCAGGAAAACTACCAAATACCCCCTCTCTCCTCCTCTTGTCTCCTGCACTCTTTATTATATGTTCTATGTGCGGTTCGGGTGCTGGTGTTGGCTTAGCAGTTAAGGTGCTGGCTTGGGATCCTCGGATCCTGGGTTCGAATCCCGGTCTACGGCTGAATTAATGCCACGGGGGTTGACTCAGCCTGTCATCCTTCCAATGTCGGCAAATTGAGTACCAGTTCACTGGTAATTCCCTGTGTGTCGCAAGAGGCGACTAACAGGGTTGGTGGCAGGAAGGGCATCCGGCTGTAAAACATTGCTTCAAAATGCGGACCATGGTGCCTGAAAAAGGCCAACCCCCTGCTCTGCGGGGAAAAATGGCCTCTGAAGGTGGTACTACTATGTGTTAGCTCTTACATGAGACTCGACTTAGTATACAAAAAAAGAATAATGTTTCAGATATAAATCATTAAGAAATGGTGCTTTCTTTTGAGCAGTATTTTATAGGGCACACAAATTAAAATTTACAACATTTTTGAAAACATTTGCCAAAAACCTATTTGTGGTGGAGCACCTACCTTCAGCAGTCTGGCAAGTCAGTAGCATGGTGTTCCGTTTGAGGGTAAACAACTCAACACGATGATGCAAAATACCCTCAAAGAGGAGTTTCTGCTTTTCCCCATCAATGCCATCACAATGAATCAGAATATCGTTTTCACCTGTGAATGAAGACAATATAAATTTACCATAAACTCATTGATTTGACACATGATCTTGCTCATAAGCAGAGTGAAATATCGTGTGCATTAAACTAGATTTTGCATCGAAGAAAGAGAAAAAAATTGTAAAAAAGCAACATTTCTGGGTGTCCCGCAACTGGCAAGAGATAAGCGGATGAATATGCATCTAAGTAAAACTCATCAAAATTACCAACCAGCAAACCCAGAACCAAACTCTTGTCTGGCACTAATATAACGTGAGGTGCAGTATCACATCATTTGCACGGAGCAGCAAATACAGAACTATAAATAATCTCAAAATGCCATCCTAAAGTTTCCGCTTTGCACTTAAACTAAACTTGATGAAAACGACAGTGAAAAAAATTTGTACATTTTATTCATTTGTGTTCTCCCTCTTCTCATAATAAAGCTTTGTTAAAGATTTGATGGAAAAACCTCAATTGGTTAAAAAAAAGGTTATGGCCTGCACAGTCTCACTGATGCTCAATGGTAAATAAATAAAGAAACACAAACGATGAAAAAAAAACATGGGGCGTTTCACACTTGACACACTCTGGCGGGGCTAATTAGGCTATTTATAGTCACGATCATCTTGCCCTTTGACATTTTGACCCATTTTTTTCATCATTTTTATTATTTTCTCCATATTCTCATAATAAAGGTTTTAAAAAAATTATGACAAAAGCTCAAATGGTTAAAAAAAAAGTTATGGCCTCGACACACACACACCACACACACCCCACACCCCACACACCCCACACACACACCACACCACACACCACACACACCACACACCACACACACCACACACCCCACACACACCACACACACCACACCACACACCACACACACACAATTGCAAACCTCGTCTCCCGCTGTGTGGGGGGAGGGAGGACGGGTTAATAATTGTTAAGTGTGCTAAGATGTCCAGGAGTCAGACAGGGATGCATGCTGTCTCAACTTGTAATGGACTGGGTATTAATGAGGACTACAGAACATGCCAGATGTGGCACAGACTGGTCTCAGGGTGACCATCTGGAGGAACTCAGCATTGCAAATGATGTCTGTTTGCTATCTGTCACCAAGGGAAGTTCACAAGAGAGAGTAAATAGGCTCCAGGAGTATTACCTCCAAGTCGGACTGAAAATCAACACGAACAACATGGAGTGCGAGATTACTTGCAGCAGACAACAATCATGATGTCATGTGCAATGACTTGGGCACACGAGATGTCGACAAGATCATGAATCGAGGGTCCATATTTATTGTAACAGGAAGGGTTTGGGGGAGTAGGTATACTCAGATGTTCGGTACTCAGACCTGGTCGAATACAGTGGAGAAGGAGCTGAGGGACCGAGAAACCACCTGGACTGCAATCAGTCAGTGGGCCCAAGACAGACGAAAGTGATGAAAGTTCCTCAAGAGACTCCATATGTTGTCAGGCTTGGATAGGGATCTAAAGCAAGTGAGCAAGTACTTGAGGGGTGTCGAGGATTTCTGTTTTATATTGTTGTTGACATGGCTGCCGATTCAATCCCGCTCTAACATTCGCAAAAGGAATGACTTGAAGGCAGATCTCAAGTTTTCACAACAACAGGCACTAGTTTGGCTCGCTTGCCAATTAGCTGTGCCAAGGCCAACTGAAGTTGAGATTTTTTTTAACTTCGGAACTTAGAGGTCAGCCCATTTATGTACTGTGGGCCAAAGTGGTCTCCAGAAACTCAAACTAAGGCTTGTGTGAAAATATCCCCCATGAAAATGGACTGGCTTAGCAGTCCACGATGGGATTAAATTATTACCTTCGCAAAAGCGGAAGGTTATGTTTTGATCGCTGTGTATTTATTTGTATGTCTGTGTGTGTGTGTGTGTGTATGTTATTCGCATAACTCAAAAAGTATTCAACCGAATTGCATGAAATTTGGTGGGATGATTGGTTATTATACGGGACACATTGGATTAGATTTTGGGAGCAATCGGGTCAAAGGTCAAGGTCAAGGTCACGAAAAGGTCAAAATCGTATTTTTACCATAGCGCGGTCAATTTTTATCCAATTGGCATGCAACTAATGCCAAAATGTTCAGAATTCAATGCCCGATCTTGTGATATACGACATGACCCAGTGAAGACATTACCCTTGTTAGCGGTTGGGGGTCAAAGGTCAGGGGGGTCACGACCTTGCAAAATGTGCGTTTTTTGTCATAACTCGGTCAATTCTTATCCGATTTGCATGAAATCAGCACCAAACTGTTCACTGTTCTGTTCCCTACACTCCCATGCCAAGTACAGAACAGTAGCTGCGGCGAAGGTATGCGCTCTACCGAGTGCCCGTTCTAGTTTTTGTTTGTTTTTTTGAACAATGGGTGAACATGATTTTTGTCTTCACTGTATCCATTTTTATTTCTATTCTCCAAATTTAACTCTTCCACAAGGATTTTCGATATTAAAACAATGTCATCTGTGAACTGTAGGTGGTTTAGTCTTCCTCTGCTGACAGTTACTGCTTTATTTTCCCAATTCAGCTGATGGAACACTCTTCCTCGGCCTGCAGTCAACAATTTGTGAGAGAATGATTTGGCTTGTCTGAAATATCTTATAAAATTGATATTGCCACGATTCTGGTGCAGTTTGAAGATTACGATACGACCACGATAGGCTTCAAAATAAATTGTAAATGATATTGTTATGTCGGGGGGGGGGGTGGGGTGGGGGGATAGAGGAATATCTAGAGCCAGGTCGGTCCGAATAGGTCAGTCATCGATTGTCGTGATAGGGAATCTACCTGAAATAAGTTCTATGTGCAGCCCGGATGTCGGTGAAAGTCGTATCTGTGTCCCCTTCACGAGGGGGTGGGGCGTGCAATGTAGTGCAGGGATTATGGATAAAATTCCTTTGTTTGTCATTCCCTCTGTCGCCAATCCAGTGTCCATTATGGCAAAGCACTCATATAGACACTTAGTCACGTGAAAAAGTAAGTACACCCCATGTAAAGTTTTGACTTTTTCAACATATTTCAACATACAGCTATTTGATCTTCATTTCAACAATATTGACAGATAAAGGTGATATAATATAACAAATATCATGAAACATTTACATTTTGTAGTCCATTGTATAATTTAAATAAACATAAATGCAAATTTCACATGTGGAAAAAGTAAGTACACCCCACATGTATCACTACTTCAAATACCTAAAATTAGAATCAGGTGCACCAGCTCAGGTGCAAATGATTAGAACATCGTTAGAGAGGATCTTGCAGGAACCTGTCTTATTTAAACCTCAGACATTTAGTTTAGTTTGCTCTTTGTTGTTGAAGTGTGCGGCATCACCATGCCTCGACCAAAAGAGGTCTCTGAGGCCTTCAGAAAGAAGGTTATAGATGCCTACGAGTCTGGGAAGGGATTTAAAAAGATGTCCAAAGAATTTGAAATCAATCATTCGACTGTCGGGAAGATCATCTACAAGTGGAGAAGATTCCAAACAACTGCCAACTTGTTCAGGCCAGGCCCCCCAGCAATTTCAGCCTGAGAGCAGACCGCAAGATGCTGAAAGAAGTCTCTAAGAACCCCAGAATGTCATCACGGGACCTACAGGTAGCTCTTGCCACTGTTGATGTCAAAGTGCACGAGTCTACCATTAGAAAGAGGCTGCACAAATTTGATCTACATGGGAGGTGTGCTAGGAGGAAACCTTTCCTTTCCAGAAAGAACATCAGGGCAAGACTAAAGTTTGCCAATGAACACCGAGGCAAAGACCAGCACTTCTGGAACAATGTGCTCTGGACAGATGAGTCAAAGGTAGAGCTATTTGGCCACAGTACCAAAAGACATGTTTGGCGAAAACCAAAGACAGCATTTGACCACAAGAACCTGATACCAACTGTAAAGCATGGTGGTGGAAATATTATGGTTTGGGGCAGCTTTGCTGCATCAGGGCCTGGGCAGCTCACCATCATACAGGGTGACCCAAAAAAACCTCCCACATCACCTGATCCGGAAACATTTCCCTCAGCACTTGCAATGATCTTCGAGCTGTGTGTGCCATAGCTCCATCTTGCTGAAACCACACATCGAGTTCTTCAAGGTGAAGGTGTTCGAGTTGTGGCCTTAGAAAGTTTTCGAGCATATCAATGTAACAGTCAGAAGTTATGGTAACAGTTACACCACCCTCTTCAAAGAAATACGGACCCACGATGCCAACATCGGCAACAGCGCACCACACAGTCACTCGATCGGAGTGCAACGGTCTTTCGTGTAGCATGCGAGGCTTGTCTTCAGAGCAATAGCTAAAATTTTGTTTATTTACAGAGCCACTCAAATGAAAATGAGCTTCGTCACTGCACAAGAGAACAGCATCTTCCGGAACACGTTGCAGAATGTTCTCGCATAACTCCCTGCGGCTTATCCAGTCTCTCGCATTGAGTTCTTTCACAACCGTCATTTTGTATGGTTGGAAGTGGAGGTCTTTGTGTAAGATTCTCCTTGCAGTTTCCCGGGATATCCCTACAGCTAAAGCATGCTTTCACGCAGAACATCTCGGAGACTGCACAGCAGATCGCCTCAATGCTTCAATATTCTCAGGCGTACGAGCGCTCCTAGGTCGACCAGGTGATTTTCGTTTTAAAGCTGAGCCTGTTGCCCTGAAATTCCCAACCCACTGCAAGATGGTTTTCCGATCTGGAACGTTTTGGTTCCGTGGAATACTGAAACGCCTTCGAAAGGCCCTCTGCACGGCGATCACGGAACGGTTGTTTGTGAAGAACGCTTCGACAGCGAACGCACGGTGTGCTCCCGACCATGCCATGTTGGCGACTGAGGACGGTTGGGGTTGGGCTACCAACAGACCCTAGCCCCGCCCCTCCCACCTCACTACTGCCAGTGCTACAGCCTTTCGAAATGTGGGAGGTTTTTTTGGGTCACCCTTCTTCATTGTACCAGAGGGTGCTTGAGGATAATGTGAGGCCATCTGTCGGAATGTTGAAGCTCAACCAAAGGTGGACCTTGCAACATGAAAACGACCCTAAACATACCAGGAAATCCACCAAGGAATGGCTGAAAAGAAAGAAATGGAGGGTTCTGGAATGGCCAAGTCAAAGCCCGGATCTAAATCCCATCGAGATGTTGTGGGGGGATTTGAAACGACCTGTGCATGCACGAAACCCCTCAAACATCACACAGCTGAAATAATTCTGCATGGAGGAATGGCCAAAAATTTCTCCCAGTCGATGTCAGAGACTGGTAGACAGTTATAAGAAACGCCTACTTGAGGTTGTTTCTGCCAAAGGGGGCATTACCACCGATTAGAGCCAAGGGTGTACTTACTTTTTCCACATGCAACATTTGCATTTATGTTTATTGAAATTATACAATGGACTACAAAATGTAAATGTTTCATGGTATTTGTTATATTATATCACCTTTATCTATCAATATTGTTGAAATGAAGATCAAAAAGATGTATGTTGAAATATGTTGAAAAGGTCAAAACTTTACATGGGGTGTACTTACTTTTTCACGTGACTAGATAGGTCCCTTAGTGCACACATTAATTAAATCCCCTCCCTTACAAAAAGACTTTGGAAGAAAACATACAGGCAGCCAGATCGGGGCACCGCCGCATGTGGCCGCAGCCAGCCACACCACCAGCTGGCCGAGCTACGAGCATTGGGCAGGGCAGGCTATAGCCACGCCCAGGGAACGTGTGATTGGTTGAGGCGGAAGGCACAAACATTCGGCCAATCAGAGCAGAAGGCGCCAAATGACCATTTAGAAACAGGTTGCTAGTTGGAGGACAAGCGCGAGTGACGTGAAAAGGCGGGAAAGATCACAAAGATGAGAGGGACGGATTGGTAACGCGCCAGAATTGACGTCAGACCAGGGTTGACAAAACGTCACGCTCGCGGGCATTTTAGTCAGTTCATGCTGGTCTGTTCGTTCTGAGTTCTTCGTGGGAGGCTCTTCGTTCTTCGTTGGAGGCTCTTCGTCCTGGGTCTGTGCTTGTGCTTCACGCGTTGGTGGATTGGCTTCACTGGTTCTTCTTCCCTGCGTTCCTCCCTGTTGGTCGTTGGCGTCTTCCCTGAACCTTTGTGGTGCTTTTGGTTCTTCGTGGTGCTTTTGGTGCTTTGGTGCTTGGAGCGAGGCTGGTGCTCGGAGAGAGGCTCGGTGCTGTGAGCGAACGGGAGCTCGTGTGCGACCGACGAGGGGCGAGCAGACGAGGCCGCTGAGCGGGTGGCTCGGGGCCGAGCAGAGCATGGGCGAGGCGGACGGAGGCTTCTTCGTGCCAGCATCAGAGTCGGACATAGCCGCGTTGGACGACGGACACACCATACAGACAGATAAGACGCACCACATCTCACACAAATACACGACGATTCTTTGATTTAATTCATCTCCTTTGTCCTGTTGTCTCCCTGCGCATCGTAAGAGCGTGACCAAGGGTTGGCGTCAGGAAGGGCATCCGGCCATAAAAACATTGCCTCAAACAGGGAACCATGATTGTCATGGGGCCCGCAAGGCTAACCCCCGCCCTAGCGGGGAAAAATGGCCTTAAAACGATCATTCATTGTCCTGTTGTCAAGTCTGGTATGTGGACGTCCCGATTTAGGACATTTATTTACCGGCGCGTTATTTTCCTGTCCCACTAATAATTGCAAATAAACCCTTGCATTATTTTCTTTCATTCCAAAAATCCTGTGTCCGTTTTGAGTTCATTTCCTCCAGGATCGGAGCTGCCATCGGATCGCTACAGGTACGCACTTGCCGCTTCTTCCTCTTCATTCTTCTGCCCGCGCTTTTATAGTCGAATCCGTAATTGATCGTCGCATCAAGCAAAGCCGTTCAGTCATCCACGGTCCTACGGTATTAACCGAGGGTTTCGCCTGACAATATTGTTACAACAAATTTTGTACAGTGAAATAACCACAGAAACTCATGCCATGCAGTGTTGGGAAAATTATTTTTCAAATCAAAAATATGATCAAAAACATTTTCTATGTCTCTCCGAAAAGACCGACTGGACAACCCTCCCATCTACCTTCTCAACAATCCTCTCCAAGAAGTTCTGTCACTCAAGCTTTTGGGTCTCATTATCTGCCATGATCTTTCCTGGGAAAACCACATTTCCAAGCTGGCCTCCAAAGCCAGTTGCCGACTGGGCATCCTCCGCAACCCACTCCTCCCTCCAGGTCTTTAAAACAGCTGTTCACCACCATCTCTTATCTTCCCCCATCCAAAACACTGATCTTTTCCCCTGTTAATTCACCCCAGATCCACTTTTTTGAAATACCAACTTCTTTTCTGGAAGTCCAAGCAGTATCCATGTGTTCAACTATTAGTGTTCAACTAAACTATTAAACTATTCGTATTAACTAGCAGTGTCCAACTATTATGATAAAAAAGTGACAGAGTGGTTATGCGGTTAGCTTGAAACCAGCAGATGAAGGTTCACTTCCTTTCTTTTAAAATAATTTTAAGATATGATGGGTTTTCAAATGTATGGAAAGTGGGAGGTGTTCCGTATATTCATTCAGGGTTGTATAAAGGTAAGCTCAAGGTGTTTGGTTCTCGTTTTGAAGAGAAAGCCTCTCAGATAATAAATATTAAAATAATTGTTGCTGCAAATGAAATTATAGACCCAATAGAAGATAAAACATTTCGTGTTGAGTAAGCATCTGGGTAGTCAGAGTATCGACGAGGTATTCCTGCTAACCCTAAGAAATGTTGTGGGAAGAAAGTGAGATTTACCCCCGTAAATATAACTCAGAAGTGAATTTTATCCCAGGTTTTGTTAATTGAGTATCCGGAGAAGAGAGGAAATCAGTGTATGTTCTTTGCTGTTGTACTTGTGTGCTTCCCTCTCTCTCTCCCCCATCTTGTCTCCCGCTCCCTTTATCTTATGTTTTGTGTGTCCGTTTTTTGTGTGATTTCTGTTAGCTTTTACATGAGCCTCGATCTTGTATACAAAAATTAACTAGAGGTTCCAGGTGTCAGGGATTAAATATTCATATTGACAATATTGTTAGAATATATATCAATGTAATCTTGTTTAAAGTGGAATTATGTTTTACTTTACGAATGAGCAAAAGAGCATAGAACTAGCATTAACATGTGGTCAGGAGAGTTAATTTCAGACAAGAATGTGTAACGCTCTTGGACCGCCACCTGTCGATCATTAATAGCCTCTGTTCAGGGCACTGCGCACACGCTGCAAATTCTTTTTCAGCAGGTCAGAGTATTTGACCTCTTGAACAGAAATAAGTATTTGCTGGCCAAGAAAGCCATATAAGGTTTTTTGGATAAGGAACACCCTGCATGCTCTGCAACATCAAAGGAGTTTGGGGCTTTAAAACCAGGAGAAAGTTGCGAGGAGAGAGGAGAGTGGACTGGGACAGTGAACTGAAGAGGAGTGAAAACTGAAGACCAGTTGAAACTGATCAACCAACTGGAGATTGTCAACAACTGAACGAGCTTCAGAAAGACCTACTGAACGAGCTTCAAAAGACCGACCAAACAAGCTTCAACAAACTCTGGAACAGACTCATTAAAGATCTCGGCTTAGTATACAACAAATTCTCTAAAGTGAATAAACCATTGATTTTGCTAAACCGAGTCTCTTGAAGTTTTACTAACATAACACCAGTAATTGTTAATAATTCTCCAACAAGTGGTGGCCCGTAGGGACTCAACTGCCCAGGTAAGCTTTTGTTTGTTATCTGTGTAGTCTGATGTTAATCTGTGAAAATAGTTCAGTGTTTGAGTTTTGTGTACGTTTGTTGATGTGTGGAAGGAAAAAACACGAGGCCTTTAACAGGTTTCAGAAATCATGCCAATTTTTTTTCTTCCAAAATTTATGTATACGCATTTTTGAGGGATGGTGCCATGAACTGTCACAAATATCCACTAAAGCTTGGTGTCTTTAGAAAAGGTGCTGTGCTTTCATGAAGGATTTGTTTTAAAATTTCAGAAGTCATGACGATAAAAAAATTTTTAAAAATTAATAATCAATTATTTTTTTGTTTTTTCTGTAATTTGAATTTTTTTTCGGTACATTTTACGAGTTTAATGAGACGATTGCAAAGAACCACTAACGAACCCCGGGCGTTAGCCAACAGGTGCTGCATTCGTCTTGTCATGTACAACTGAAATATGGATTTTGTATATTTCTTGCTCATTTCACGAACGTCATGAATTCATGAAATAGAGCGTCAATTTTGTAAATATCTTTAAAATGATTTCCAGCAATGGTCTGCATTCAAATCTCTGCTCGTTTTCGTGATCAAACGACTTATAAGTGTGTCGATTTTCCCGTTAAAATAATGGTTGAGATCCTGCTTGGTTGTGACCACACACACGAGCAGATTGCAGAATGGACACTATTTGATTTATAATCATATTAGCGGGTTTTGTAAAAAGCGATTTTATACAGCGTCTGTACAGTAAGCCAAATAATGGTAAAATCGACTGGCTCGATTTTAAGTCATAAAAAAAAAAAAATTCCATTGTGGCACAAATATGGGTTTTTGTACCTTCATAAGAGTTAATTCGAAGCGGTTTGGACGCACGTCTGCATTTTATGCACATTTATGTGTGTGATTGGCCAAATGTGCTCTTACGAACACAAGAAATTGTAATCTTATGAATTATGATGTTCTGACAGGGATGACTTGATGAAGTGCACCATCAATTCATTTTTCCCATGTAGGACAGTAATGTAATTTTTAATTTCTACTGTAATGTAATGTAATGTAATGTTTGCAATGCAATGTAATTTAAAAAAAAAAAAAAAAGTTTTCCGTGTCATCTCCAAGTAAGATTGGCACACACTGATGCCGGTAATTGTATCCTGCCACTGGAATGCGTGCAGGCAGGTTGCCCATGGTAACCGTTTGGTGTTGTGTCCTGGGTCCCGTAAGATGTGCACACACTGACCCTGCCACTGGAATGCGTGCAGGCAGGTTGCCCATGGTAACCGTTTGGTGTTGTGTCCACTTATCTATGGAATCAGAAGCGATTTTTTAAATGTAACCTCTTTACATCCTGATTAGAAAAAAATATATATATTTTTTTAGGATTTTTATGGCGGCGGCCATCTTGGACCACAGCTAAAAATCCTTCAATCAAGATGAAATTTAATGTGAGCCAATCCCATGCTACTGTGATCCGTAATCTCTAAAAAATAGAACCATCCAATGTACCTTTGATCATTTTATATTTCATCTGTCTTTTAAGATTTTAAAAAGGGAATTTATTGATATAAGATCCTATGACATTTGACAAGGCAATTAAATGGAGGGAAACCAATGATGAAATATATTGTGATCTGTTTATACATGAATGAATTTACATGTACATGAATTTGTTGACCCCAACCCAATCCTAACCCTAACTTCATTCTACCATTATCCACCCCCTCCAAATCATGTTATATTACTGATTGTATGAGGCATGTATAGGATCGTTGATTGTATGGGATTGAATGGGATTGCATATCCCATATGGATCCCATATTGATTTAGCATATCACCTCATTATGTGGTCTTGCTGTGTTTTTGTGTGTATGGGTGTGGGTATGTATGTGTGGGTATGCATGTGTTTTTGCACCCCTCTCCCCCCCCCCTCCTCCAACCATGGCCCCAATACTGCTACAATAATTTGTGAAATGGTACGACACAGTTTACATCGTTAAAATAATACACAGATGAGTGTAATGGCTCGCACAGAAGTTCGAGAGGGAGACAGTATTTACCATATAATCTCACAGCCTTGTAAGGGAGCCATGAGTGCGGCCAATGATACACAGCTATCTTTAGGTAAAAATACAATGAGTGTCGTATTTCGCATAGTATTAATTCCTCATTCCTCCCTTGGCATTCTGCCACTTCTCCCCCTCCCTTCCCCACCCTTTTCCTCCCCTCGTTCCTCCTCCTTTCCTCCTCTTTTGCTTCTTCTTTTACCTGTTTTCACCTTTCATAGTTCTCATTGTTTTCTCATTTCTCTCATTGTTTCTCATTCTCATTGTTTTCTCTCATTGTTGATGAGATTCATCATTGTCATCATGATTGTCATATTGTTGATTATTATTGATGTTCATTCTCAAATTTTGTTAATGATAACTGTTTCATTGTTGATTATACCACGTGGATGTGTTGATACAGGAAATGTTTGTCTTCTGCAATGGATGATTATGGTATGACTCTGATAATGGTAACAATTTACAATTTTTTTACAATTATAATTTATAATTGCCAATTTACAATTATGGTAAGTTTACATTTACAATTTATAATTACAATGATTTACAATGGTCATGATTTTACAATCATGAAAATTGCTATGATTATCAGGCATGTCATCATTGGGTTTTGATGTAAATCGATTGCATGGACTTTAAGGATAGCTTTATAGCCCTGCAGGATTAATGATGTATTACAAGTTACAAAGTTTATTGGAGTGTCGAAATTTCGGTATGATTGGATTCCATTGATAAATATTATGAATTAATTGCCATTCATTGGTATACATTTCAGGAATCTTACACCATTTTAATTGTCAAGAACTTTGAGTGTCTTTCAAAGTGAGACATGGTGGGTGACACATGACATGACATGTGACATCACATGACGTGTGACATGTGACACGTGACATGTGACATGGGTGACATGTGAGACATTGCCCAAATGGACTGGCTCATATCTGTCGGAGCAATTTTCGCTGATTATCTCACAAATGAAGGGTTGAGTTGCCTTCAGTGGTTGTTCAACTTTAATTTGTGATATAATGACCACACAGGATTGAACAAATATGTCAGATATGATCCAGAGGCAGAACGGTGATTTGTCAACTGATGGCAGATATGGGTCAAACGGTGACGACCGATGCTCATATTCCCCGTCAGTAGATGGAACTGTTTTGGCAACATTGGGAAAAGGTTTAGGTATAGAGTAATGTTGATCCCATATCATCGTTCAGTATCAGACATTGGTTTCAATTCGGTATCAGACTGATAAATGTGAATTTGGATATTATCATTTATATTATTTTATTATATATTATTATTAGAATTTTATTGATGAATATTGATAAATTGATTAAAATTGCATAATTGAATTGATTCTGATTCTGATCCGATTGATCTGATTGATTTTGTTCTGATTAATTTAATCTGATCTGATTTTATTTAAATTTAATTTAAACAAGTCAATTGATGGATGAATAAAAAGTGCGGTCTCAAGAAAGAAGCTTTGAGACATTTGCAAAACATCAATGTGCAGACAACCTGGGATGATGAGCGAGGTGGTGAGTCTAGTGGTTATTTGTTATATTATGTGGTTATTTTGTTTGACCCCCCCCTTAACAGGACTTACTGATCCAGACTCATCTGCAACACTGATCAGTGAGATTGGGGTGTGGGAAAAGCCACAGGGCAGGGGGACTCTCTGGAAATCACCTGCAGTCATCAAGTGGACAGGTGGAGAGATACTTCCTGGAAGACCACAGAGTAGAGCTTATCGGAATAAGCTAGACAACAACGCATTCAACGCTACTTTGTATAAAGTGGAACAAACTTCTGCGATTTTTGCAGTACACACATTTGATAGTGGATACAGGTGTAGTCCGATGTGTAGTCCTTGTAGTTATTTGATATATTGAGTGAGTATAAAGAGGTACTCACACACAGGCAAAATGGGACATTGGATAAGGCGATGCCCATATCAAAGACAATTTCGGAAGAACAACCAAGAACAGGGATACTACCAGTTACCACCGCCTCCATCAACAAATAGGGTTCTATTGAGGAATGCCCCAAATTCAGGGAGGACCTCAGCAGACTAAATGGTCTGCCACACCCTGTTGACTAGACCAAAATGACCAAGTGGCAGCGCTTCCTTTAATCTCAGGGTCGGCTGCACAGGAACCAAGTGTTAATTTGACAGTAGGTGGACGCAAGGCACCCTTTCTCGTCGATACGGGAGCTACGCGTTCCACGTTACGACAAGCAGATTTTCCCGATATACCATTGTCAAAATACTATACAAAGGTGGTCGGAGTGTCAGGAGTTCCCATACACACGCCAGTCACGGAAGAATTGCGTGTCCAATTTGGTCCATTGACTGCACAACATGCCTTTCTTGTGGCATCTGGCGTTCCAGTAAATTTGATGGGAAGAGATTTATTGTGTAAATTGAATTGCACTGTCATCTGTAATGAAAACGGAGTGTATCTAGAAATGCCAGAACACTCCCACGACTTTATTTCTAAGGTACTAGATGGCCTGACAAGACCAACAACACATCGATGGGATATCGATGATACAATCATGGCGGAACTTTTGTGTGTTAGTTTTATGACACTGAAGGATGAAATGCCCGAAGTACAGGAATGGTTAGATAATTTTTTGATGGACTTTCTGACATGGCAGACTGATCTTCACTGTACAACATGTTATGATGCTACAGGAGAAGAGGGGTCCTATGCAGAGCGGGGTTTTAAATACCTGCACACCAAGTATGATATACATCTGACGTCATTGTGGGTGGGACGACAGGGAGTTGGGATGTCAGTGTCTTTGACGCCAGACCAACAACTCCTGTGGAATCAACCCGAAACAACAACCCCACACGTCACCTTAGCGGTGGCACAAGGGTACGAAGCAAAAGATGTTGGAATAATGATTGCAACTCTGAAAGAGTGTAACAACAGGGGATACATGGGAGAAATTCAAATTGCCCCACTCTATGACTTAGATGGAGATGGATTTTGTTGGCAGCTCGGACAGCAGGTGCTTTCTACAACCTTCAACATGATTGTTGAATCGAATGATACTGACGATATTGGGGTATACCTACTCAGCTCTGACGCTGACGGTGACCAGGACCCACTCGATCAAATACCAATATGCTTGTGGACAACGCATCCAAATGATGTGGGACGAATCAAGAGTATTGCACCTGTAAGGATCACAGTAGATGATTCTAAGCCATTGCCTAGAAAGCGCCAATATCCATTGAGACCAGAGGCAAAAGCTGGTATTGCACCAGTGATTCGATCATTGGTGGAACAGGGAGTTATAGTTCGCACTGTGAGCATGTGCAACACTCCTATTTTACCTGTGAAGAAGCCAGGCAAGACTACTTGGAGATTTGTTCAAGATCTTCGAGCAATTAATGATTGTGTCATCCCAGCCTATCCAGTGGTCCCTAACCCGATCACTGTACTGTCAAGTATTCCATGCAACACGAAGTTTTATTCTGTGGTGGACTTATGTTCAGCGTTCTTCAGTGTACCCATTCATGAGGATTCGCGTTATCTTTTCGCATTCACGTACGAAAATTTACAGTTTACCTGGACTGTGTTACCACAAGGGTACACGGAGAGCCCAACTTTGTTTTCACGTGCTCTACATGAAGACCTCAGCGATGTTGAATTTCCTGGGGGTTCAGTGATGGTACAATATGTTGATGACCTTCTCATATGCTCAACTTCAAAGGAAGCATGTGAGCAGGACACTGTTGTGCTACTGACAGCGTTGGCAGACAAAGGCCACAAGGCCTCGAGAGATAAGTTGCAGTTCTGTAAGGAAGAGGTGAAATATTTAGGACATATTTTGAAAGGCGACACGAGACGATTGTGCCCTGAACGTGTAAAAGTGATCAGGACACTTCCAAAACCTAAAACTGTCAAGCAGATGAAATCTTTTCTAGGGACAGGGAGACCAAAGCAAAGATGGGGGGCTTGAAGAAAGAGGTGATACAGATACAGCATAGGTTGTGTAAGGTAGCAAATCAGATGCCTCTTCAAGTCAGTAATGGAGAGCAATCCCAACCCAAATTGTATCCAGAAGCCAGATCATACGAGACAAATGAACTGGAAGATGAAACTCCTCCACCTTATCGGAGACATATTGTATATCAGCCACAGGTAGTGCCTGTACCTGTACCTGCCGAAAGACCAGAACAGAGTGCAGCGATTGGTTCTAGTCAACAGAGGACAGGTGAAAGACGTGACCCATTTGAGGTAACTACCCAAGAGGGTGCAATTGGGGCACAGGAACCGACTCAAAGTGGGCAAACGATGCAACCAGCTGCTATATCTTTATCATGCTCTCCATTTTACCATACACGGAGTAAGGGTCGTGTGATAAATGCCAATCAATCTAACGATCAATGTGATTGGCTAATGAATGATCAAAAGTTGACTCTCTCACAAGGAGGGTTTGAGCAATGTGGTGTTATGAATTTTCCTCAGCGGCAATTTCCAGGGGCAAATCAGCAACATCCGGATCTGATGTATAGACCATGGCAGGTACATCAATTGAAGGCATTGCAGAGTAGTATGCCATCAATCAAAACAGATCCACTTCAATTTGCGGAGGAACTGCGGTTAATTGTGGAAACTCAGTTGCCCACTGCAAGAGACATGGAAATACTTTTAAAATGGTTAATTCCTAATACCACCACTTTGAGGAACTTAATGCGTGAGGCCAACTGGGTAAATACGGAAGATGGACAGGTAGACATGCCCACGGAGGCTAGAACAGCACAGATCAATAAATTGATAGAGGTCATAAAAAAAAAAAAAAAAAAAAAAAAAAAATTTGCCACCAGTGACGGATTGGAACAAAGTGGTTACATGCAAGCAGAAAACAGGCGAAGATGCTAGCGATTATTTGGACAGATTGCGAGATGTTTTCCGACTATATTCAGGCATAGACCGGGCACAAATTGACAATGCCTTAAAACCCCTTTTTATTAATGGTCTAATGCCCAAATTGAAGAGTGAAGTGGAAAGACAATGTATTGCTTGGGAAGGCAAGCCAATGCAAGAAATATTGAATTACGCCTTGCATCATCAGCGGATTCAAGCCTGGAATAGTGCTGTAAATGCCGAGAAATTGATGCAACTACAGACTCAAGCCCTGATGACTACGAATCAACGCAATAGGTTTTCTGGGCAACAACGCAACAATGCAGTAGGAGATAACCAGGGAGTGGGGTGGCAACTCAGGGATCTGGAGAGGCAGCCCAGCGATACAAGTGAACAGGTGGACAAACCAGCCAATGACAGACATCGATGTTTTAATTGTGGAAATATTGGACACTGGAAACGATGTTGTCCATATTCAAATAGGAAGACGAGTTCATAGGACGAACCAAGATCAAGGGTACCAGTGCTTACCGGTACCTCAGATAACGATTAGGCCTTCATTGCTGCAGATCCCAAATGCCAAAAGACCAACATGAATAATTGTTCATGCTTCTTGTCTCAAACATTTTTGGAGCAAGAATGAATTTTACTTTTGCTTATTAGCAAATTAATAATTAGTTGATTAAATGCCAAAATTGGATTTTTTTTGGAACATGAATTAAAAGATCCAGAATTAGAGTTCATTCTGGAAGCCTCATATTTGCCAATTATAAATGTGGTTTTAGGGAGTATTTTGGGCGAAACAATTTTTTACAACAAAACAATTACCAAAGTGTGGAACATTGCTTTGCAAAATTTTTTGGAAACCAAGTGACGAGCATCACATGATCAGCAGGTGGGCATTTTGGACTATTTTTTGCATGCTCATAGGTCAGTGGTCGACTGACATGTAAATAGAGGTGTTGTAAAATTTGTACAATTTGTAAATTTGTAAAATTTGGATAAATTATTGTAGGACCAAAAAGGGTAATTTCAAGGTGACATTAGGGGTTTTCTAAAAATAAACTTTTTGTCTATTTGTGTATTAGCGTTTCTAACATTAAAGGATAAATTTTACGAAATTGAAATGAAATTGACACCCATCTTGATCTGTTAATGATGGTTCAAATGCAAACAAATATACATAATGCTTGGGTTTGTGTATGTTTGTGTGTCAATGTTTTTGTTTTGTGTGTCAACCTTACAAGAATATCCAGAAAATTCGTAAAATAAAATAGGAATATAATTTGATTATGAACATTATCTCTTTTGTCAAGGGCGATGGAATATACGGATTTGATGTGCTAGGTTATGAGCAGCCATTAATTAATAGTAAAATTGTGAGTAATCTTGGGATTCCATTTTTGATAGAATTCATATGAGAATAACAGCTATTTATGGATATGAGTTTCATTAAAAAAATGAGAGAGTACAAAATTAGTCAAATTTGGAAGTGGTCTTACACTGACTTTCCAGAGTACTCTGCTCATGGATTTTTACATATATAAACTTGACCTTAATCAGCATATAAATTGTGCTGTATGTATGGATGTGTCTTAGGCATAGATGATATGGGCAGATAGTAAAGAAAATTTTGTTGCATTGAACTATTGTGAGTTTTACAACGAAATGCATTGTGAATCTTAAAACCAAGGGGCAGACGTGAACGCGCTGTTATGTTTTTTACACTCAGATGTTTTTTGGGTTTTTATGGGTTTTTACACTCAGAACACGATGTTACGTGTACCTGCAACATATTTTGTTAATCTGCCACACCTATATTGGCATACTGGTGTCAGTAGTCTTCACTAAGTTGCATAGAAAATGGAGGAACAACTTTTAAGGGAGTATACAACCACGTATTTGGATATTTTCTACAAAAGTAGGGGTTTCAATAAGTGGGAGCTGTACACATGGGATTTATCAAATTAAGTTATGGAGTTTAAACAAAGTTACTGGTAAACAGAAGGGAAATGGATAGTAAATAAATTCTTCAATGCTGGGTAAATTTAATGAGATATTACAAAGACTTATAAGAGCTATTGTTCTTCCTTATAGCAGTGGGAAAAGAGTGAATTAGAACCAAATGAATCTATAAATGAATGTGATAGGGATAATATCCTCAATTTGTGTTACTTATTTGATTGTGGGTAAAGAAATTATTTTATCGTAATGGATTGATAACAGCAGCCTGCAATGTCCTGAGAGTGTGCATCCATGTAATTAGAAATCCCAGATTTGTTTTTACAAACAACATTTGGTAGACGTCTTATGTCGATGAGCACTTACTTGGTAGATAAAAAAAGGTACTGCATGTTGGCAGCCACTTTTGCGGCCATTTAGGCCAAACACATTGAGAGAAAATTGTCGTTCAATACGTAATTTACACATGGCTATTTGTAAAAGGGAAGTTGTTGCGATGGGCAACATTTCTGAAGGTTTATTAAAATGTTATAATATGACATGTGTCAAGGCACACTATTGGATGGACAAATTAGATCTGGTTATAGAATGAATTTGCTGACCCTTTGAAGTTAATTCTTTGAAATTGATTGTTTTACTAGTATTTTGAGTTCACATTGGAAATAGTTTGGTAGAGCTTTGTTAAAACCTATGGTTGTGGTATTTTGGAACGAATTCACAGATCATAGGAAGTTGATAACAATAGAAATAAATATGGACCCCGGGAGATAGGGGCATCAGAATAAGGCAAAAAATCAGATTTATGTTACATATTAAGGGATTTTTCTTTAGTCACATTTTAAGAAGTTTGTTAGTTTGGTATATAATGTTGAATGTCATTGACATAAATGAGGGCATAACAACTTGTTGTGCACTATGTCCGTTTTACACGATCGATGAACTCATATCACCACAAGTAACACTGTTAAAGAAAAAAAAAAAAAAGCGGGGAGGACTATGCTAATAACACATTAGGCATAGTTTGCTTGTTTGCAAGAATTGTTGGGAATTAGATATTCCTGTTTGTGATTTAAATCATATAATCATTATTAATGCATTTATTTTCTTTGAGTTGAGTTACAACACCTGCATGAGTTTAATTTTTTGAATTATATGAACCTGAAAGCAATTGTGGATGCTATTCTTAGTTTTAGTAGTGTAAAACACATGTCTGAGTTGAATATTATTCGTGTGAAGTTGTTATAAAATATAGTGATTTCATGTTACAATGTACCCCATCTGATTCAATCTGTGTGGAGAGCAGATATAAATGTGGCTAAGTAAAGGAAAGACAAGACCACATCCCAAATGGAGTGATAACGACATCTGGGAAGAAGTTTGAAAAAGGAAAATTTGTGAAAATGAAGTTAATCTTGGCATACACCCTCTTTCTCAAAGAATGATGAAGAAATGCTCCTTTGGAAGATGGATGTTTACCTTCACCAAGGGAAAATTATGTGACCATTTGTCTGGGTCACACTGCAACATATGGAAAAGGGCGATCACTTACTTGTGTTCAAATACCTCGAACAGTCATCACATCAGCAATTGCAGGACGACGAGATTTTACCTGCAACGTTTACGGGATACGGTGACGTGTGTCATTACTTCACCAACTTCCGGGGAGCCAGCATGGAGCTGCAAGCGAACGACTGCCTTTTCCTTCACAACAGCTGTGCACGATTCTGCTGTGTGCTCCTGGTATGGACCATGGACAACTGAGTACCATGGTCCCAACATCATCATTGCGGATGCATCCGGCATCCCTGCTCCACATCTTGTTGACAAATCAACATCACATCAATACTTGCTCCATGCTCACGATTAGTGAGGAGGCAAGTCAACTACAACTGGATGGAGGCCTTGTTCAAATCTACTATGGCTCACAGCAAGAGTGGCAAGGATGCTGCATGGAGAGCAGGGTCAGTCTTTGACTCTGCCCAGCTATCACAACAGCAGAAAATCCTATGCAAATAGTGAAGGTGTGATGAAGACAACAGGGCACACCTGAGCTCCTCACCACATACAAGGCTTTCATCCGCAGCTCTATGGAATACTGCTCTCCCCTCTGGGCTGGTGCTCCTGCCTCACACCTTGCTCGGCTTCACGCTGTTGAGGCCAAAGCTTTCAGAATCATTGGAATCTCCTGCGATGTAGTCAACGCCGAGGGCCTTTCACTCACTCACCGCAGGCAGGTTGGTGGTCTTTCTGTCTTCTACCGACTCCTCTCCGGCCTTGCTCCCCCAGCTCTCTGTGTGCTCTGTCCCCCCAATATTCCTTCAGGTCGCACAAGATCTGCCTGCAACCCTCTTATGGTTAAATTGCCAAAGTCTAGGCTCTCTGCTCACCTTCACTTTTTCATTCCCCTTTTCTCCCGCCTCTGGAACAAACTCCCCCACTCCCTTCAATCCCACTCCTCCCTCCAGGTCTTTAAAACAGCTGTTCACCACCATCTCTTATCTTCCCCCATCGAAAACCTTGATCTTTTCTACCCCTGGTAATTCACCCCAGAGTCCTTGCAGTGTTCATATGTTTTAATCCTCTCCCACCTCCCCCCAAGTCCTCCCGATGTCGCTGCTCTCAAATGTTGTATTTGTGTCCTGCCCCTTCTTCCCCCTCTCTTTTGTGTCCTCCCCCCTCTCTCCCCATCTTGTCTGCCGCTCCCCTTGTTTTTTGTGTTTTGTGTGTCGGTTTGTCTTTTTGTGTGATTAATGTTTGCTCTTTCACGAGCCTCGATCTTGTATACAAAAAAAAAAAAAAAAAAAAAAAAAAAAAAAAAAAAAAAAAAAAAAAAAAAAAAAAAAAAAAAAAAAAAAAAAAAAGGAGAAAATGTTTTATGCTGAAATTCCAAACACAAGTGATCCGCCCCTTTTTTCAAACAAAGAAAGTCAATATTTGATTAAAGGCAAATATTTTGCCAAATGTTGCAGATGCTTTATTATTTTGATGAACTGAAATTATTGCGTTTTGGTGAAGGTGAAATGTTTTGTGATCTTTATGCAAATGAGTTGAATTGAATTATCAACATAGAAAGAGTCAATGAACAAGGAAATGTATTGTGATCAAAATTCTTCCAGAATGACGGTGTATGCCTTAGGAAATTGAATTACCAGATTAGTGGTATGAATATTTAATGTGGTAATGTTTAGATTAATGGTTAATATAAACATAAAAGAAAAACTGGGGATTGTCAGGGATTAAATATTCATATTGACAATATTGTTAGAATATATATCAATGTAATCTTGTTTAAAGTGGAATTATGTTTTACTTTACGAATGAGCAAAAGAGCATAGAACTAGCATTAACATGTGGTCAGGAGAGTTAATTTCAGACAAGAATGTGTAACGCTCTTGGACCGCCACCTGTCGATCATTAATAGCCTCTGTTCAGGGCACTGCGCACACGCTGCAAATTCTTTTTCAGCAGGTCAGAGTATTTGACCTCTTGAACAGAAATAAGTATTTGCTGGCCAAGAAAGCCATATAAGGTTTTTTGGATAAGGAACACCCTGCATGCTCTGCAACAT
Source organism: Myxine glutinosa (assembly GCF_964187855.1). Classification (NCBI taxonomy): domain Eukaryota; kingdom Metazoa; phylum Chordata; class Myxini; order Myxiniformes; family Myxinidae; genus Myxine; species Myxine glutinosa. The sequence goes on along the minus strand of NW_027616354.1, from coordinate 209,831 downwards.
CAAAGGAGTTTGGGGCTTTAAAACCAGGAGAAAGTTGCGAGGAGAGAGGAGAGTGGACTGGGACAGTGAACTGAAGAGGAGTGAAAACTGAAGACCAGTTGAAACTGATCAACCAACTGGAGATTGTCAACAACTGAACGAGCTTCAGAAAGACCTACTGAACGAGCTTCAAAAGACCGACCAAACAAGCTTCAACAAACTCTGGAACAGACTCATTAAAGATCTCGGCTTAGTATACAACAAATTCTCTAAAGTGAATAAACCATTGATTTTGCTAAACCGAGTCTCTTGAAGTTTTACTAACATAACACCAGTAATTGTTAATAATTCTCCAACACAGGGAACCTGTACTTAACTGGGTCAAGTCATGTCATAGGTTACGACGAGGACATTTTTCGGACATCGTCAAAACCCGTAATATATGTGTTGAGGTTTGTTACATACTGTCTACACACCAAGTTTCAGCCTTCTAGCTACATTAGGAAGTACCAGATTAACAAAAATTTATTTTTCAATATGGCCGCCCTGCCGCGCCCATTTTTGGGCGTGCCCAAATGCAATCCCAAACTAGTTTATGTCTTAAAGATGCTGCATAACAAGTTTCATCAAATCTCATCAATATTTGTGACTTTTAGAGCATAGACGTCGAATTGTTTACAGACGACAGACAGACAGACGGACGACGGACACTGGGTGTCGACAAAAACTCAGCTGGACATAGTCCAGTTGAGTTAAAAAGAAAAAAAAGCTTGAGAGAATGAATGAGGGTGAAGTGATGGGAAGAATTGCTTACCCTTTTTTGTAGAGGGCTCGTCTCGCTCTTCAGACAAAGCAAAATGTTCCGCAGTGAAGTTACTCTCTTCTAAATCGAGTGAGTGAACTGACGCTGACTTCATGATATTGGCACTGTTGTCTTGCTTCTACAAAGTAAACATTTCCTCAATGATTATGTCAGTTTTAAAATGGGATAAAATGAATTTCATTCAAAACAGTTAATTATATTTTTAACAAACGTCCAATGAGTTTTCACCACGGTCTGATCTGATCTGTCACATGACAATGAAAATCTTTGCGGTGCCATGTTGGTGTTTTCTTTGGACTCTCTGGACCAGTTATGGCAAATTTTGGCATTGCGACCAAAGTGCTGGTGACAATCACCCCGAATTATCAAAAATGCCCATGGAATATTTAAATGCTGGTATAGCCAAAGGAACTGTTAAAACTGAACTTGCTGGTTATTTTCCCAGTGCGACCTGTGATTATAAAAAAGCTTTCATGTCGCTGCCATGCTTATGAGCGGACAATCAAGACAACTTCAGCTGAACACATTTTCGAGATGAATGTAAACAATTCTTGCTTTAAAAAATGAGCGACAGTAATATATTTGGATGAATGATTACCGATTGATGGAATGTCTTTTCTTTCAACCAAAATCATGCATTTTGTGGCTTTGGCAGGAAGAAAATATGGAGGGAAGGAACAACAAATAATTATGAAAGATTTGTAAACGAAAACATGAAACCTGTTTAAATTTATGTACATTTAAATTCACACAGTATGGTGATGATTGCCTTCCAAGTGCAAAGGATATCCGTGTTGAAAAGCTCCTTGGGGATTGGAGGGTTGTGAAGAACAATGGGACAAATAATAATATCCGTGTTGAAAAGCTCCTTGGGGATTGGAGGATTGTGAAGAACACGGTGACAAATAATGATATCCATGTTGCAAATCTCCTTGGGGATTGGAGGGTTGTGAAGAACACGGTGACAAATAATGATATCCGTGTTGCAAATCTCCTTGGGGATTGGAGGGTTGTGAAGAACAATGGGACAAATAATGATATCCATGTTGAAAAGCTCCTTGGGGATTGGAGGGTTGTGAAGAACACGGTGACAAATAATGATATCCGTGTTGAAAAGCTCCTTGGGGATTGGAGGATTGTGAAGAACAATGGGACAAATAATAATATCCGTGTTGAAAAGCTCCTTGGGGATTGGAGGGTTGTGAAGAACAAGGTGACAAATAATGATATCCATGTTGCAAATCTCCTTGGGGATTGGAGGATTGTGAAGAACAATGGGACAAATAATGATATCCATGTTGAAAAGCTCCTTGGGGATTGGAGGGTTGTGAAGAACACGGTGACAAATAATGATATCCATGTTGCAAATCTCCTTGGGGATTGGAGGATTGTGAAGAACAATGGGACAAATAATGATATCCATGTTGAAAAGCTCCTTGGGGATTGGAGGGTTGTGAAGAACAATGGGACAAATAATGATATCCATGTTGAAAAGCTCCTTGGGGATTGGAGGGTTGTGAAGAACAATGGGACAAATAATAATATCCATGTTGAAAAGCTCCTCGGGGAATGGAGGATTTTGAAGAACACGGTGAAAAATAATGATATCCATGTTCAAAATCTCCCTGGGGATTGGAGGATTTTGAAGAACAATGGGACAAATAATAATATCCGTGTTGAAAAGCTCTTTGGGGATTGGAGAGTTGTGAAGAACAATGGGACAAATAATGATATCCATGTTGAAAAGCTCCTTGGAGATTGGAGGATTTTGAAGAACAAGGTGACAAATAATGATATCCATGTTGAAAAGCTCCTCGGGGAATGGAGGATTTTGAAGAACAAGGTGAGAAATAATGATATCCATGTTGAAAAGCTCCTCGGGGAACGGAGGATTTTGAAGAACAAGGTGAGTGTTACATATTTATGTGAATGTATGTGAATTACCATTCAGGTCTTTGCTTATCCATGTGTAATAGATTAAGGGTTGTTGTGGTTGGAGGGTCAGGAGCCCTTCTGAAAAGAGTCCGGAAACGGAAGTGACCGGAAACGGAAGAGGAAAAGACACGAGGAAGAAAAGCGACAAGTATTCTTCTTCCTCGCCCCGCTCCGACGAAAGGTGGGATCGACCTTGCGCCGCGTGGAAAAGCGGCGTTCCGAAGCCCGTCTGGCGAGAGAAGTTACCGGGACGTGTACCTACCCGGTGGAGACGTCAAGTTGACGTGGGGCCGTGCATCGACCCCGCGTCTGGCACCGTTCGCGGCACCGTCTAAAAAGACGCGTACGGGTCGCACGTTGGGGCCTAACACGCCTTGCAAGCGGCGTGGGGCTTTTGGCTTGCTTTACCGTACCCGCTTCGCGTGGCCACGAGGGGCTGCAGCCGCGGTGCCTGGTACGATACCTGCCCGGTGGAAACACGTCCACCCGGGGTTCGTTCAACCGCCCGAGTGCGGCGACGCCGACCAGCATCTTGGTCAGGAGGGGCCCAGAGACATTGTGAGGGGCAGAGACCAAAAGGGGGTCGTGAGTACAGAAGGGGACACACATATATAAGATGGCCATCTTAATCATATAGGGAATTGATTGTGGATTGGGAATTGTTGATGGTTGTTTGTTATTGATTGCTCGGGGAAAATCTCCATGGTTGTATCATTGAAATTGTATGGTATCATTACCATTGAAATATATCCTTGAACATCAGTTTTCTCTTGGGTGGAATTCATATGGATTGCGTGGCGAAAGCGCATATATAAAACAACTTTCTGGCGAAGTTCCTCTCACGGTCCGGGGGTCACCGAGACCAGGTATTCACCGAGGGGACCACGTAACACAATTGGGGGCTCGTCCAAATTACGACTTGCGGCTTCGCAATTGGGTCTACGTCCGGGATCTGAAATTGTATTTGTATAAAATAATAAAATAATATTTTTATTAATTAAAATTTATTAATTAAGTATTAATTGGTAAATTTTTGGGGGAAATTGGGGTAAAGTCTTGGGTGAAGGTTAACAGGTGTTAACGATAGTCACCATGGCGTTTGTGGCACAGAACTTTGCGGTAACACCGAGTGAGGCACAGTTCCGAGCGTTACTAAAGTCGGACCTCTTGAAATTGGCCAAACATTTTAACTTGGAGGTCCGAACTAATTTGAGGAAGGCAGAGTTGCAGACCACGGTGATACAATCTATGGTGGGATTAGGAACATGGGACGAGTTAGCCTGGGAGTGGCTACCCGAAGAACCAGAAGACGTTGAGCTCCGGAAACTGGAGTTGCAATTACGGAGCCAGGAACGGATCAAAGAAGAAGAAAGGAAAGCAGAAGAGAGGAGAGAAGAGAAACAAGCACAGGAAAGGAGAGTGGAACGAGAACTCCAGGAAAGGTTAGCAGAAGAAGAAAGGAAAGCAGAAAAGGAAAGAGCAGAAGAAGAAAGGAGAGGGGAACGAGAACTCCAGGAAAGGTTAGAAAGGATGAAAAGAAGGGAACTCGAAGCAGAGGAGAGAAAAGCGGAAAGGGAATTAAAGGAACGTGATATGGAGCTTCAGCAAGAAATTAAATTCAAGGAGCTGGAGTTAATGAGAGAACGGGGAGAGGCACCACCCTTGCTGACAGGGTCGACACCTAACCAGAAAACCTGGGATGTGGGCAGACATGTGAGGCTGGTTCCACCGTTCAGTGAAAAGGGAGTCGCGAAATTTTTTCCACACTTTGAGAAAGTGGCTCGACAATTAAACTGGCCGGAGGAGGCCTGGACCATACTCGTGCAAAGTGTGCTGGTGGGAAAAGCTCAAGAGATTTATTCGGCATTACCAATGGACCAATGTGCAGATTATGAGGTACTGAAGAAGCACATCCTCAAAGCCTATGAGTTGGTTCCGGAAGCTTACAGGCAAAAATTCAGGAATGCCAGGAAGAGGGAGAGTGAGACCCATGTGGAGTTTGCCAGAGTGAAAGAAAACATGTTTGATCAGTGGTGTGAGTCAAAAGGAGTCGGGAAAGACTTCGAAACATTGCGTGACTTGATCCTGGTGGAGGAATTTCAGCAGTGTGTCCACGAGGACATCAAAGTGTACCTGCAGGAAAAGAAAGTACCAAAGTTGTGGGACGCAGCCCCCATGGCAGATGATTATGCCTTAACCCACCGAATAGGGGTCCACGAACCTAACTCCTCGCCTAGATCTCCGCAGGGGAGGTGGGGAACAGCAGGTGCGGAGAACGACAATACATGGCGGCGACCTCGAGAGGATTATGGGGACAACGCGGATACCCCACCTGTTCGAAATCAGAGGGATGCGGGCCCAAGACAAACTTATATTTCAGGGGGCCCAAGGCAGACCACGAGTTTTTCCTCCGGGCCTACTTGCGCTTTTTGCAAGAAACCTGGACACTTGATGTCCAGTTGTTACCGCATGAAAAGGGAAGACCCAGAGCGGAGTCCGACTATTACGACTCCAAATGCAATGGCCATTGTGAGAAATCGCCATCAAAAGGGTTACCAACCATTTATTTCAGAGGGGTTTGTGTCACTGGATGGAGCCTCGACTAACCGGAGACCGGTTAGGATATTGAGGGACACAGGAGCACATCAATCTTTAATGCTTGAAGGCATTTTGCCATGGTCCGAGGAGACGGCAACGGGGGATAGTGTTCGTTTACAGGGGATCGGGGGCGGTGTTAGTGCTCCACTTCATGTCATCCATTTGGAGTCCGAGTTGATGTCAGGACCGGTCACCGTCGGTTTACAAGCCACACTTCCTGTAGAGGGTGTATCTGTGGTTATCGGGAATGATTTGGCCGGGGGTCAAGTTTATGGTAACCTGAGGGTTGGTAAAGAGCCTAGCAGGGAAAATAACACCACACCAGCTCGGGATGGCGACAAAAGTACCAAGTTATTTGTAGGGGGACTGAACTTCAAAACAGAGGAAGAAGTTCTGACCTCTGTCTTCAACAGATATGGGCCGCTGGTGGAAGTGCGGTTGGTAAGAGACAGGGAAACGCAACAGTCAAGAGGGTTCGGCTTTGTCACGTTTGCAAGCCCAAAAGACGCCAGAGAGGCAGAGAAGAATTGGAATGGCAAGGATTTGGAGGGTCGGACCATAACAGTAGGGAAGGCATTTCGTAGGCGTCGAGAGGTCTACAGGAGAGTACCACTGGGCGGTAGTTTTGGTGGTGGCCGCAATCAATATTATTATGGAGGCTCCCTGAGTTACGGCAGCCCCCGAAGGAAGGATTGGCAAAGTAGTGGCCGAGAAAGAGACCGCTATTCAGGGGACTACAGGGACAAGTGGTCCCACCCTAATTATTAGGGAAGTTCTGAGAAGTTGAAGCACGGAATGCAGCGGAGCCGCCGAGCCAAGATTCCTACACGGATTAACCGTGAACGCCGTTCCTAAAGGCGTCCATGTAGTGAACTTTCATGCACGGACTAACCGTGAACTCCACGTTCCTCAAGGCGCCCATGTAGAGAACTTTCCTGCATGGACTAACCGTGAACTCCACATTCCTAAAGGCATCCATGTAGTGAATACTCGGCTTGGCCTCCCAGAAAAAGTGCTATCGAGTTGCTTAACTTTGGATCTTTGATCAACCCCTTAACCTTCATTCACAAGAAACTGACGGTCAAAGTCAGAGGGTCATGAGATGGAGTTTGATTTGGCAGGGACAATGTCGTTGCTGGTGCTTAGTCCAGAGGGAGTAATCTGGAGGGGTTGTGGTGAAATTTTGGTTGCTTTATTTTTAAGTGATAACTGTGCCCGGGGGGAACTGATAAGGTGGGGGGGTTGAGTTATCTGGTTTGTTTCTCCAAATTGGCCGGCAAAGAAAGTTTTCGCTGGGTTCAAACTTTCTTTCTTGAAGGGGGGGAGTGTTACATATTTATGTGAATGTATGTGAATTACCATTCAGGTCTTTGCTTATCCATGTGTAATAGATTAAGGGTTGTTGTGGTTGGAGGGTCAGGAGCCCTTCTGAAAAGAGTCCGGAAACGGAAGTGACCGGAAACAGAAGAGGAAAAGACACGAGGAAGAAAAGCGACGAGTATTCTTCTTCCTCGCCCCGCTCCGACGAAAGGTGGGATCGACCTTGCGCCGCGTGGAAAAGCGGCGTTCCGAAGCCCGTCTGGCGAGAGAAGTTACCGGGACGTGTACCTACCCGGTGGAGACGTCAAGTTGACGTGGGGCCGTGCATCGACCCCGCGTCTGGCACCGTTCGCGGCACCGTCTAAAAAGACGCGTACGGGTCGCACGTTGGGGCCTAACACGCCTTGCAAGCGGCGTGGGGCTTTTGGCTTGCTTTACCGTACCCGCTTCGCGTGGCCACGAGGGGCTGCAGCCGCGGTGCCTGGTACGATACCTGCCCGGTGGAAACACGTCCACCCGGGGTTCGTTCAACCGCCCGAGTGCGGCGACGCCGACCAGCATCTTGGTCAGGAGGGGCCCAGAGACATTGTGAGGGGCAGAGACCAAAAGGGGGTCGTGAGTACAGAAGGGGACACACATATATAAGATGGCCATCTTAATCATATAGGGAATTGATTGTGGATTGGGAATTGTTGATGGTTGTTTGTTATTGATTGCTCGGGGAAAATCTCCGTGGTTGTATCATTGAAATTGTATGGTATCATTACCATTGAAATATATCCTTGAACATCAGTTTTCTCTTGGGTGGAATTCATATGGATTGCGTGGCGAAAGCGCATATATAATACAACTTTCTGGCGAAGTTCCTCTCACGGTCCGGGGGTCACCGAGACCAGGTATTCACCGAGGGGACCACGTAACATGAGAAATAATGATATCCGTGTTGAAAAGCTCCTCGGGGAACGGAGGATTTTGAAGAACAAGGTGAGAAATAATGATATCCATGTTGAAAAGCTCCTCGGGGAACGGAGGATTTTGAAGAACAAGGTGAGAAATAATGATATCCATGTTGAAAAGCTCCTCGGGGAACGGAGGATTTTGAAGAACACGGTGACAAATAATGATATCCGTGTTGAAAAGCTCCTCAGGGAATGGAGGATTTTGAAGAACACGGTGACAAATAATGATATCCATGTTGAAAAGCTCCTCGGGGAATGGAGGATTTGAAAGAACAAGGTGACGAAGAATGATGGATAGAGTCAACAAAATGTTGATCAAGGAATGCTCACCATCACGGGAAGCAATCAGAAGCTGATGCTTCGGGCATTAACCCTTCGTTGGAGCAATACAATCCTCATGTGATTTTTCCAACAACCCTTTTGGGTCCTTTTGCTCCGACGAAGAGTTATCATACAAAATGTCAGGTTCTCTTTGCTTCCAATGGCGGCTAGGATACCTCGATCAACGTTATGTTGACACCATCCATTTTCCTACCTGTTCACTGACACACCACGAGCCAACACGAGCCTCCGCAAGCAAGACTAGTTCTTCATTATTTGAACAATGATACCCTTTACTGCTTACGTACATGTCCTGGGGAATGTTAACCTGAAGGCATATGAAAGCCTCGACTCCAATGATGCAAAATACACAGCCACATACTACATCCTAGCACAGCATTCCTGTTGCTTGTGGGGGGAAAAAATCAACAATATCCTCAAGTGTGAGGTAGAACAAGTATGTTTGGCTTAGCCAATGAGAGCAGCCACACAAAGCTGTAGTAACTATTAATTACAAGTTAAAACAGTCCAGTGTGTAGATGTGTATGACAAACCTCTTTTTTGTCTGCGGCCTTTGCGACAGGTTGCAGCACAGACTCTGAAAAAGAACAAGGCAAATGAAAAACCGCAGAAGAACATGAAGCAATAAAGAAGCACAATGGTCAAAAGTCTGATTATTTATTGTTTTAAAATGCTGCCATGCACAAACATGCACAAGTCAGCAATGGCTACAGATAAATTGTAAATACAAGAGCATGGTAGATTTTTTAAAACAGTGAAGGTGTAGTGGTGTGCAATTACTCGGTTAATTAAAGCTGTCTCACGATTGGCCAATTATTTGTCAAACCAACCTGGAATTAACATGCTGACATACAGTAATTGCAAAAAACTCGGCGTTTATTTTTGTCTACAAAGTCAAGGCTCATGGACCCACCCTCCCTTCCCATGCCTCCTCCCTCCAAGCCCCCCATCTCCCACAGATCCCCCAATGTCCCTGTTCTCTGCTGTTGTACTTGTGTTCTTACCTCTCTCTCCCCATCTTGTCTCCCGCTCCCTTTATCTTATGATTTGTGTGTCCGTTTTTTAAATGTGATTAATGTTAGCTCTTACGCGAGCCTCGATCTTGTATCCAAAAAGAAAAAAGAAAAAACAAGTGTCACGCCTCGGTCCCCCGTCGGTGAAGTGATGTGAGTTGATAAAGTGGAAGACGCAAGGCGGCCATCTTGGATTTTGACGTGGCGACCCAATTTTCAATAGCGTTCTTCCTCATGCGTAGGTACACCCAAGCACCAGATTAGAAGTAAGTAGTTCGTTTATTTTTCAAGATATTTCGCTCACAAGGTTCAGACATGTATATGGTGGCGGCCATCTTGGATTTGGACCTGGCGACCCAATTTTCAATAGCGTTCTTCCTTATGCCTAGATACACCCACACAACAGATTAGAAGTTAGTACTTCGCTTATTTTTAAAGATATTCTGCTCACAATGTTCAGACATACATGGCGGCGGCCATCTTGGATTTTGATGTGGCGACCCAATTTTCAATAGCCTTCTTCCTTATGCGCAGATACACCCACACACCAGATTAGAAGTTGGTACTTCGCTTATTTTTCAAGATATTATGCTCACAAGGTTCAGACATACATGGCATCAGACATACATGGCGGCGGCCATCTTGGATTTTGACGTGGGTTGCACCCACACATCAAATTAGAATTCGGTCCTTCGCTTACGCACGCACACATGTACGGACACACGCACGCACGTTCGCACGGACGCACGCACGCACAGACACACGGACGGAGGGGAAAACCATAGTCCCCCTTTCGCTCCACGGTGCGACGGGGGACAAAAAAAGAGCTTCAGAGAATCAATGAGGGTGAAGTGATGGGAAGAATTGCTTACCCTTTTTTGTAGAGGGCTCGTGTCGCTCTTCAGACAAAGCAAAATGTTCCGCAGTGAAGTTACTCTCTTCTGAATCTAGTGAGTGAATTGCCGCTGACTTCATGATATTGGCACTGTTGTCTTGCTTCTACAAAGTAAACATTTCCTCAGTGATTATGTCAGTTTTCAAATGGGATAAAATGAATTTCATTCAAAACAGTTATTAATTTTTTTTTTTAAACAAACGTCCAATGAGTATTCACCACGGTCTGATCTATTTGGATCCACACCGGATAGATATTCACCACGGTCTAATATATTTGGATGAATGATTACCGATTGATGGAATGTCTTTTCTTGCAACCAAAATCATGCATTTTGTGGCTTTCGCAGAAAGAAAATATGGAGGGAAGGAACAACAAATAATTATGAAAGTTTTGTAAACGAAAACATGAAACCTGTTTAAATTTATGTACATTTAAATTTACACAGGATGGTGATGATTGCCTTCCAAGTGCAAAGGATATCCATGTTGAAAAGCTCCCTGTTAATTGGAGGATTTTGAAGAAGAAGGTGACAAATAATGATCTCCATGTTGAAAAATCTCCTTGTAGATTGGAGGATTTTGAAGCAGAAGGTGACAAATAATGATATCCGTGTTGAAAATCTCCTTGTAGATTGGAGGATTTTGAAGCAGAAGGTGACAAATAATGATATCCGTGTTGAAAATCTTCTTGTAGATTGGAGGATTTTGAAGAACAAGGTGACAAAGAATGATATCCATGTTGAAAAGCTCCTTGGAGATTGGAGGATTTTGAAGAAAAAGGTGACAAATAATAATATCCATGTTGAAAATCTCCTCGGGGAATGGGGGATTTTGAAGAACAAGGTGACAAATAATAATATCCATGTTGAAAATCTCCTCGGGGAATGGAGGATTTTGAAGAACAAGGTGACAAATATTGATATCCATGTTGATAAGCTCCTTGGAGATTGGAGGATTTTGAAGAAAAAGGTGACAAATATTGATATCCATGTTGAATAGCTCCTTGGGGATTCGAGGATTTTGAAGAACAAGGTGACAAAGAATGATGGATAGAGTCAACAAAATGTTGATCAAGGGGTGGTCACCATCACGGAAAGCAATCAGAAGCTGATGCTTCGGGCATTAACCCTTCGTTGGAGCAATACAATCCTCATGTGATTTTTCCAACAACCCTTTTGGGTCCTTTTGCTCCGACAAAGAGTTATCATACAAAATATCAGCTTCTCTTTGCTTCCAATGTCGGCTAGGATACCTCGATCAACGTTATGTTGACACCATCCATTTTCCTACGTGTTCACTGACACACCACTAGCAAACACTAGCCTCCGCAAGCAAGACTAGTTCTTCATTATTTGAACAATGATACCCTTTACTGCTTACGTACATGTCCTGGGAAATGTTAACCTGAAGGCATATGAAAGCCTCGACTCCAATGATGCAAAATAGACAGCCACATACTAAATCCTAGTACAGCATTCCTGTTGCTTGTGGGCGGAAAAAATCAACAATATCCTCAAGTGTGAGGTAGAATGCCTGTGAGGTGCCTGTGAGTGTGAGATAGGTGCCTCAACTCTGTGTTTGCCTCTAAATCTTGTGTCGCAAACCCATCCCTCTCTGTACCCACCGTTCCCAGTCATACCCAGCTGCTCCTGGACTCTGTGTCCTTTCCTCCTGACAAGGTGGAAAAGTTTCTGTCAACCCTCAACTCTGATTCTGCAACTGGACCTGAAAGCATCAGCCCATGGGTCCGAAAATCCTGCTCTGCTGCTCTTTCACTCCCTCTCTCTGTTCTCTTCACCCTTTCTTTTGCTCAAGGTCATCTGCCATCTGCTTGGAAATCAGCCAACATCACCGCTTTGCACAAAAGGTGCAAAAACAGATCCTAGCAACTACAGACCAATCAGCCTTCTCCCAATTATCAGCAAAGTCCTGGAATCCATCATTGCTTCAGATATGAAATCTTTCCTCTTCTCCATTGGCTTGATCTCTGATCATCAATTTGGTTTCAGACCTGGCCACTCTACTCTGGACATGCTGCTTCTGCTTTCTCAATAATGGATGGAGGTCCTCAATGCCAAACAGGAAATTAGAGCCGTCTCCCTTGACATATCACGTGCCTTCGATACGGTCTGGCACCCCGCTCTGCTCACCAAACTCTCCTCCTTTGGTATCCATGGAAATCTCCACGCATGGCTGGCGGACTCCCTCTCTAGTCGTAGTCAACGTGTGGCCCTGAATGGGTTTCTCTCATCTCTTCCTGTTCAGGCTGGAGTTCCCCAAGGCAGTGTTCTGGGCCCTGTGCTTTTTCTGGTCTTCATCAATGATCTCTCTGACTCTCTTGAAAATCCTCTCTATCTCTTTGCTGATGACTCTACTCTCCGTCGCTCCATTCCTCATCCCTCAGATCGGCAGTCTGCAGCCTCATCACTCTCTGCAGACCTGGACAAAATCACAGACTGGGCAAACAAATGGAACATGTCTTTCAATCCTGACAAATCTCACACTCTTACGATGTCTCTCCGAAAAGACCGACTGGACAACCCTCCCATCCACTTTCTGAATAATCCTCTCTAAGAAGTTCTGTCACTCAAGCTTTTGGGTCTCACTATCTGCCATGATATTTCCTGGGAAAACCACATTTCAAATCTGGCCTCCAAAGCCAGTCGCCGACTGGGCATCCTCCGTCGTGTGAAGTCCTTCCTTGGCACAGCTGAGCTACTCACCACATACAAGGCTTTCATCTGCAGCTCAATGGAATACTGCTCTCCCCTCTGGGCTGGTGCTCCTGCCTCACACCTAGCTCGTCTTCACGCTGTTGAAACCAAAGCGTTCAGAATCATTGGAATCTCCCGCGATGAAGCTAACTCCAAGGGCCTTTCACTCACTCACCGCAGGCAGGTTGGTGGTCTTTCCGTCTTCTACCGACTCCTCTCTGGCCTTGCCCCCCCCCCCCCCGAGCTCTCCCTGGGCTCTGTCCCCCAAATATTCCAACAGGTCGCACAAGATCTGCCTGCAACCCTCTTATGGTTAAACTGCCAAAATCAAGACTCTCTGCTCACCTTCACTCCTTCATTCCTCTTTTCTCCCGCCTCTGGAACAAACTCCCTCACTCTCTTCAATCCCACTCCACCCTCCAGGTCTTTAAAACAGCTGTTCACCACCATCTTCCCCCATCCAAAACCTTGATCTTTTCTACCCCCGCTAATTTCACCCAAAATCCACTTTTTTGAAATACCAACTTCTGTCCTGGAAGCGCTTGGTGTCCTTGTGTTTTATACTTGTCCCACCCTCCTTCCCCTTCCCACGCCTCCTCCCCCCAAGCCCTCTCCCTCACACACTTCTCCATGCTCTCAAATGTTATGTTTGTGTGCTTCCCCTTCTCTCCCCATCTTGTCTTCCGCTCCCTCTTTTTATATATTTTGTTTGTCTGGTTGATTTGTTTGTGAAATAAATGTTAGATCTTTCACGAGCCTCGATTCAGCATACAAAAAAAGAAAAAAAGAAAAAGAAAAAAAGAACAAGTATGTGTGACTTAGCCAATGAGAGCAGCCACACAAAGCTGTCGTAACTATTAATTACAAGTTAAAACAGTCCAGTGTGCAGATGTGTATGACAAACCTCTTTTTTATCTGCGGCCTTTGGGGCAGGTTGCAGCACAGACTCTGAAAAAGAACAAGGCAAATGAAAAACCGCAGAAGAACATGAAGCAATAAAGAAGCACAATGGTCAAAAGTCTGATAATTATTTATTGTTTTAAAATGCTGCCATGCACAAACATGCACAAGTCAGCAATGGCTTCAGATAAATTATAAATACAAGAGCATGGTAGATTTTTTAAAACAGTGAAGGTGTAGTGGTGTGAAATTACTCGGTGAATTAAAGCTGTCTCACTATTGGCCAATTATTTGTCAAACCAACCTGGAATTAACATGCTGACATACAGTAATTGCAAAAAACTTTAGGTGCAAAAGTCTCAGAGTCCTGGACCGGTTGGATGCAACTGGGTAGGGTGAGTACAAAGAGTGAGGGGTTCAGGATACAATATTTTGGAAGTAAAACACAGAAATGAAGAATTCAGTCATCTCACGAGCAGAATTGACTGTGGTGGTATTTAAGGTAAGGAGAGGATTGGAGGGGGAACATACACCAGAGAGACTTAACAAGGGACCACCAGATTTTAGAGGTGGGAGACAAGTTTGTAAGTTTAGTTTTGAGGTTGGACAGATGTCGTTTTCTGGCTCTCCCAAGAGTGGATACACACGTGTGGGCTTTGTGGAATGAGCTGAGGTTGCCTTCGGTTGGATTTGCCTTCCAGGAAGAGAAAGCATGTTGTTCAAGGCAACTGCCTCACAGCAGGATTCAGTGTACATTGTTGGGAGGAAGGGTATGATAACTAAAGACAAGATGGGATGAATCTGTGCATAAGGGAGAGCAGGTTTCTGTGTAAGAATTCCCAGGATGAGTTAATATCAGGGACGGTAGAATAGGAGAACAGGCCTGAAGTGCAATGGCTGCTTGCAGTCACTGTCGATTTGCCTGAGTGAACTTCCAGACTCGCCGGCACTGAGACTGTTCTCTGAGAATGGCCAGATAGATGTTGACCTTCACAAGCACATGCTCAGATGAACCAATGGGAGCAGAGGAGGAGCAGGAGACATTGATGGGAAAGTTCGTCATAACCAAATCCAGAAGGAAGGATTTGCCATTGACAGAAATGCGGGTTGGAAAGTTTACAGATTAATTCAGTCCCACAGAGTCCTTTGGCCTTTGCTGAAATTCCACATCTTATGAGAGAGGTACCAGCACCCAGTAAATTGGCATGTTGGCAATTGAAATCACCTCGTGTGAGGATGAGAGAGTTGTGATCAGTGGTTAAAGGTGGTCCGTGTCACGTGAGAGATAGCTTTGTTGTTGGAGTCGTCACCGTTTGGAGGATGGTACAAGTTACAACACACAGGAAACAAGATGGAGCAGAGGGGAAGTCACAATTTTTTTTGCGACTTCCTTGGTAGTCACAATCAATTGGGAGTTTTAAAGTGAAAAACCTTTCCTAATACTGTGAAGCACAAAGCACATTTAATGCATTTTAAAGCACATTTAACAATTGGTATATTTGCTGAGCACAATTGGTGCAAGGCCCAAAACTTGTATCAAGGGAGGCGCAAAGCGCCACTCCCTTATAAATGGGACAGTTTCCCCAGATGCAGCTTCAACATGGGGACTGAAAACTCGTTTCTCGGCTTCAACTGGACGAAATCGGCTGCAAATTTCAGAAGTAAATGCTTTGCACATCGAGGTAATATGTTCCAAATTTCACCAACGTTCGTTTCCGCGTTCTTGAGTTTTATTAAGAAAACCGTCGAATTCACGTTGGCGTCTGTCCGTCCGTCCATCCGTTTCCCCGCCCCAAAGGTGTTGGCGCTCATATCTCAAAGGCGATACTAGGCAGGTTCACTATGTTAACAAATATAATTTCGTCAAAATTTTGGGAGATTAGCAAAACTATACATTTTCGGAATACTCAAAGCATTGGGAAAACAAAAATTAATGTTGGCATTTGCACAGACACCTGCATGGCCGCCATTTTGGATTTTCAAAATGGCCGCCATAAAATACATATTTTGCGCTATCTCGGCTTCTAGTCAACCTAGAAACTTATTTAAATATGCTAATCCTATGTTTTCTGGGTCAAGGAATCCAATAAAGGCCTCAAAATAGTGCTCAGGATTATAGAAAAGCAACAAACAAAGAGAATTGAAAACAATATTGTCTTTATATTTGTGATATAACGGCATTACATAATACATGATTTTGCAAGTCCTTTGAAGTTATAGGTATGGGTTTATAAAGCAGGAAAGCAGCCTTGTTAGTATCAGATTGAACTATAAGTTCTATACACAGGATCTACTAGGTCTATACCATACAGGCATATGCTTTTACAGATCTTCATCACTGTCCTGAGTGTCATTTTCGCAAAGGTGTCTACGCAAATGCGAACCTTAATTTTTGGTTTCCTCATGCTCTGAATATTCCAAAAATGTATAGTTTTGCTAATCTCCAAAAATTTTGAAAGAAAAAAACATAGTGAACCTGACGATACATTGAAACGAGCTGAAACTTGGAATATACATCAGCCAATAGGTCTATCGAATGGCTTTTGAAACACGTTCAAAATCTGCGCTCATTAAGGGAGTCTACAGGGGGTGCATTACATATATATGTCTAACCCACCAGTAAGTAAAGTTTTTTGAACTGTAAGAATCAAATTGGCGCCCCTTTATATGAACTTTTCTAGAGCATTACTTGGTTCCTCTTAAGAACACAAGGGTAGACCAGCATGCACACAAGGCTTTTTGAATGTCCCTTCTTTTCTATTATTTGGCATTTTCTACAAGCTATGGAATGGAATGTCCCTTGTTTTCTAGAGTTTGCCGCACAGCACACACCATATAAAGGGACCTTTTCTATGCCCCTGACATTTTCCCCAAGAATGTAAATAGCATTCAAAGGAAGATCTCCCATAAAGTTGTCATGCATAAAATGGCATGTTCAAATCATAAACACATTCTTCAAACTATTGATTTTCTTTCCTTCACCAATAGAGGCACCAAAATGATAAAGCAATAAGTTAGAAACTACACAGAATCCTATAAGCAATATGAACGAGAGTTCTTGAACACCCACTCGTAAATGAGATTCACCTTTCCAGTGCAGGGTAGTTAGGGGAATTTTGCATATCTTATGGCAATGGTAGGTCTCCTCAGTTACCACGAGCAGATTGATCGTCTCCAAAGTGGAGATCATATGTGCCACGTCTTCAGGGCGCTTTCCCTCAACATTTATTCCATTGATCTGAAAGGCAGCAGGAAAATAAAAGTGCGAAAGAAGTTCAAAGACTAATTTGTAAGTAAAATGCAATATAAGGAGCGAGCTGTCAGGCATGTAATTTTTTGTATCGTCGAGACATTTGTGTCCATGTTCTCACATCCTGCTTTGCTACTTGTCCTCACAGCGCTCTTTTTACCTCTGACACTGAAAGTGGATGGAGGTTATGTTTTCACCCCTGTCTGTCTGTCTGTTTGTCTGTCTGTCTGTCTGTTTGTCTGTCTGTCTGTTTGTCTGTCTGTTTGTCTGTCTGTTTGTCTGTTTGTCTGTTTGTCTGTGAACAGGATATCTCAAAAGGTTGTGGACAGACTCAGCCGAAATTTGGTGTGTGACAAGAACGAATCAATTCGATTTTGGTGAAGGTCCGGATTTGGATACAAGAATTGTTTTAACTTTGAAGTGATTCTTCACCATTAAGTGAGAGGGCCAAAAACATTATACACTGTACTGCATGGTATTTCAAAAAGTTGTGGATGAGTTGTGACAAAACTAGGTGGATGAGTTCGTTCGACAACAAGAACAAGCCCATTCAATTTTGGTTCAGCTCCGGATCGAGATCTGGCTTTGGTTTCAACAGCGTGCAGCCGAGCTAGGTGTGAGGCAGGAGCACCAGCCCAGAGGGGAGCACAGTCACAGTAGATAATGTAAGGTTGTGCTTTGCAATTATTGCAGGTCAAAATATTACATGAAACAACAAGGAAAGAGTGGGGCAAAGGTGACTCAAAATCTCCTGATTTATGGCTCAAAACCAGGTGTCCCATCATTGCATTATTAGACAAAGATAAGTTCACAATAAAACTTCAGGCAAATGACATGCCATGTTTTCTTGGTGGGCATTAAAGATCCCAAGGTGACCTTCATGAAGAACACTGAAAGGATCAAGTTGTCATCCTAATGAACAAACTATGTGGAGCCACCATCACAGTGCCAGGGAATCCTGGATAGGTATTCAAAAAAAGATCACTCGGCTTCATTGACAACAGTTTCAGTGCACGACAGAATGTCACAATATAAAAGTAAATCATGCTGTAGTGAGCGTTTCACCTTGATTATGTAAGCTCCATTCCACAGGCCAGCCTTTTCAGCTCGCCCCTTCACCTTCTTTACATAATGTTCCAGTTTGTCTTTGTTTGTGCACAAGGTGAAGCCGAAGCCTCTATGTCCTTTATCCAAGCAGCAAAGATATTGATGGTGGTTTGGGGAACAAGATTGAATTGCCTGATCGATGGAAAAAAAGGAAAAGCATTCATGACATCACACATAATCTGCTCAATCTATTTTTAATGCAGAGGTCGATGTTCACACATGTATTTGATGACAAAAAGGGCAGGGAGCCAAGAAGGTGGAAGCCAACAAACCACCGCGGTCAGCAAGCCAACATGCAAGCCAAGAAGGTGGAAGCCAACAAACCACCGCGGTCAGCAAGCCAACATGCAAGCCAAGAAGGTGGAAGCCAACAAGGTTAACAAGCCAACATGCAAGCCAAGAAGGTGGAAGCCAACAAGGTTAACAAGCCAACATGCAAGCCAAGAAGGTGGAAGCCAACAAGGTTAACAAGCCAACATGCAAGCCAAGAAGGTGGAAGCCAACAAGGTTAACAAGCCAACATGCAAGCCAAGAAGTTGGAAGCCAACAAGGTTAACAAGCCAACATGCAAGCCAAGAAGTTGGAAGCCAACAAGGTTAACAAGCCAACATGCAAGCCAAGAAGGTGGAAGCCAACAAGGTTAACAAGCCAACATGCAAGCCAAGAAGTTGGAAGCCAACAAGGTTAACAAGCCAACATGCAAGCCAAGAAGGTGGAAGCCAACAAGGTTAACAAGCCAACATGCAAGCCAAGAAGGTGGAAGCCAACATGCAAGCCAAGAAGGTGGAAGCCAACATGCAAGCCAAGAAGGTGGAAGCCAACATGCAAGCCAAGAAGGTGGAAGCCAACATGCAAGCCAAGAAGGTGGAAGCCAACATGCAAGCCAAGAAGGTGGAAGCCAACATGCAAGCCAAGAAGGTGGAAGCCAACAAGGTAAACAAGCCAACATGCAAGCCAAGAAGGTGGAAGCCAACAAGGTTAACAAGCCAACATGCAAGCCAAGAAGGTGGAAGCCAACATGCAAGCCAAGAAGGTGGAAGCCAACATGCAAGCCAAGAAGGTGGAAGCCAACATGCAAGCCAAGAAGGTGGAAGCCAACAAGGTTAACAAGCCAACATGCAAGCCAAGAAGGTGGAAGCCAACATGCAAGCCAAGAAGGTGGAAGCCAACATGCAAGCAAAGAAGGTGGAAGCCAACAAGGTTAACAAGCCAACATGCAAGCCAAGAAGGTGGAAGCCAACATGCAAGCAAAGAAGGTGGAAGCCAACAAGGTTAACAAGCCAACATGCAAGCCAAGAAGGTGGAAGCCAACAAGGTAAACAAGCCAACATGCAAGCCAAGAAGGTGGAAGCCAACAAGGTTAACAAGCCAACATGCAAGCCAAGAAGGTGGAAGCCAACAAGGTAAACAAGCCAACATGCAAGCCAAGAAGGTGGAAGCCAACAAGGTTAACAAGCCAACATGCAAGCCAAGAAGGTGGAAGCCAACAAGGTAAACAAGCCAACATGCAAGCCAAGAAGGTGGAAGCCAACATGCAAGCAAAGAAGGTGGAAGCCAACAAGGTTAACAAGCCAACATGCAAGCCAAGAAGGTGGAAGCCAACAAGGTAAACAAGCCAACATGCAAGCCAAGAAGGTGGAAGCCAACAAGGTTAACAAGCCAACATGCAAGCCAAGAAGGTGGAAGCCAACAAGGTAAACAAGCCAACATGCAAGCCAAGAAGTTGGAAGCCAACATGCAAGCCAAGAAGGTGGAAGCCAACAAGGTTAACAAGCCAACATGCAAGCCAAGAAGGTGGAAGCCAACAAGGTTAACAAGCCAACATGCAAGCCAAGAAGTTGGAAGCCAACATGCAAGCCAAGAAGGTGGAAGCCAACAAGGTAAACAAGCCAACATGCAAGCCAAGAAGGTGGAAGCCAACAAGGTTAACAAGCCAACATGCAAGCCAAGAAGGTGGAAGCCAACAAGGTAAACAAGCCAACATGCAAGCCAAGAAGTTGGAAGCCAACATGCAAGCCAAGAAGGTGGAAGCCAACAAGGTTAACAAGCCAACATGCAAGCCAAGAAGGTGGAAGCCAACAAGGTTAACAAGCCAACATGCAAGCCAAGAAGGTGGAAGCCAACAAGGTTAACAAGCCAACATGCAAGCAAAGGAGGTGGAAGCCAACAAGGTTAACAAGCCAACATGCAAGCCAAGAAGGTGGAAGCCAACAAGGTTAACAAGCCAACATGCAAGCCAAGAAGGTGGAAGCTAACATGCAAGCCAAGAAGGTGGAAGCCAACAAGGTTAACAAGCCAACATGCAAGCCAAGAAGGTGGAAGCCAACATGCAAGCCAAGAAGGTGGAAGCCAACATGCAAGCCAAGAAGGTGGAAGCCAACAAACCAACACGGTCAGCAAGCCAACATGCAAGCAAAGGAGGTGGAAGCCAACAAGGTTAACAAGCCAACATGCAAGCCAAGAAGGTGGAAGCCAACAAGGTTAACAAGCCAACATGCAAGCCAAGAAGGTGGAAGCCAACAAGGTTAACAAGCCAACATGCAAGCCAAGAAGGTGGAAGCCAACAGGGTTAACAAGCCAACATGCAAGCCAAGAAGGTGGAAGCCAACATACAAGCCAAGAAGGTGGAAGCCAACAAGGTTAACAAGCCAACATGCAAGCCAAGAAGGTGGAAGCCAACATACAAGCCAAGGAGGTGGAAGCCAACATACAAGCCAAGGAGGTGGAAGCCAACAAAGTAAACAAGCCAACATGCAAGCCAAGAAGGTGGAAGCCAAAATACAAGCCAAGGAGGTGGAAGCCAACAAAGTAAACAAGCCAACATGCATGCCAAGAAGGTGGAAGCCAACATACAAGCCAAGAAGGTGGAAGCCAACAAGGTTAACAAGCCAACATGCAAGCCAAGAAGGTGGAAGCCAACATACAAGCCAAGAAGGTGGAAGCCAACAAGGTTAACAAGCCAACATGCAAGCCAAGAAGGTGGAAGCCAACATACAAGCCAAGAAGGTGGAAGCCAACAAGGTTAACAAGCCAACATGCAAGCCAAGAAGGTGGAAGCCAACATACAAGCCAAGAAGGTGGAAGCCAACAAGGTTAACAAGCCAACATACAAGCAAAGAAGGTGGAAGCCAACATACAAGCCAAGAAGGTGGAAGCCAACAAGGTAAACAAGCCAACATGCAAGCAAAGAAGGTGGAAGCCAACATACAAGCCAAGAAGGTGGAAGCCAACAAGGTTAACAAGCCAACATACAAGCAAAGAAGGTGGAAGCCAACATACAAGCCAAGAAGGTGGAAGCCAACAAGGTTAACAAGCCAACATACAAGCCAAGAAGGTGGAAGCCAACATACAAGCCAAGAAGGTGGAAGCCAACAAGGTTAACAAGCCAACATACAAGCAAAGAAGGTGGAAGCCAACATACAAGCCAAGAAGGTGGAAGCCAACAAGGTTAACAAGCCAACATGCAAGCAAAGAAGGTGGAAGCCAACAAGGTAAACAAGCCAACATGCAAGCCAAGAAGGTGGAAGCCAACAAGGTTAACAAGCCAACATGCAAGCCAAGAAGGTGGAAGCCAACATACAAGCCAAGAAGGTGGAAGCCAACAAGGTTAACAAGCCAACATGCAAGCCAAGAAGGTGGAAGCCAACATACAAGCCAAGAAGGTGGAAGCCAACAAGGTTAACAAGCCAAGAAGGTGGAAGCCAACATACAAGCCAAGAAGGTGGAAGCCAACAAGGTTAACAAGCCAACATGCAAGCAAAGAAGGTGGAAGCCAACATACAAGCCAAGAAGGTGGAAGCCAACAAGGTTAACAAGCCAACATACAAGCAAAGAAGGTGGAAGCCAACATACAAGCCAAGAAGGTGGAAGCCAACAAGGTTAACAAGCCAACATACAAGCCAAGAAGGTGGAAGCCAACATACAAGCCAAGAAGGTGGAAGTCAACAAGGTTAACAAGCCAACATACAAGCAAAGAAGGTGGAAGCCAACATACAAGCCAAGAAGGTGGAAGCCAACAAGGTTAACAAGCCAACATGCAAGCAAAGAAGGTGGAAGCCAACAAGGTAAACAAGCCAACATGCAAGCAAAGAAGGTGGAAGCCAACAAGGTTAACAAGCCAACATGCAAGCAAAGAAGGTGGAAGCCAACATACAAGCCAAGAAGGTGGAAGCCAACAAAGTAAACAAGCCAACATGCAAGCAAAGAAGGTGGAAGCCAACAAGGTAAACAAGCCAACATGCAAGCCAAGAAGGTGGAAGCCAACAAGGTTAACAAGCCAACATGCAAGCAAAGAAGGTGGAAGCCAACAAGGTTAACAAGCCAACATGCAAGCAAAGAAGGTGGAAGCCAACAAGGTTAACAAGCCAACATGCAAGCCAAGAAGG
Source organism: Myxine glutinosa (assembly GCF_964187855.1). Taxonomy (NCBI): domain Eukaryota; kingdom Metazoa; phylum Chordata; class Myxini; order Myxiniformes; family Myxinidae; genus Myxine; species Myxine glutinosa. The sequence continues at coordinate 187,609 of NW_027616354.1, read as the reverse complement.
TGGAAGCCAACAAGGTTAACAAGCCAACATGCAAGCCAAGAAGGTGGAAGCCAACAAGGTTAACAAGCCAACATGCAAGCCAAGAAGGTGGAAGCCAACATACAAGCCAAGAACGTGGAAGCCAACAAGGTTAACAAGCCAACATACAAGCAAAGAAGGTGGAAGCCAACATACAAGCCAAGAAGGTGGAAGCCAACAAGGTTAACAAGCCAACATGCAAGCAAAGAAGGTGGAAGCCAACATACAAGCCAAGAAGGTGGAAGCCAACAAGGTTAACAAGCCAACATACAAGCCAAGAAGGTGGAAGCCAACATACAAGCCAAGAAGGTGGAAGCCAACAAGGTTAACAAGCCAACATACAAGCAAAGAAGGTGGAAGCCAACATACAAGTCAAGAAGGTGGAAGCCAACAAGGTTAACAAGCCAACATGCAAGCAAAGAAGGTGGAAGCCAACAAGGTAAACAAGCCAACATGCAAGCAAAGAAGGTATAAGCCAACATACAAGCCAAGAAGGTGGAAGCCAACAAGGTTAACAAGCCAACATACAAGCCAAGAAGGTGGAAGCCAACAAGGTAAACAAGCCAACATGCAAGCAAAGAAGGTGGAAGCCAACAAGGTTAACAAGCCAACATGCAAGCAAAGAAGGTGGAAGCCAACAAGGTTAACAAGCCAACATACAAGCCAAGAAGGTGGAAGCCAACAAAGTAAACAAGCCAACATGCAAGCAAAGAAGGTGGAAGCCAACAAGGTAAACAAGCCAACATGCAAGCCAAGAAGGTGGAAGCCAACAAGGTTAACAAGCCAACATGCAAGCAAAGAAGGTGGAAGCCAACAAGGTAAACAAGCCAACATGCAAGCCAAGAAGGTGGAAGCCAACAAGGTTAACAAGCCAACATGCAAGCCAAGAAGGTGGAAGCCAACAAGGTTAACAAGCCAACATGCAAGCCAAGAAGGTGGAAGCCAACAAGGTTAACAAGCCAACATACAAGCCAAGAAGGTGGAAGCCAACAAGGTAAACAAGCCAACATGCAAGCAAAGAAGGTGGAAGCCAACATGCAAGCAAAGAAGGTGGAAGCCAACAAGGTAAACAAGCCAACATACAAGCCAAGAAGGTGGAAGCCAACAAGGTTAACAAGCCAACATACAAGCAAAGAAGGTGGAAGCCAACAAGGTAAACAAGCCAACATGCAAGCAAAGAAGGTGGAAGCCAACATGCAAGCAAAGAAGGTGGAAGCCAACAAGGTAAACAAGCCAACATACAAGCCAAGAAGGTGGAAGCCAACAAGGTAAACAAGCCAACATGCAAGCAAAGAAGGTGGAAGCCAACATGCAAGCAAAGAAGGTGGAAGCCAACAAGGTTAACAAGCCAACATACAAGCAAAGAAGGAGGAAGCCAACAAGGCAAACAAGCCAACATACAAGCCAAGAAGGTGGAAGCCAACATACAAGCCAAGAAGGTGGAAGCCAACAAGGTTAACAAGCCAACATACAAGCCAACAAGGTGGAAGCCAACAACGTAAACAAGCCAACATGCAAGCAAAGAAGGTGGAAGCCAACAAGGTAAACAAGCCAACATGCAAGCAAAGAAGGTGGAAGCCAACAAGGTAAACAAGCCAACATGCAAGCAAAGAAGGTGGAAGCCAACAAGGTAAACAAGCCAACATGCAAGCAAAGAAGGTGGAAGCCAACATACAAGCCAAGAAGGTGGAAGCCAACAAGGTAAACAGGCCAACATGCAAGCAAAGAAGGTGGAAGCCAACATGCAAGCAAAGAAGGTGGAAGCCAACAAGGTTAACAAGCCAACATACAAGCAAAGAAGGTGGAAGCCAACATACAAGCCAAGAAGGTGGAAGCCAACAAGGTTAACAAGCCAACATACAAGCCAAGAAGGTGGAAGCCAACATACAAGCCAAGAAGGTGGAAGCCAACAAGGTAAACAAGCCAACATACAAGCCAAGATGATGGAAGCCAACAAGGTAAACAAGCCAACATACAAGCCAAGAAAGTGGAAGCCAACAAGGTAAACAAGCCAACATGCAAGCAAAGAAGGTGGAAGCCAAAAAGGTAAACAAGCCAACATGCAAGCAAAGAAGGTGGAAGCCAACATACAAGCCAAGAAGGTGGAAGCCAACAAGGTAAACAAGCCAACATGCAAGCAAAGAAGGTGGAAGCCAACATGCAAGCAAAGAAGGTGGAAGCCAACAAGGTTAACAAGCCAACATACAAGCCAAGAAGGTGGAAGCCAACAAGGTAAACAAGCCAACATACAAGCAAAGAAGGTGGAAGCCAACATACAAGCCAAGAAGGTGGAAGCCAACAAGGTTAACAAGCCAACATACAAGCCAAGAAGGTGGAAGCCAACATACAAGCCAAGAAGGTGGAAGCCAACAAGGTAAACAAGCCAACATACAAGCAAAGAAGGTGGAAGCCAACATACAAGCCAAGAAGGTGGAAGCCAACAAGGTAAACAAGCCAACATGCAATCCAAGAAGATAGGAGCGAACTAGCAATCCAAGAAGGTGGAAGCCAACAAGGTTAAGAAGCCAACATGCAAGTCAAGAAGATAGGAGCCAACTAGCAATCCAAGAAGGTGGAAGCCAACAAGGTTAAGAAGCCAACATGCAAGTCAAGACGATAGGAGCCAACTAGCAATCCAAGAAGATAGGAGCGAACTCGCAATCCAAGAAGATAGAAGCCAACTAGCAATCCAAGAAGATAGGAGCGAACTCGCAATCCAAGAAGATAGAAGCCAACATGCAATCCAAGAAGATAGGAGCGAACATGCAATTCAAGAAGATAGAAGCCAACATGCAATCCAAGAAGGTGGAAGCCAACATGCAATCCAAGAAGTTAGGAGCGAACATGCAATCCAAGAAGATAGAAGCCAACATGCAATCCAAGAAGGTGGAAGCCAACATGCAATCCAAGAAGATAGGAGCGAACATGCAATCCAAGAAGGTGGAAGCCAACATGCAATCCAAGAAGATAGAAGCCAACATGCAATCCAAGAAGGTGGAAGCCAACATGCAATCCAAGAAGATAGAAGCCAACATGCAATCCAAGAAGATAGAAGCCAACATGCAATCCAAGAAGGTGGAAGCCAACATGCAATCCAAGGAGATAGAAGCCAACATGCAATCCAAGAAGATAGAAGCCAACATGCAATCCAAGGAGATAGAAGCCAACATGCAATCCAAGAAGGTGGAAGCCAACATGCAATCCAAGAAGATAGAAGCCAACATGCAATCCAAGAAGATAGAAGCCAACATGCAATCCAAGAAGGTGGAAGCCAACATGCAATCCAAGAAGATAGAAGCCAACATGCAATCCAAGAAGGTGGAAGCCAACATGCAATCCAAGAAGATAGAAGCCAACATGCAATCCAAGAAGGTGGAAGCCAACATGCAATCCAAGAAGATAGGAGCGAACATGCAATCCAAGAAGATAGAAGCCAACATGCAATCCAAGAAGGTGGAAGCCAACATGCAATCCAAGAAGATAGAAGCCAACATGCAATCCAAGAAGATAGAAGCCAACATGCAATCCAAGAAGGTGGAAGCCAACATGCAATCCAAGAAGATAGAAGCCAACATGCAATCCAAGAAGGTGGAAGCCAACATGCAATCCAAGAAGATCAGCAAGCCAAAAAGGTGGAAGTGAACAAGATCAGCAAGCCAACATTGATAAAAGGAATATGCTGTCAAAAAATAACAGACACGAGTACATGAGCCTGGCATTAGTTGGTGGACATTAAATATCCCATGGTGTCCTTCCCGAAGGTTAGTCGAGTTATCGTCGGCACCCTGAACAAATTACAAAGTTCTGCGAGAACAGACAGAAAAAAAAAAACTGCAACAGTAGCACATTCGTACTCGCAGCAACAACTACATTGACGCAAACCTGCAGCCAGCTGCCGTATATATGAGAAGAAAAGAAAGAAGAAGAAGAAGAAGAAGCAGCCTGGACCCAACATATAACAATCAGTCAGATGACCTAAGGCTGTAGTGCCTCGACTCTATTGACAAAATAATCTTCAATAATTAGCTGTCCTAACATTCTTTAAGTCAAGTGGCAATTCCAGTTTATACATCCCACCAACAGTTCAGGTTGATGAGGAATCTCACATTTGTCTTTATCTATTTTTTTTTACAACAAATGGATGAGTTTGTGTGTGTGTGTTTCAGGCATACTTTTTGTGTGTATTAATTACATACATCTATTAATTAATTATGTATTACATACAATTGTAATGTACCTTTTAACTATTTAGACTGCTGAGACCCCTTTCACGTTTGAATACCCTTTAAGACCCCTCAGAACTTTAAGACCCCAAAGACCCCTAAAACACAGGGGATCCAAAAGTCCTCGAGGATCCAAAGCACCCAGAAGACCCAAAAGTACCAAAAATACCCCGATTATCCCGAATATCCCAAAGACCAAAAAGACCCAAAAGACCCAAACGTCCCTGACAACCCAAAAGATCCAGAGGACCCAATAGAACAAGAGGACTAAAAACTCCCATACCCAAACGACACTGAAGACCCAAAAGTCCTCGAGCACCCAAAAGACTCCAATGACCCAAAATAGTCAGAGTCTGGCAGACAGGTATGCTACAACGCGGTGAAGACCAATGAAGATTTGGTCCAATCTACCAATCGGCCCACTTGTTATGCTAAAGTCTCATCTCAAGGTATATGGAATCCCTCTCTGCTTTGGTCGGCTACTCTGTTGTTATTCGTGTTTTTATTTTAAGCTCAACGGCTTGGTGATTTGACTTTGGGATGCAATGAATTGTGAACTTAGAAACCATATAGCATCACAACAGTGTGGTGGAAAAGGTGCAAAGAAAGTCATAGTATTGGAATGAAAACACTTACCTTGTGAGATTTCTTAATTGGAGATTTGTCACACCTTTGAGAACACACACGCACACACACATGATTTTACGCCATGCTTTAATCCAACTTCAGAAAGAGATCTATGAGCAAGGAGCACAACTTGAGGCAGGATTTGACAATAATATCAGGAATGAAACATCGCAACAAAACATCGTTTCAATAAACAACAATTGGAATACATTTACATTGTTGAAAAATAAATGTTAAATTTAGGAATTTTCATCTTCCCACCAAACCTTTCATATACTCACTGGACAATTGTCATATATTTGCACCACCTTAGCAGAAATACAGCCATTAATTACAATAGTCAATGTAAAAACAGATCCTCTCAACCAAAGGTCCAGTGAGCTTATTTCCAATCCAAGCAAAATGATGAAATCCATTGTTTCTACTGATGTCAAGTCTTTCCGCTTTTCAAAACGCCTGATCTCTGACTATCAATTTGGATTAAATTCTGGTCACTCAAGCAATGAGTCTGGCAGCCTGCACTGTTTGTCAAGCTCACTTCTGGTGGCATACAAAGTTACCTTCCTACCTTTGCTTTCTTACTTCCTCCACTTGCACAGTCAATGTGATGTTATAAATGGAACGCTCTCCTTCTCTCTCCTCTCCCAGTGGAGGCTTGAGGTCCCCAAGGTGTGTGTTGGGCCCAGGCGTGTTCCTCCACTTCATAAATGACCACTCTGATGCTCTTGGAAACACTCTCTGCCTCTTTGCAAATGACTCCATTTGTGTTGTACAATAACCCAATATGGTTGCCAGACCACGTGACCGATGACATCATAAATTTACATTGTCTAATATAATTGTTCCGTAGATCATGCTCAGGAAATTTCAAAATGATCGGACTATGGTGAAAATTCCGTGTCCATCGGACCAACAGTTGCAGAGAAAAAAAAAATCATACTGATTGGATAAAGCATTGTACTTGTCGAATTATGACGTCATAATGAAGGCATCGAAGACATCATCATTAACATATCCTATTCCCCATGGGGAGTACTTGACAATGAGCAATGTTTAATTATTTCCCATGCAATGATTTTCCAAGATGGCGGCCATACCACGTGACATATGACGTCATAATTATCGCTAAAAAAAAGTTCTGCAGGCGGTGGAGCTCCTATGATGCAAAATTTCGTGTCAATGAGATTATCTGGGTCAGAAAGCAGAAAATTCCAAGAGTGTTTCAATATTGATTGATTGCACGGCACTACACACACCCACAAACTAATTCCGGCAGATGGGAATTTAAAACATGCAGACACGAACGACATATGTAAGTACCCATGGCATACGTACGACACAAGCAAATGATCGCTTAACCCCGCTTTTCACTTCCTGAGTGCAGGATAAATCAAATCAAAAGATTCTATCTTTGGGCAACGTAAATGTTTCGACAAATACAGCATACCTGACATAAAACAGCATGTAGGCCTTTTGTTTCAGTACAGTCGTGATTTTTACTTCCTTTACATCTTCATTCTTCTTCATATACCAGGCTCGATTACTTCCCTGCAAGAGCAATTATTGCAATACTAATGAGTACAAAGGAAACAGAAAAAGAGCAATCAGCATTTAACAAAATTAAAACTATGTCAAAAAGGTTTGACAAATATTGATATCTTTGGTGAGTTAGCATTAAGCTGTCTATGAGATTATCTGGATCAGAAAGCAGAAAATTCCAAGAGTGTTTCAATATTGATTGATTGCACGGCACTACACACACCCACAAACTAATTCCGGCAGATGGGAGGCCAAGTTCAACACTGATCTGAGGGACGGCGCACACACACTGACACTGATGAATCACCCTGCCTGCGAAACACCAGGATGACAGTTTATAGCGTCATTGGCGTGTGTGTGTGTGTGTAACCTTTCTCAGAGATGGCTGAACGGATCTTCCATCAAACTTTCAGAGGTTCATCAGTGAATGTCGTGGAGTGTTTTAGGCAAAAATAAATTTGATAATTTTGAAAAAAAAAGTTCGATTCAGTATATATATATATATATATACACAAAGAATTAAGTTAAGCACCCCCCCCCGTTTTTTTACAACCTCGCACATTACAAGTTTGTTGTCGTCAAAACAGTGTAATATACCCATGATATTGCTATATTTTCTGGAGAAGTGATATTATGGTCACATAAAAACATAACAATCATGCCGTTTTCAATATTTTATTCTGAATAATTTAAGGTGAAATTTTTTGGGAATTTTAGGCATATTTTCACCTCAATTTAAGTATGGAGCTATAGGTCCATCACGGACAGTGTGGATGACGTTTATGTTTTCTAACGTACAGTCATTGTTCTGAGAAGACCTCTAGCAATCTTTGCGTCAATAACGTGTGTAGGACCCACGTGATCGGATCACTGACTCAACCAATCACTTTTTTTCACTTTGATCACTCAATTTCATCAATGGATAATTGCTAATGTCATACCAATCATTATTTGATCTCACATACCTTAGAATATATGCCAATGTATACATATACACAAATAATATATATTAGGGGGTGCTTACCTTAATTCGTTGTGTAGGGGTGCTTAACTTAATTCTTTGTGTATATATACACTACATGGTCAAAAGTATGTTTACACCCAAGCATCACGCCTGTTTGTGCTAGTCGAACACCTAATTACAAAATCATGGGTTGGTCCCCCCTTTGCTGCTATAACAGCCTCCAGTCTTCTGGGAAGACTTTCGACTATATGTTGGAACATTGCTGCGGGGATTTGCTTCCATTCAGCCACAAGAGCGTTAGTGAGGTCGGGCACTGATATTGGGCGATTAGGCCTGGCTCACAGTCGGCATTCCAATTCATCCCAAAGGTGTTTGATGGGGTCGAGGTCAGGGCTCTGTGCAGGCCAGTCAAGTTCTTCCACACGGATCTCGACAAACGATTTCTGTATGGACTTCGCTTTGTGCACTGGGGCATTGTCATGCTGAAACAGGAAAGAGCCTTCCCCAAAACTGTTGCTACAAATTTGGAAGCACACAATTGTCTAGAATGTCATTGTATACTGTAGCGTTAAGATTCCCCTTCACTGGAACTAAGGGGCCCAGCCCGAACCATGAAAAACAGCCCCAGACCATTATTTATCCTCCACCAAACTTTAAAGGTGGCACTATACATTTGGGCAGGTGGCGTTCTCCTGGCATCCACCAAACTCAGATTCATCCCGCGGAGTGCCAGATGGTGAAGTGTGATTCATCACTCCCGAGAACGCGTTTCCACTGCTCCAGAGTCCAATGGCGGCAAGCTTTACACCACTGCAGCCGATGCTTGGCATTGCGCATGGTTATCTTAGGCTTTTGCGCGGCTGCTCGGACACGGAAACCCATTTCATGAAGCTCCTGACGACCAGTTGTTGTGCTGACGTTGCTTTCAGAGGCAGATTGGAACTCAGTAGTGAGTGTTGCACCGAGGACAGACGATTTTTACGCGCTTCAGCACTCCGCGGTCCCGTTCTGTGAGCTTGTGTGGCCTACCACTTTGTGGCTGAGCTGATGTTGCTTCGAGACGTTTCCACTTCACAATAACAGCACTTACAATTGACCGGGGCAGCTCTTACAGGGCAAAAACTTGACGAACTGACTTGTTGGAAAGGTGGCATCCAATGATGGTGCCACGTTGAAAGTCACTGAGCTCTTAAGCTCGGCCCAATCGACTTCAAAATGTTTGTCGATGGAGAATGCATGGCTGTGTGCTTGATAATATATACCTGTCAGCAATGGGTGTGGCTGAAACAGCCAAATCCACTAATTATAATGGGTGTCTGCATACCTTTGGCCATGTAGTGCAAATATGTACAGTATATATATATATATATATATATATATATATATATATATATATATATATATATTAATTGTAAAGATACAGGTGCACACAAAATAGTTTAATTTGAAACGAATTAAATAATTAAACTATCACAGAACATGGTTATACGAGCTGTTGAGAAGGACAGTACTTAAGTGGCCATCAGCTAGTGATTATAATGGATGCAAGTGGACATATTTATATTGCACATTTATGTGCCATCTCGTTCTTCTATGAGCCAGGCCTTTGTGTACAAAATAATAATAATAAGGGGACAGAAGCATGTTATCTTCCCATCAACGTAAACATCTATGACAGCTATACCTTGACATATGAGAGATAACTGCCCGATGTGCAGTCTTCGCCAGTGTGAACAATGGCGGCGTAAAGCTTGTACATCAGTTTGGCCTTGCAGGGGTGTGTTAGGTATGGGCGCAGGTCCAACTCTTTGGAGAACTTAACATTCTGAAAGGGAAGGAAAAACAGGAACACTTTAGGAAATGTTGTGTCATGCCACCCTGGTATGTATGCATTTGCCTTCCAATAATAAACTGAATCTCCTGCTTTGAAAAAAGGCAAAAGTATAACTGTCTCCTGTATCCTGGAACTCAAACTATGTACTGAAAACATACTGTTTCTACTATATGAACTATTTCCAAACAGAGGGGAATTTTGCATAGTGCTGCCTTTCCATAGCTTGCCCTTCAGCGCCCATCCCAGTTGCCTGGAGGGAATTAGAAGACAAAACATAGTGAGGCCTGGTACAATATGTACACCAGACAAGAAGCAGAAGTAAAATGACCTCCTCTCAAAGTGAAAAATGAGTCAGCTGGGTTTTTATTGACAACCCATTGTTGAGAGTGTAACTCTCATCAAACTTCCAGAAGCTTATAATCCAAATCTCCTGTGATTTCTCATGGGATCTAATAATATCCTCATCAGATTCTCATGAGGTTTCATGAGATATGCATCTGAGATTTTGTAAACAAAGTCTCGATGTATTCCATTGTGCCTAATTTTCACTACTTCCATTGTGGCCAACATATAATTAACCTTGTCAATCTTCCCGTTGACGGACTTGTCAAAACGCTTGAGCACCAAGGTCAGAACGTTCGGCGGATCGTGGATGGAGTGAGCGTGATAATCATACTTTGCATCGCAACTGCAAAAGAAAAATAGCAAAAGTCGTCACCAAGAAAAAGATGACATCAATATCAATCACAGGAATTGAAGTTCATTGTCATGATGAATACATTGCAACAAACTATTAAAACCAAAAGCAAAATCAAATCAAATGTTGGCAGGAACACCAAAAGTGCAACTAAAAAACAAACTTTTCTGATAAGGTGTCATTTCAGTGCCCATCCAGGTTTCCTCACAGCATTAAGCATCAATTACAGTGTTAAAGTGCATAACATGTACACCAATAACAGGACTACTACAACAACAACTACTACTACAACTACTACTACTACTACTACTACTACTACTACTACTACAACAACTACTACTACGCCACACCATTTTGCTGCTCCTCGAGGTGTGCTAATTTTCGACATTTCCTCCTCATCCTCCTCCGTTTTTGTTTGTATTGTTGTTTTGTTTTGGTTATCTTAACCGAGTTGGTTCATTTTAGTATTTTATTTTGACGTTCCGTTTGATTTAATTAGTCCTTTTGGTTTCAGGCCTAGCCGCGGCATGCGGCCGCGCCCGTGTGGGACTAGTTACGCCTTATTGCGGCGATATCGTGAAAGTACTTAGCGACCATTTTGTTCTTTGGTTTAATCATCATTTAGTGTGCTGAAATTGCTCACTGTGATGAGCAGGTGTGTCAGTGAGCATTATTTGATGAATAACGTGTATTTGTTACCTTGGTTCTGAGAGGACAATTAATTATTTTTGAATCATGCCGATGCATAATGAATGGGCTGATGTCGCTATTTTTTCACTATTTTCCTGGATTTTGTTGTTTTTTTACACCAAATTAGTTGCTATTTTTCACTATTTGCCTGGATTTTGTTGTTTTTTTTACACCAAATTAGTTGCTATTTTTTTCACTATTTCCCTGAATTTTTTTAAATCAAATTAGTTGTTATTTTTTCACTATTTTCCTGGATTTTTTTTCACCAAATTAGTTGCAATTTTTTTCACTATTTCCCTGAATTTTGTTTTTTTACACCAAATTAGTTGCTATTTTTTCACTATTTTCCTGGATTTTTGTTTTTTTTACACGAAATTAGTTGATATTTTTTCACTATTTTCCTGGATTTTGTTGTTGTTTTTTTACACCAAATTAGTTGCTATTTTTTTCACTATTTCCCTGAATTTTGTTTTTTTTACACCAAATTAGTTGATCTTTTTTCACTATTTTACTGGATTTTTGTTTTTTTTACACCAAATTAGTTGATATTTTTTCACTATTTTCCTGGATTTTTGGGTTTTTTTACACCAAATTAGTTGATATTTTTTCACTATTTTCCTGGATTTTGTTGTTGTTTTTACACCAAATTAGTTGCTATTTTTTCACTATTTTGCTGGGTTTTGTTTTTTACACCAAATTAGTTGATATTTTTTCACTATTTCCCTGAATTTTTTTTTTACACCAAATTAGTTGATATTTTTTCACTATTTTCCTGGATTTTTGGGGTTTTTTACACCAAATTAGTTGATATTTTCCACTATTTTCCTGGATTTTTTTTTACACCAAATTAGTTGCTATTTTTTCACTATTTTCCTGGATTTTTGTTTTTTTTACACCAAATTAGTTGATATTTTTTCACTATTTCCCTGAATTTTTTTTTTACACCAAATTAGTTGATCTTTTTCACTATTTTCCTGGATTTTTGTTTTTTTTACACCAAATTAGTTGATCTTTTTCACTATTTTCCTGGATTTTTGTTTTTTTACACGAAATTAGTTGATATTTTTTCACTATTTTCCTGGATTTTTGTTTTTTTTACACCAAATTAGTTGATCTTTTTCACTATTTTCCTGGATTTTTGTTTTTTTTTTACACCAAATTAGTTGATTTTTTTCACTATTTCCCTGAATTTTGTTTTTTTTACACCAAATTAGTTGCTATTTTTTCACTATTTTCCTGGATTTTTGTTTTTTTACACCAAATTAGTTGATATTTTTTCACTATTTTCCTGGATTTTTGTTTTTTTTACACCAAATTAGTTGATCTTTTTCACTATTTTCCTGGATTTTTGTTTTTTTTTACACCAAATTAGTTGATTTTTTTTCACCATTTCCCTGAATTTTGTTTTTTTTACACGAAATTAGTTGCTATTTTTTCACCATTTTACTGAACTTATACTTTTTCCACCAATTTCGTTGTTATTTTTTCACTACGTTTTTGTTCCAAAAGTGGCTATTTAAAATATATTCTATTTTTTTCCTAATTTGTTTTGTTCCAAAACTCACTCTTTAAAAACTATTTTTCTCCCAGTTGTTTTTCTTCAACTAAGAAACACACATTTAATGTGCTATTAAAAGATGAACTTGACACCTCTCATCATGTGTGTATCCTGTAAACACATGCATGATTGACTCACATGAAGAGTAAATTGAACGGTGGGCCCCACCACTGGACTACATCCAATATCATAGCATATCATTTACCACCGGAAACCCGAAGAGGGTGCGCACCCACTGCACTAACTCCCTCCAGGCTCCCACCACACCCCTGCATTGCGCTATGTCGATAGATAAAGATTTACATGCGATAACTCAATTTTATTCCTTCCCCGGGGATTTCTGAAGGTAAAATGTGAAACTTCCCACCTCTCGCAATCCACGTCCGACTCAATCCTCTGGGAGAAGTGGCGCTTCAAGGCCGACGTCACATTGGTCACGTGCTGTGGGTAAAGGGCACAACAATGAGGTGTGAAAAAATAAATTCCAAAATAACAATCGGACATGAATCGTGGCGGCAAGTGCTTCAAATACTGGCCATTTGATATCCACATTTGAGGGATATAAAATAAATTGTATTAAACGAAACATATGGATGAATCATCGTGCCTGTGAAACACCAGGATAACAGTTTTTGTTTGGGAAACAAATAACATGTTTTGATAACTCCCCCTTCAGTGGAGGATGAATGTGCATGTGACGTCACCACATTGGTTGTCCGCCATCTTGGTGTACAAGCAAACAAAAGGAAACTACATGTGGGCTGCATCTTTGTGTTTACATCAGTTAAAAGAGAAGTTAAAATGGTGAAGCTTTGCGCATTATTTTGTTGTGACAATTGTACCGATGGAGGATTGGTTACCGTGTCATAGACTACCGACGGCACAACAATATGGAGACTTGCGAGTTATGAGGGACGCGTTCAAGTTGGATTCGGAATGAGATTCTCACAGCAGTCCAAGAAACGGCAAACGTGTGTGTGTGTGTGTGTGTGTGTATCAATATGTGTATGTATGTGTGTGTGTGTGTATCAATATGTGTATTTGTGTGTTTGTGTGTGTGTATCAATATGTGTATTTGTGTGTGTGTGAGTGTGTGTGTCAATATGTGTATTTGTGTGTGAGAGAGAGTGTGTGTGTGTGTGTGTGTGTGTGTGTGTGTGTGTGTGTGTGTGTGTGTGTGTGTGTGTGTGTGTTGAGTGTGTGTTTGTGTGTGTGTATCAATATGTGTATTTGTGTGTTTGTGTGTGTGTATGTGTGTTTGTGTGTGTGTGTGTGTGTGTGTCAATATCTGTATTTGTGTGTGTGTGTGTGTGTGTGTGTGTGTGTGTTTGTGTTTGTGTGTGTGTGTGTGTGTGTCAATATGTGTATTTGTGTGTTTGTGTGTGTGTGTGTATCAATATGTGTATTTGTGTGTTTGTCTGTGTGTATGTGTGTATGTGTGTTTGTGTGTGTGTGTGTGTGTGTGTGTGTGTTAATATCTGTGTGTGTGTGTGTGTGTGTGTGTGTGTGTGTGTGTTTGTGTTTGTGTGTGTGTGTATCAATATGTGTATTTGTGTGTTTGTGTGTGTGTATCAATATGTGTATTTGTGTGTGTGTGTGTGTGTGTGTGTGTGTGTGTTTGTGTGTGTGTGTGTGTGTGTGTATTTGTGTGTGTGTGTAAGTTGTTGTTGGATATCTGAACTGTATTGATGGATACTGATACTGCATCCATGTTTTGACCGTCTGAAACTCCCTTGAAGTAAACATATCTGCCCTCAACTTTTCAGGATTGACAGGAGTAGACCCAGCAGAACTCGAACTTGAACTGGCTGGTTTGCAGGAAGGACAAGGACATGTGGAGTTCGAAATTCAGAGGCTTCGTGACCAAACTCGAAAGTCGAGAAAGGCACAGATCTACCCTGTTACAGATCTACCCTGGTACAGATCTACCCTGGCACAGATCTACCCTGGCACAGGTCTACCCTGGCACAGATCTACCCTGGCACAGATCTTCCCTGGTACAGATCTACCCTGGTACAGATCTACCCTGGTACAGATCTACCCTGGCACAGATCTACCCTGGCACAGATCTACCCTGGCACAGGTCTACCCTGGCACAGATCTACCCTGGCACAGATCTACCCTGGCACAGGTCCACCCTTGTACAGGTCTACCCTGTTACAGATCTACCCTGGCACAGATCTACCCTTGTACAGGTCTATTCTGGTACAGATATACCCTGGCACAGATCTACCCTGGCACAGATCTACCCTGGCACAGGTCTACCCTTGTACAGGTCTACCCTTGTACAGGTCTATTCTGGTACAGATCTACCCTGGCACAGGTCTACCCTTGTACAGGTCTATTCTGGTACAGATCTACCCTGGCACAGATCTACCCTGGCACAGATCTACCCTGGCACAGGTCTACCCTTGTACAGGTCTACCGTGGCACAGAACTACACTGGCACAGATCTACCCTGGTACATATCTACCCTGGTACAGATCTAACCTGGTACAGATCTACCCTGGTACAGAGCTAACCTGGTACAGATCTACCCTGGTACAGGTCTACCCTTGTAGAGGTCTATCCTGGTACAGATCTACCCTGGCACAGGTCTACCCTTGTACAGTTCTATCCTGGTACAGATCTACCCTGGCACAGGTCCACCCTGGTACAGATCTAACCTGGTACAGATGTACCCTGGTACAGGTCTACCCTTGTACAGGTCTATCCTGGTACAGATCTACCTTGGCACAGGTCTACCCTTGTACAGGTCTACCCTGGTACAGATCTACGCTGGCACAGGTCCACCCTGGCACAGATCTAACCTGGTACAGATCTAACCTGGTACAGATCTACACTGGCACAGGTCTACCCTGGCACAGGTCTACCCTTGTACAGGTCTACCCTTGTACAGGTCTACCCTTGTACAGGTCTATCCTGGTAGAGATCTAACCTGGTACAGATTTACCCTGGTACAGATCTAACCTGGTACAGATCTAACCTGGTACAGATCTACCCTGCCACTTCAACACAGTTGTCCTGAATTCGATGATTTCAAAAAAACAAGCCAATTGTGTTTGAAGTTTGGAATTCTTTACCGGATACCGACAGTAACATGGAGAGATATGCACTTGGCATTCTGTCCACCTTCGGATATACTTTCCGATGCGAGCAGGTGTTTTCAAGTATGAATTTCATAAAAAATCACACTGAGAAACTAATTGAACAAGGCGAGTTCAGAGTCTTGCTTGAAAATGAAAACGACTCCATTCTGTCCAAACATCGAACAACTCTGCAGAGAAACTCGACAGCAGAAATTGAACTAGAATATGGGTAATCTGACTCAAGATACTGAAGAAAAATGAATGGCCGCTTTAGTGATGGAAACGCAATAAACATGTGTTGAGTTACAAATCAATGTTTGTGACTTTTTCCTGTTATTCAATTCCAGAACAATGCAGCTCTCAATATATTACCTTTTGACCAAATTTGGAAAAAATGGATCTTCTTGTCATTTGGGTTAGGTGAGGAGGCACAGCCCCACCCTCTTCCCACATGTGCAGGGTGGTAGTGCCTCGACAGATTGCATGTCACTGCATATACGATGCATTTACGATGGACAGAGTCAGAAACGGGGCGTATGGATTGGGTCTCGCTCGTCCGTCCGTCTGTCTGTGCATGCGTGTATCCACAACCATATATCGTACATGTTTGGACCGATTTTGCTCATAGTAGACACAAAGACAACACATGATTGTATACATATGCACATCATTTTGTTTCGCGATGCGATCAACGATGACCGACTGGCGGCCATTTTAGATGCAAAAAACCTGATGTGGAACACTTCCTCAACCATATCTCGGAGATGTATGGACGAATTTTGTTCATACTTGACACAAAGACAACACATGATTGTATACATATGCACATCATTTTGTTTCGCGATGCGATCAAAGATGGCCGACTGGCGGTCATTTTAGATGCAAAAAAAACCCAATGTTAAACACGTCCTCAACCATTTCTCGGACATGCATTTATTGATCTTATTCAAACTTGCCGCACAGATAAGGAATGAGGGCTTACATATGCAAAATGTTTTGTTTTGGAATCCCACCAAAAATGGCCGACTGGCGGCCGTTTAGCTCTGTAAAGCAAAATTACTAAAACCATGGGGGCCATGACATTTTATGTCTTATTGTCCTTGTTAAATCGTCAAAACGAAATTCCAATGTGTATTTCAGAGAGTGAGTTGGGGTCAGAATTTCTGGCGTATTTGAACATGTGAGTTCAAAAGATAGCTCCTCGTCACAGGTCTGTCATGTGAAGTCAGAGGAGATTTAATAAGACCAGCCAAAATCACCCGGCGTTCCCCGGGTTCTTTTTGAATGCATTTACTACTATAATTCAGCTTTTACTCGCGGCCGTGGAAGATTGACTACTATATAATTTAGCTCAGCTTTTAATTGTGAAATGGGCCCAGCCCGGCCGAAGCGGCCTCGACCGGCCTCGCCACCGAGCCGATAACCTTCCCGGGGCCCGTCCCGACATTTTTTGTATTGGAGGTTTCCTCCTATATTTCACCGTTCAGGAGATTAGCTTGCGCAGACAAACAAACAAACAAACAAAAACTTTTCTTTCACATATTTTGATAGAAGATAGAAGATAGATATGTATGTAAAAAAAAATACAGTACATGTTGATACATGTAAAGTAATTTTTTTAAACGGTCTTTGGGGTTGCAGATCTGATTTTTAATGAAGTTTTTACATACCTTTATGTCCAACACGATATGTTCGACATATTCATGGAGATGCGACACCTTTGAACAAAACTTGCATTTCACTGTAAAATTGGCAAGAAAAAAAAGATTCCAAGGTTGAAACGTAACTCAAGCAAATAACAATGCACGCATTTTACTGAAACAGTTGGACAATAACATATATGTAAAGTACACAACCATTTTATAATGCACGTCACATGATGGCTCGGTCATATAAATACAGACTCTTCACTGCCATTTCGCACAATAAGGATTTATTTTATATGCTCGTTTCCAGATATTTACACTCAATCACAGGACTTCATTCCGTCTGATATTTAGCTTTGGCAATGTGCGAGTTACAAGCAATGAAAGTTGATGGTTTGCCAAAGTTTCAAACAACTCTGGCAGGAATTCCAGTCTTGAAAATGACTATTGAAAGTCTTTGGAGAAGACAAACTCAAAGTTGAAATCTGAAGTTGAAACCAAAAATCACTGAAAAGTTGAAATTTGTTTTATTTCATTTTTCTACCTGTAAAAATGTTTTTACCTCCGCCACCAAAGGTAGATGGAGGTTATGTTTTCATCCATGTCTGTCTGTCATACTTTCTTATTGTCTGTCTGTCTGTTTGTGAACAAGATATCTCAAAAAGTTGTGGATGGATTCGAACCAAATTTGGCAGAGATGTCGTGTATGTGACATCGACGAAATGATTCGATTTTGGTGGAGATGCGGATTCGAATCCGGCTACTAGAATTTTAAAAGGGATTCTTCACCATTGGGAGATGGGGCCAAAAACGATACATAGCAGGATATCTCAAAAAGTTGTGGACGGATTTGGACGAAACTTGGTGCACAGGTTGGGTGTACGACAAGGACTATTCAGTTCGATTTTTGTGAAAATCTGAATACGCATTTGGATATGACAATTATTTAATTTTTATGTGATTCTTCACCATTGAGTGATGGGGCTAAAACCAACATATAGCAGGATATCTCAAAAGGTTATGGACGGATTTGGATGAAACTTGGTGCACAGGTTTTGTGTGTGACAAGGAAGAATCGATTCAATTTTGGTGAAGATCCGGATCCGGCTGGTAGAAGTTTTTAAGTGATACTTCACCATTGAGTGATAGGTCCAAAAATGATATGCATACAGCAGGATATCTCAAAAAGTTGTGGACGGATGATTTTGATTAAATGTGATTCTGTATTGTGATTTTCTGCTCTACTCTGGGATACAAAACGTAAACTGTTCACCTGGCGAAGGTGTGCTCTCTACTGAGTGCCATTCTAGTTCTCGCCTGGTAATTACAAACTAATGATATTTTGAATCATAGACTATCTTACTTTCTTGTTTTCTGAGTTTTTCGCCAATATTCTATTTTGTGGTGTCAGTCAACCCAAACCTAGTCAATCGAGCACATAGTCAACCCAGTTGTCCGGCTTTCTGATACACAATAATTATCCAAAGCAAGCGTTACGCCTAGGTCCCCCGTCGGTGAAGTGATGTGAGTTGACAAAGTGTAAGACGCAAGGTGGCCATCTTGGATTTTGACGTGGCGACCCAATTTTCAACAGCGTTCTCCCTTATGCATAGGTACACCCACACACCAGATTAGAAGTTAGTAGTTCGTTTATTTTTCAAGATATTTCGCTCACAATGTTCACAAATATATATGGTGGCGGCCATCTTGGATTTTGACGTGGCGATCCAATTTTCAATAGCGTTCTTCCTTATGCCTAGATACACCCACACACCTGATTAGAAGTTGGTACTTCGCATATTTTTCAAGATATTCCGCTCACAATGTTCAGACATACATGGCGTCAGACATACATGGCGGCAGCCATCTTGGATTTTTACGTGCGTTGCGCCCACAAACCAAATTAGAATTCAATTCCTTTTCTTGCACACGTACGCACGCACGCACGCCCACACGCACGCACGCACGCACGCCCACACGCACGCACGGACGAACGGACGCACGCACGGACACACGGACGGAGGGGAAAACCATAGTCCCCCTTTCGCTCCGCGGTGCGACGGTGGACAAAAAACCTCCCTCACACTTCCTGACCAATCAGCGGTGACAGACTGAAGATAAGGTGTAATATAACGAGCTGCTAATTGCTCAGGAAGTTGCTCTTCATATATTTGTAAACAAGAGAAAATCAGCGTTAAATCATGTATAAAATGAGCTCCATTATGAGCATTAGACCATTAAAAATAAATAAATAAATAAAAACAAAAGCTTGCGGTGGCCGGTAAAACAGAAAAAAATATTTTGTTGCACATGTACACATTGTTTGGTTTGGAAAACATTGTTTAAAAGACATATTTAACTGATTTCAACGTTTTCAACGGTTTCAACGACTGTTCCCTCGTTGCTTACCTGGTGTTCAAAATGTTCCATACAAATATTAAATCGTATCATTTTACTTTAAATATAGTCTTCAGAAGAACGACAATTGTGAGATTTGCTGATGGTATGTAAAATATAAAATAGTTTTTCCGATTGGAATTTTTTCACAATTCTTCACTTTTCCGGTAAACTTGTGGTCATACCATGAATTTATTTGTTAAACATTTTAATGTTGACATATGCAAGTATATATTTTCAAATTGTGTGGTAAACATGTGGAATGAATTGCCTCGTGAAATAGTCTCACAATGTTCTAAAACGTGTTTAGCTCACCTGGAACGAAGTTCAGGGGAGCTTATACGATGGTGCGTCGTCAGTCAGTCCGTCAGTCAGTCTGTCAGTCCGTCCGTCAGTCCATCCGTTCGTCAGTCCGTCCGTCAGTCCGTCCGTCCGTCAGTCCGTCAGTCCGTCCATCCGTCAGTCAGTCAGTCCGTCCATCCGTCAGTCCGTCCATCTGTCAGTCCGTCCATCCGTCAGTCTGTCCATCCGTCAGTCCATCCATCCGTCAGTCCGTCCATCCGTCAGTCCGTCAGTCCATCTGTAAACACTTGAAACTTAATCTCAAATCGCTGATGGGATTGCGACCAAATTTGGCACAAATTATATTTGTTGTGTTGTGACTAAAGTTTGTTCACGGCATCAGGGTCTAAGACAGTATACCGGGGGTCAAAGCGGATCCAGGTATTTATTGATCCAGGTAGGTATTTGCTTTATTCTCAGAAACTACATATGCAATTCTGATGAAACTTCACCACAGCCTTAATCACCCATGTTCTCCCAAAGTTTGTTCCTGGCATTTAAAAAATCGGGGTCTAAGGTGGTCTATGGGGGGCTTGCCCCCCAAAATAGGTATTTGCATTTTGCTCAGAACCTACACACACAATTTTGATGAAACTTCACCACAACCTTCATCATCCGTGACATACCAATGTTTGTTGAAGGTCTTGGAAAAATTGGGGTCTGAGGAGGAATAACAGGGTGGGAGGGGAGGAGTATGGTTGCCCCCCAAAATAGATATTTTTTTATTTGATTGTTTAAAGTGTCATGATTATGTTAGTATGATTCTACATGCCGCCCTGTCTTCGAGCAAGCATTGAAATTGGTTTAAAATACCTTTAGTCCGTGCCGTATACTGTTTATTCTACCAGGTGAGTGTCAGGGGTATTGCCCCTGTTTTAAGAATCGATACTGTTTTGAACAACTCAATATGGGTAAATATTTAAGGGGCAGGGTATTCGAAGTTGATCAATCGACCTGACCCACCAACTTGCAATATTATAAATATACATATATATATATATATAGTCATGTGAAAAAGTAAGTACACCCCATGTAAAGTTTTGACTTTTTCAACATATTTCAACATTCAGCTATTTGATCTTCATTTCAACAATATTGATAGATAAAGGTGATATAATATAACAAATATCATGAAACATTTACATTTTGTAGGCCATTGTATAATTTAAATAAACATAAATGCAAATTTCGCATGTGGAAAAAGTAAGTACACCCCCACATTTATTCATTTTTGGAGAATAAGAAATCGATGTAGAAATAAGAAAGCAGGAATGCGAGAAGGCAGGAAAATTTATGATTTTAGGTGATGCTTACTTTTGATCTTTAGACCTTTTGACAAAATTATTAATTTGTCTTCTCCATATTCTCATCATAAAGTTTTGTTGAAAATTTCATGACAAAAGCTCAAATCGTAAAAAAAAAGTTGCGGTCCGGGCAGACACACAGAAGTGATTGTAATAAACTGTTCAGCAGCTGTGTTGGGAAATTTTGGAAAGAGGTCAATCAGAGGCAAGAGAAAAGGCTGACAAAGCGAGCAACTGGATGCCAGAAGTGAACTGGAAATTCCCTTGGAAAATTAAAACTAGACTGAAGGCTGATGAGCTCTTTTTGGAGCAAAATATCTCGGAAGGATCTTCAATATCACAGCACCTCGAACACTTCCAAGAATGTAAATGGAATTGCTTTCCAAACAGCCTTTATCCAGTCAGCAACTTAATAGCCATCATCTTTATGGTCTCAATACCAGTCTTGGTGTCCAACCCAGGCAGAGAGCCATGCTGGTGAGCATCTAGTGACAATGACAATAAGACTGTGTGGGGATCACTTAACCTCATTGGCAGTGAGACCATTAGTGGAAAAGAAAAACACAAACGATGGAAATCCCCAATAAACTTACATTGTGAGTTCAGGTTTCCACCAAATGTCTGGCTTATCAGCGTTGATTTCACACTGTGTTCATGATGCCTGAAGGATATGTGACAAAATAACATCAAATCAGTATGAAGCATTGAATAGTTGTGAAGAGATAACTGCATCAAGACATTAGCTATCAAGGAAAATAGATGTTTATACACAAACTTTTTAATCTAAAATAAGCTCATGCAGCATGGAAGTAAAAGCAAAAGGCAGCTTACCATGTTTACTGCATTTAGTACTTACTGGCATTAGACCAAATATTCAAAATTATAGATGTGGTACAGCAGATTATCAAAATTGGTAACATTTTCTGTCTGGCATTAATTTCTATTAAATTTGTCTTTTTTTCAGCAAATATGTTTCATGAAATCAAACTGCAGCATAAAATCTGTAACCTACATCAGGTTACCCCCAGACGGCGTGTCTATGAGGTCCCGGACACCGCATACCACGATCAACTCTGACCGGATCCTCCCCCCCCCAACATCGGTTTGCCGTGCTGGTGAGTTAAGTGAGGCAAATAGGGACTGACATAGCAGTTACTGACAGTACCTAGTCAGTCAGTCGTGCAAAACCAACACTGCACCTGAGATCAAACTTAGATAACAAATAAAAGCTGGCTAAACACCTCAGCAGTCTTATGTTTCCAACAAAATGGACAGAATAAGTCAAGACAGGGTTTCTTAAAGAAATGGCATTTATTGCCCATAACAAAAAAGGTAAGTATTTACAACAGCAGGCCAAGCAGGTATTTACAGGCAGATGGGACAATGAAATGGCACATACTGTATGGACAATAATTACAGCATTCATAAATTCCCCTTATCTCCGACGCAAACATTCCCGCAATCCCGCCCTCGGATCCTTATCTACAATGACTTAACATACTACAATCCATATTCCAGCATCATGCATCCAATCTGGAATGGACAGATTGATGATTGGCAAAGAATGATGGGATGAATGATCGGTGACGAAGATGAGGTGATAAACAAATAAATAGATGGGGTAATGGACGGACCCCATGCACATCTTTTACTTGTTGACTCTGGCTCCCACATCCCGAATGAAGCTCGGACCCTCAGATCTCACTCCCCTTCTGCACCTAAGATAGCCACAGCCTCGGTGTTTCCCCACAGTATTTTGACATTGCTCATGGCACGTGTAGAACCTGACCCACCAACTTGCAATATTATAAATATATATATATATATATATGTATATATTATATATATATTATATATATATATTTGTATGTATATATATATATATATATATATATATATATATATATATATATATATATATATATATATATATATATATATATATATATACACATACAAATATATATATATAATATATATATAATATATACATATATATATATATATATATATATATATATATATATATATATATATATACTATATATATATACATACATACATACATGGCATTTAATATGGAATTTTTTTTTTTCTTAACGGGTTTACTTTCTAAACTCAGTATATCAATCTAGTGAGTTTCTTTTACACTTTGGTGATTTATTTGTTAAAAGAACCATGTCACTGATTGTCTGTCGCAGCAAGAAGTCAACAACAGGATTATATCACAGGTGGCGTGGCAAAATGTACGGACAGGTGCATTTGATGATTGGCTTCACAGTCGGGTATACAAGGGTTGTTGCGTACTGTATTCGTGGAAAACAACTGCTGCACGTCTCCAAAAGTTATTGCCGCTTCCTCTGGAGATGGTCCGTCAACTCGCCAATGCTGTTTGTCATGGAGTGGTGGCTTTACGAAATTACGGCATGAAACAGCGTGCTATTGCTCGGCAGTATGGCATCACTCAAGGTCAGGTGTCAAAGATCCTGAAACGAAATGCTCAGATGGGTGTCCCTACTCCAATACCGAGGCCAGGACATCCCCGCAGAACCACAAGGAGGGATGATCGCCAGCTGCACCGGTTGGTCCGCAATGGCCGCACCAAGTCAGCTAATCGGCTTAGGGCTGAGTGGCAGCAACTGACAAATGTGCCTGTATCCAGAAGGCTAGTCAACCAATGACTGGTTCAAGCAGGCTATCGTGCCAGGCGTCCCCTGAGAAAGCCACGCCTGACCAGACAACACCGCCAGCACCGATTGCATTGGGCCAGAGAG
Source organism: Myxine glutinosa (assembly GCF_964187855.1). NCBI lineage: Eukaryota > Metazoa > Chordata > Myxini > Myxiniformes > Myxinidae > Myxine > Myxine glutinosa. Next base: position 163,907 of record NW_027616354.1, on the reverse strand, counting down.
CACCGTCAATGGCAGCCAGGACACTGGAATCACGTGATCTTCAGTGACGAGTCTAGATTTCTGGTCTATCGTCAAGATGGTCACGTCCGAGTGTGCAGGCAAGTGCATGAAGCCTACAACAAAGATTGTATAGTGCCAAGAGTCCAAGCTGGAGGTGGTGGGGTGACCGTTTGGGCTGCTTTTCATGCAGGGGGCAAAACTGACCTGGTTGTTCTGAATGGAAACCTGAACCAGTTCAAGCACAGGGCCATTCTGGGAGAAACATTGCTTCCATTTGTTTGTGCAGCCTTTCGAGGAAACTTTGTCTTCCAAGATGACAATGCACGGCCTCATCGTGCTCGCATGATCCAACACTTTCTTTCTGACCGTGGTGTAGAGCATATGGAGTGGCCTCCAATGTCCCCGGATATGAATCCGATAGAGAACTTGTGGGCAGAATTAACGCGTCAAATCGACCACTTGGACCAGCAGCCGACCTCTGTGCATGAATTGCAGCAGGCTATTGTCACTGCATGGCAAGCGATTCCTGTCCAAACCTTGGCAAATCTCGTGAACAGCATGCCTCAACGTGTACGTGCTCTACTGAATGCTCGTGGGGGTTACACGAAGTACTGAACTGTAATTTTACTGTCCGTAATCCCAGTCGTAATTTAACTTTGGTTTTTGTTATAAAAAAAATTTGGCTAATGTGCAAAATAAAGAGATACTTCTGGAAAACGTACAGAAGTTTAACACAGTACTGTCCATGAAACAGGGAACCATGATTATCATGGGGCCCACAAGGCTAACCCCCGCTCTAGCGGGGAAAATGGCCTTAAAACGATCATTCATTCAATTTTTTTTTTTTTGTCCATGAATTGAGTTCGATATCAGTTTGCATCACTTTCAAGGATCAATTTATTTGTTTCGAAATGTCAAATGTGGTTTTTGTTTCTTTTAAAGGTCACATTAACGAAATCTCGAATAATTTCAACATAATTCCAATTAACTTTTGGTTCGAAGACATCTTGAAAAGTAAGTTCACCCCCACAAAAAAATATTCCATATTAAATGCCAAGTCTGCATATATATATATATATATATATATATATATATATATATATATATATATATATATATATATATATATATATATATATATATATATATATATATATATATATATATATTCAGTCATGTGAAAAAGTGAGTACACCCCATGTAAAGTTTTGACTTTTTCAACATATTTCAACATACAGCTAATTTGATCTTCATTTCAACAATATTGATAGATAAAGGTGATATAATATAACAAATATCATTGAACATTTCCATTTTGTAGTCCATTGTATAATTTAAATAAACATAAATGCAAATTTCGCATGTGGAAAAAGTAAGTACACCCCGACATTTATCACGACTTCAAATACCTAAAATTAGAATCAGGTGCACCAGCTCAGGTGCAAATGATGAGAACATCGTTGGAGAGGATCTTGGAGGAACCTGTCTTATTTAAACCTCAGACATTTAGTTTGGTTTGCTCTTTGTTGTTGAAGTGTGCAGTGTCACCATGCCGAGATCAAAAGAGCTGTCTGAGGCCTTCAGAAAGAAGGTTATAGATGCCTACGAGTCTGGGAAGGGATTTTAAAAGATCTCCAAACAATTTGAAATCAATCATTCGACTGTCCGGAAGATAATCTACAAGTGGAGAAGATTCCAAACAACTACCAACTTGTTCAGGCCAGGCCGCCTCAGCAAGTTCAGCCCGAGAGCAGACCGCAAGATGCTGAAAGAAGTCCGGAAGAACCCCAGAATGTCATCACAGGACCTACAGGTAGCTCTTGCCACTGTTGATGTCAAAGTGCATGAGTCTACCATTAGAAAGAGGCTGCACAAATTAGATCTACATGGGAGGTGTGCCAGAAGGAAACCTTTGCTCTCCAGAAAGAACATCAAGGCAAGACTAAAGTTTGCCAATGAACACCTTGGCAAAGACCAGCACTTCTGGAACAATGTGTTCTGGACAGATGATCAAAGGTAGAGCTATTTGGCCACAGTACCAGAAGACATGTTTGGCGAAAACCAAAGGCAGCATTTGACCACAAGAACCTGATCCCAACTGTAAAGCATGGTGGTGGAAATATTATGGTTTGGGGCAGCTTTGCTGCATCAGAGCCTGGGCAGCTGACCATTATATAATCCACTATGAATTCTTCATTGACCAGAGGGTGCTTGAGGATAATGTGAGGCTATCTGTCAGAAAGTTGAAGCTCAACCGAAGGTAGACCTTGCAACATGACAATGACCCTAAACATACCAGTAAACCACCAAGGAATGGCTGAAAAGAAAGAAATGGAGGGTTCTGGAATGGCCAAGGCAAAGCCCGGACCTAAACCCCATCAATATGTTGTGGGGGGATTTGAAATGAGCTGTGCATGCAAGAAAGCCCTCAAATATCGCACAGCTGAAAGAATTCTGCACGGAGGAGTGGGCAAAAATATCTCCCAGTCAATGTCAGAGACTGATAAGAAACACCTACTTGAGGTTGTTTCTGCCAAAGGGGGCAATACCACCTATTGGAGCCAAGGGTGTACTTACTTTTTCCACATGCGAAATTTGCATTTATGTTTATTTAAATGATACAATGGACTACAAAATGGAAATGTTCAATGATATTTGTTATATTATATCACCTTTATCTCTCAATATTGTTGAAATGAAGATCAAATAGCTGTATGTTGAAATATGTTGAAAAAGTCAAAACTTTGCATGGGGGTGTACTTACTTTTTCACGTGACTGCATAGCCTGCAGTAAAAAGGGTTCAAAGAGGCACTGCAACACCACCTCATGCCATCCCCCATCCTGCTCCATGATCTTTATTACTCCCTTTAACCCTTCCTAGCCCCATTGACCCTCTTATTTGCTGATTTCAGTTTTTTTTTTTGGTTTTTTTTTTGTATAGAGTCGAGGCTCGTGAAAGAGCTAACATTTATCAAACAAACAAATCAAACAAACAAGCAAACAAAATATATAAAAAGGGTAGCGGTCGACAAGATGGGGAGAGAAGGGGAGGGAGCACACAAACACAACATTTGAGAGCAGGGACATCGGGAGATGTGTGAGAGGGAGAGGGCCTGGGGGGCGGGGGGGGGGCAGGATAGGTCTAAAATGCAAGGACACCAAGGACTTCCAGGAAAGAAGTCGGCACCTCAAAAAGTGGATTTGGGGTGAAATTAGCGGGGGTAGAAAAGATCAAGGTTCACCCTCATCCCTTCTCCCTCTCTTCCGTTCCTGTTTGCTATTTATTTGTCCGTAGTGGCCAATTGTTGCCCCACTTCCCCACTACCCCACTGTCAATTTAACCTAGCTCCCTCAATGAGCCTCTCTCTTGTAGAGAGAGAAAAAAAAGATCACTCCAACATGTAAGGCAGCCAACATCATCAAAAGTCAAATTTCCTCCCTCCCTTCAATCCGACCAAACAGGCAATCAAACCTTTTTGAAACACCAACTACATCACACCTCCCCCCACACACCCAAAGGCCTTACTTGTCTCCATGAAAGCAATCTTGATGAAGTTCCTTCAAAACGCATTGCAGTAAATTGAAGGGATCTCGTTCCTGAAATAAGGTGAAATTCCTTTGGACTTCTGCATAAAAACAAACACAGACCGAAAGTGAAAGAAAATAAAGATTTAGCAGCCAGCAATCATAATATAGTCTGTCAAGTGTCGGCTTGTGACAAAAGTGGGTTTTATGTGAGGAGGTGAGAATGTTGGATGTCAAAAAAGTTTTTGTTGTTGAAAGTGAAAAAAGATGTTGAAAGTCTAGAGAGGAAGACAGACATCTGCCTGCATGTGTCCATGTGTTTTATACCTCTCCCACCTCCGCCCCCCTTTCACATGCCTACTCCCCCAAGCTCTCTCCCTCCCACAGATCTCTCGATGTCCCTGCTCTCAAATGTTGTACTTGTGTGCTTCCCTCTCTCCCCCCATCTTGTTTCCCGCTCCCTTTATCATATGTTTTATGTGTCAGTTTGTTTTTATGTGATTAATGTTAGCTCTTACACGAGCCTCGATCTTGTATACAAAAAAAAGGACAGAAATGTGGCAAGATTTTTATAGAATTAAAATAGAATTGGCCTATTATGTTGGGTTGAATGTTTCCAATTTGCTGTCAGATCTCAAGAAGATAAACTGAGTCGAGCGAAATTTGTACTTGAACGTGAAAGCTCTTTGGAAAACCAGGTATATAGACCGAGGGACAAGATTATTTTGCTTAGTTGGAGTTATGTTCACCTCCGAAATGTCTGGTCATGAATGTATGCCCTCTGTGGAGATTAATCCAACTAAAATTGCCATTCTGATGTTGTGCCAGCAGGTGGGCTCTGCAGCTCATAGCAGGCTGCCCTTGGGGAATGTAAACGATGGGGAGGGGGGGGGGGAATGGTTGGGGGGGAGAGGTTGTGTAAAGCCAGCAGTCCCACCTGAATGTGTATTGAGAAATATAAAGATTCCAAATTATTACCCTAACTACTGCTGGTAGAGGGTTGGCAAACCACCCAGCTTGACCCCAGATCAAGAAATTGCTTCGGCAGAACCAATACTCTGTAACAGTGTATGGCACATTAATTCCTCTAAAAAGGCATGTGGATGTTGAATTCCATTCAATTCATGGTAAAAGTATTGCTTGGTCCTCGATGGTTAATAAACTTGTTTGGAGTGCAAAACCGTTATATGGTATGTGCCATGTGGCAAACTATAGAAAAGAAAGGACATTCCATAGCTTGTGGAAAATACCAAACTGTAGAAAAGAAGGGACATTCCATAGCTTGTGGAAAATACCAAACTATAGAAAAGAAAGGACATTCCATAGCTTGTGGAAAATACCAAACTATAGAAAAGAAGGGACATTCCATAGCTTGTGGAAAATACCAAACTATAGAAAAGAAGGGACATTCCATAGCTTGTGGAAAATACCAAACTATAGAAAAGAAGGGACATTCCATAGCTTGTGGAAAATACCAAACTATAGAAAAGAAGGGACATTCCATAGCTTGTGGAAAATACCAAACTATAGAAAAGAAGGGACATTCCATAGCTTGTGGAAAATACCAAACTACAGAAAAGAAGGGACATTCCATAGCTTGTGGAAAATACCAAACTGTAGAAAATAAGGGACATTCCACAGCTTGTGGAAAATACCAAACTATAGAAAATAAGGGACATTCCATAGCTTGTGGAAAATACCAAACTGTAGAAAATAAGGGACATTCCACAGCTTGTGGAAAATACCAAACCATAGAAAAGAAGGGACATTCCATAGCTTGTGGAAAATACCAAACCATAGAAAAGAAGGGACATTCCATGGCTTGTGGAAAATACCAAACTACAGAAAAGAAGGGACATTCCATAGCTTGTGGAAAATACCAAACTACAGAAAAGAAGGGACATTCCATAGCTTGTGGAAAATACCAAACTTGAGAAAATAAGGGACATTCCATAGCTTGTGGAAAATACCAAATGAGAGAAAAGAAGGGACATTCCATAGCTTGTGGAAAATACCAAACCATATAAAGAAGGGACATTCCATGGCTTGTGGAAAATACCAAACTACAGAAAAGAAGGGACATTCCATAGCTTGTGGAAAATACCAAACTACAGAAAAGAAGGGACATTCCATAGCTTGTGGAAAATACCAAACTTGAGAAAATAAGGGACATTCCATAGCTTGTGGAAAATACCAAATGAGAGAAAATAAGGGACATTCTATTGCTTGTGGAAAATACCAAACTATAGAAAAGAAGGGACATTCCATAGCTTGTGGAAAATACCAAACTACAGAAAATAAGGGACATTCCATAGCTTGTGGAAAATACCAAACCATATAAAGAAGGGACATTCCATAGCTTGTGGTAAATACCAAACTATAGAAAAGAAGGGACATTCCATGGGTTGTGGAAAATACCAAACTATAGAAAAGAAGGGACATTCCATGGCTTGTGGAAAATACCAAACTATAGAAAATAAGGGACATTCCATAGCTTGTGGAAAATACCAAACTATAGAAAATAAGGGACATTCCATAGCTTGTGGAAAATACCAAACTATAGAAAATAAGGGACATTCCATAGCTTGTGGAAAATACCAAACTATAGAAAAGAAGGGACATTCCATGGCTTGTGGAAAATACCAAACTATAGAAAAGAAGGGACATTCCATGGCTTGTGGAAAATACCAAACTATAGAAAAGAAGGGACATTCCATAGCTTGTGGAAAATACCAAACTATAGAAAATAAGGGACATTGCATAGCTTGTGGAAAATACCAAGCTATAGAAAAGAAGGGACATTCCATGGCTTGTGGAAAATACCAAACTATAGAAAAGAAGGGACATTCCATAGCTTGTGGAAAATACCAAACCATAGAAAAGAAGGGACATTCCATGGCTTGTGGAAAATACCAAACTATAGAAAAGAAGGGACATTCCATAGCTTGTGGAAAATACCAAACTACAGAAAAGAAGGGACATTCCATAGCTTGTGGAAAATACCAAACGAGAGGAAAGAAGGGACATTCCATAGCTTGTGGAAAATACCAAACGAGAGAAAAGAAGGGACATTCCATAGCTTGTGGAAAATACCAAACTACAGAAAAGAAGGGACATTCCATAGCTTGTGGAAAATACCAAACGAGAGAAAAGGGACATTCCATAGCTTGTGGAAAATACCAAACGAGAGAAAAGAAGGGACATTCCATAGCTTGTGGAAAATACCAAACTATAGAAAAGAAGGGACATTCCATAGCTTGTGGAAAATCCCAAACTATAGAAAAGAAGGGACATTCCATGGCTTGTGGAAAATACCAAACCATAGAAAAGAAGGGACATTCCATAGCTTGTGGAAAATACCAAACTACAGAAAATAGGGGACATTCCATAGCTTGTGGAAAATACCAAACTATAGAAAAGAAGGGACATTCCATAGCTTGTGGAAAATACCAAACTGTAGAAAATAAGGGACATTCCATAGCTTGTGGAAAATACCAAACCATAGAAAAGAAGGGACATTCCATAGCAGGTGGAAAATACCAAACTACAGAAAAGAAGGGACATTCCATAGCTTGTGGAAAATACCAAACCATAGAAAAGAAGGGACATTCCATAGCTTGTGGAAAATACCAAACTACAGAAAAGAAGGGACATTCCATAGCTTGTGGAAAATACCAAACTAGAGAAAATAAGGGACATTCCATAGCTTGTGGAAAATACCAAACGAGAGAAAAGAAGGGACATTCTATTGCTTGTGGAAAATACCAAACTATAGAAAAGAAGGGACATTCCATAGCTTGTGGAAAATACCAAACCATAGAAAAGAAGGGACATTCCATAGCTTGTGGAAAATACCAAACTACAGAAAATAAGGGACATTCCATAGCTTGTGGTAAATACCAAACTATAGAAAAGAAGGGACATTCCATGGCTTGTGGAAAATACCAAACTATAGAAAATAAGGGACATTCCATAGCTTGTGGAAAATACCAAACTATAGAAAAGAAGGGACATTCCATAGCTTGTGGAAAATACCAAACTATAGAAAAGAAGGGACATTCCATAGCTTGTGGAAAATACCAAACTATAGAAAAGAAGGGACATTCCATGGCTTGTGGAAAATACCAAACTATAGAAAAGAAGGGACATTCCATAGCTTGTGGAAAATACCAAACTATAGAAAAGAAGGGACATTCCATAGCTTGTGGAAAATACCAAACTACAGAAAAGAAGGCACATTCCATGGCTTGTGGAAAATACCAAACTGTAGAAAAGAAGGGACATTCCATAGCTTGTGGAAAATACCAAGCTATAGAAAAGAAGGGACATTCCATGGCTTGTGGAAAATACCAAACTATAGAAAAGAAGGGACATTCCATAGCTTGTGGAAAATACCAAACCATAGAAAAGAAGGGACATTCCATGGCTTGTGGAAAATACCAAACTATAGAAAAGAAGGGACATTCCATGGCTTGTGGAAAATACCAAAGTATAGAAAAGAAGGGACATTCCATAGCTTGTGGAAAATACCAAACCATAGAAAATAAGGGACATTCCATAGCTTGTGGAAAATACCAAACTGTAGAAAATAAGGGACATTCCATAGCTTGTGGTAAATACCAAACTACAGAAAAGAAGGGACATTCCATAGCTTGTGGAAAATACCAAACGAGAGAAAAGAAGGGACATTCCATAGCTTGTGGAAAATACCAAACTACAGAAAAGAAGGGACATTCCATAGCTTGTGGAAAATACCAAACGAGAGAAAAGGGACATTCCATAGCTTGTGGAAAATACCAAACGAGAGAAAAGAAGGGACATTCCATAGCTTGTGGAAAATACCAAACTACAGAAAAGAAGGGACATTCCATAGCTTGTGGAAAATACCAAACTGCAGAAAAGAAGGGACATTCCATAGCTTGTGGAAAATACCAAACGAGAGAAAAGAAGGGACATTCCATAGCTTGTGGAAAATACCAAACTACAGAAAAGAAGGGACATTCCATAGCTTGTGGAAAATACCAAACGAGAGAAAAGGGACATTCCATAGCTTGTGGAAAATACCAAACGAGAGAAAAGAAGGGACATTCCATAGCTTGTGGAAAATACCAAACGAGAGAAAAGAAGGGACATTCTATGGCTTGTGGAAAATACCAAACTATAGAAAAGAAGGGACATTCCATAGCTTGTGGAAAATACCAAACTACAGAAAATAAGGGACATTCCATAGCTTGTGGAAAATACCAAACTATAGAAAAGAAGGGACATTCCATAGCTTGTGGAAAATACCAAACTATAGAAAAGAAGGGACATTCCATGGCTTGTGGAAAATACCAAACTACAGAAAAGAAGGGACATTCCATAGCTTGTGGAAAATACCAAAGTATAGAAAAGAAGGGACATTCCATAGCTTGTGGAAAATACCAAACTATAGAAAAGAAGGGACATTCTATAGCTTGTGGAAAATACCAAACTATAGAAAAGAAGGGACATTCCATGGCTTGTGGAAAATACCAAACTACAGAAAAGAAGGGACATTCCATAGCTTGTGGAAAATACCAAAGTATAGAAAAGAAGGGACATTCCATAGCTTGTGGAAAATACCAAACGATAGAAAAGAAAGGACATTCCATGGCTTGTGGAAAATACCAAACTATAGAAAAGAAAGGACATTCCATGGCTTGTGGAAAATACCAAACTATAGAAAAGAAGGGACATTCCATGGCTTGTGGAAAATACCAAACTATAGAAAAGAAAGGACATTCCATGGCTTGTGGAAAATACCAAACTATAGAAAAGAAAGGACATTCCATGGCTTGTGGAAAATACCAAAGTATAGAAAAGAAGGGACATTCCATGGCTTGTGGAAAATACCAAACTATAGAAAAGAAAGGACATTCCATGGCTTGTGGAAAATACCAAACTATAGAAAAGAAAGGACATTCCATGGCTTTTGGAAAATACCAAACTATAGAAAAGAAGGGACATTCCATGGCTTGTGGACAATACCAAACTATAGAAAAGAAAGGACATTCCATGGCTTGTGGAAAATACCAAACTATAGAAAAGAAAGGACATTCCATGGCTTGTGGAAAATACCAAACTATAGAAAAGAAGGGACATTCTATAGCTTGTGGAAAATACCAAACTATAGAAAAGAAGGGACATTCCATGGCTTGTGGAAAATACCAAACTATAGAAAAGAAGGGACATTCCATGGCTTGTGGAAAATACCAAACTATAGAAAAGAAGGGACATTCCATAGCTTGTGGAAAATACCAAACTATAGAAAAGAAGGGACATTCTATAGCTTGTGGAAAATACCAAACTACAGAAAAGAAGGGACATTCCATAGCTTGTGGAAAATACCAAAGTATAGAAAAGAAAGGACATTCCATAGCTTGTGGAAAATACCAAACTATAAAAAAGAAGGGACATTCCAAAGCTTGTGGAAAATACCAAACTAGAGAAAAGAAGGGACATTCCATAGCTTGTGGAAAATACCAAACTAGAGAAAATAAGGGACATTCCATAGCTTGTGGAAAATACTAAACCATAGAAAAGAAGGGACATTCCATAGCTTGTGGAAAATACCAAACTACAGAAAAGAAGGGACATTCCATAGCTTGTGGAAAATACAAAACGAGAGAAAAGAAGTGACATTCCATAGCTTGTGGAAAATACCAAACCATAGAAAAGAAGGGACATTCCATAGCTTGTGGAAAATACCAAACTACAGAAAAGAAGGGACATTCCATAGCTTGTGGAAAATACCAAACGAGAGAAAAGAAGGGACATTCCATAGCTTGTGGAAAATACCAAACTATAGAAAAGAAGGGACATTCCATAGCTTGTGGAAAATACCAAACTACAGAAAAGAAGGGACATTCCATAGCTTGTGGAAAATACCAAAGTATAGAAAAGAAGGGACATTCCATAGCTTGTGGAAAATACCAAACTATAGAAAAGAAGGAACATTCCAAAGCTTGTGGAAAATACCAAACCATAGAAAAGAAGGGACATTCCATGGCTTGTGGAAAATACCAAACTATAGAAAAGAAGGGACATTCCAAAGCTTGTGGAAAATACCAAACTACAGAAAAGAAGGGACATTCCATAGCTTGTGGAAAATACCAAAGTATAGAAAAGAAGGGACATTCCATAGCTTGTGGAAAATACCAAACTATAGAAAAGAAGGGACATTCCATAGCTTGTGGAAAATACCAAAGTATAGAAAAGAAGGAACATTCCAAAGCTTGTGGAAAATACCAAACTAGAGAAAAGAAGGGACATTCCATAGCTTGTGGAAAATACCAAACTAGAGAAAATAAGGGACATTCCATAGCTTGTGGAAAATATTAAACCATAGAAAAGAAGGGACATTCCATAGCTTGTGGAAAATACAAAACGAGAGAAAAGAAGTGACATTCCATAGCTTGTGGAAAATACCAAACCATAGAAAAGAAGGGACATTCCATAGCTTGTGGAAAATACCAAACTACAGAAAAGAAGGGACATTCCATAGCTTGTGGAAAATACCAAACGAGAGAAAAGAAGGGACATTCCATAGCTTGTGGAAAATACCAAACTATAGAAAAGAAGGGACATTCCATAGCTTGTGGAAAATACAAAACGAGAGAAAAGAAGTGACATTCCATAGCTTGTGGAAAATACCAAACGAGAGAAAAGAAGGGACATTCCATAGCTTGTGGAAAATACCAAACTACAGAAAAGAAGGGACATTCCATAGCTTGTGGAAAATACAAAACGAGAGAAAAGAAGTGACATTCCATAGCTTGTGGAAAATACCAAACCATAGAAAAGAAGGGACATTCCATAGCTTGTGGAAAATACCAAACTACAGAAAAGAAGGGACATTCCATAGCTTGTGGAAAATACCAAACGAGAGAAAAGAAGGGACATTCCATAGCTTGTGGAAAATACCAAACTATAGAAAAGAAGGGACATTCCATAGCTTGTGGAAAATACCAAACCATAGAAAAGAAGGGACATTCCATAGCATGTGGAAAATACCAAACTACAGAAAATAAGGGACATTCCATAGCTTGTGGAAAATACCAAACTATAGAAAATAAGGGACATTCCATAGCTTGTGGAAAATACCAAACTGTAGAAAATAAGGGACATTCCACAGCTTGTGGAAAATACCAAACCATAGAAAAGAAGGGACATTCCATAGCTTGTGGAAAATACTAAACTACAGAAAAGAAGGGACATTCCATAGCTTGTGGAAAATACCAAACCATAGAAAAGAAGGGACATTCCATAGCTTGTGGAAAATACCAAACTACAGAAAAGAAGGGACATTCCATAGCTTGTGGAAAATACCAAACTAGAGAAAATAAGGGACATTCCATAGCTTGTGGAAAATACCAAACGAGAGAAAAGAAGGGACATTCCATAGCTTGTGGAAAATACCAAACTATAGAAAATAAGGGACATTCCATAGCTTGTGGAAAATACCAAACTAGAGAAAATAAGGGACATTCCATAGCTTGTGGTAAATACCAAACGACAGAAAATAAGGGACATTCCATAGCTTGTGGTAAATACCAAACTATAGAAAAGAAGGGACATTCCATGGCTTGTGGAAAATACCAAACTATAGAAAGTAAGGGACATTCCATAGCTTGTGGAAAATACCAAACGAGAGAAAAGAAGGGACATTCTATTGCTTGTGGAAAATACCAAACCATAGAAAAGAAGGGACATTCCATAGCTTGTGGAAAATACCAAACTACAGAAAATAAGGGACATTCCATAGCTTGTGGTAAATACCAAACTATAGAAAAGAAGGGACATTCCATGGCTTGTGGAAAATACCAAACTATAGAAAATAAGGGACATTCCATAGCTTGTGGAAAATACCAAACTAGAGAAAATAAGGGACATTCCATAGCTTGTGGAAAATACCAAACGAGAGAAAAGAAGGGACATTCTATTGCTTGTGGAAAATACCAAACTATAGAAAATAAGGGACATTCCATAGCTTGTGGTAAATACCAAACTATAGAAAAGAAGGGACATTCCATGGCTTGTGGAAAATACCAAACTATAGAAAATAAGGGACATTCCATAGCTTGTGGAAAATACCAAACTATAGAAAATAAGGGACATTCTATAGCTTGTGGAAAATACCAAACTATAGAAAATAAGGGACATTCCATAGCTTGTGGAAAATACCAAACTGTAGAAAAGAAGGGACATTCCATAGCTTGTGGAAAATACCAAACTATAGAAAAGAAGGGACATTCCATGGCTTGTGGAAAATACCAAACTACAGAAAAGAAGGCACATTGCATAGCTTGTGGAAAATACCAAGCTATAGAAAAGAAGGGACATTCCATGGCTTGTGGAAAATACCAAACTATAGAAAAGAAGGGACATTCCATAGCTTGTGGAAAATACCAAACCATAGAAAAGAAGGGACATTCCATGGCTTGTGGAAAATACCAAACTATAGAAAAGAAGGGACATTCCATAGCTTGTGGAAAATACCAAACTACAGAAAAGAAGGGACATTCCATAGCTTGTGGAAAATACCAAACGAGAGAAAAGAAGGGACATTCCATAGCTTGTGGAAAATACCAACGAGAGAAAAGAAGGGACATTCCATAGCTTGTGGAAAATACCAAACGAGAGAAAAGGGACATTCCATAGCTTGTGGAAAATACCAAATGAGAGAAAAGAAGGGACATTCCAAAGCTTGTGGAAAATACCAAACTATAGAAAAGAAGGGACATTCCATAGCTTGTGGAAAATCCCAAACTATAGAAAAGAAGGGACATTCCATAGCTTGTGGAAAATACCAAACTATAGAAAAGAAGGGACATTCCATAGCTTGTGGAAAATCCCAAACTATAGAAAAGAAGGGACATTCCATGGCTTGTGGAAAATACCAAACCATAGAAAAGAAGGGACATTCCATAGCTTGTGGAAAATACCAAACTACAGAAAATAAGGGACATTCCATAGCTTGTGGAAAATACCAAACTATAGAAAAGAAGGGACATTCCATAGCTTGTGGAAAATACCAAACTGTAGAAAATAAGGGACATTCCATAGCTTGTGGAAAATACCAAACCATAGAAAAGAAGGGACATTCCATAGCAGGTGGAAAATACCAAACTACAGAAAAGAAGGGACATTCCATAGCTTGTGGAAAATACCAAACCATAGAAAAGAAGGGACATTCCATAGCTTGTGGAAAATACCAAACTATAGAAAAGAAGGGACATTCCATAGCTTGTGGAAAATACCAAACTAGAGAAAATAAGGGACATTCCATAGCTTGTGGAAAATACCAAACGAGAGAAAAGAAGGGACATTTTATTGCTTGTGGAAAATACCAAACTATATAAAAGAAGGGACAATTCCATAGCTTGTGGAAAATACCAAACCATAGAAAAGAAGGGACATTCCATAGCTTGTGGAAAATACCAAACTACAGAAAATAAGGGACATTCCATAGCTTGTGGTAAATACCAAACTATAGAAAAGAAGGGACATTCCATGGCTTGTGGAAAATACCAAACTATAGAAAATAAGGGACATTCCATAGCTTGTGGAAAATACCAAACTATAGAAAATAAGGGACATTCCATAGCTTGTGGAAAATACCAAACTATAGAAAATAAGGGACATTCCATAGCTCGTGGAAAATACCAAACTGTAGAAAAGAAGGGACATTCCATAGCTTGTGGAAAATACCAAACTATAGAAAATAAGGGACATTCCATAGCTTGTGGAAAATACCAAACTGTAGAAAAGAAGGGACATTCCATAGCTTGTGGAAAATACCAAACTATAGAAAAGAAGGGACATTCCATGGCTTGTGGAAAATACCAAACTACAGAAAAGAAGGCACATTGCATAGCTTGTGGAAAATACCAAGCTATAGAAAAGAAGGGACATTCCATGGCTTGTGGAAAATACCAAACTATAGAAAAGAAGGGACATTCCATAGCTTGTGGAAAATACCAAACCATAGAAAAGAAGGGACATTCCATAGCTTGTGGAAAATACAAAAACGATAGAAAAGAAGGGACATTCCATAGCTTGTGGAAAATACCAAACTATAGAAAAGAAGGGACATTCCATAGCTTGTGGAAAATACCAAACTACAGAAAAGAAGGGACATTCCATAGCTTGTGGAAAATTCCAAACTGTAGAAAAGAAGGGACATTCCATCGCTTGTGGAAAATACCAAACCATAGAAAAGAAGGGACATTCCATAGCTTGTGGAAAATACCAAACTATAGAAAAGAAGGGACATTCCATATACTTGTGGAAAATACCAAACCATAGAAAAGAAGGGACATTGCAAGGCTTGTGGAAAATACCAAACTTTCGAAAAGAAGGGACATTCCATAGCTTGTCGAAAATACCAAACTATAGAAAAGAAGGGACATTCCATAGCTTGTGGAAAATACCAAACGATAGAAAATAAGGGACATTCAAAAAATCTCGTGTGCATGCTGGACTACCCTTGTGTTCTTAGGAGGAACCAAGTAATGCTCTAGAAAAGTTCATATAAAGGGGGGGCAATTTGATTCCTGCAGCTGCATGAAGAAGTAATGTATTTTCAATGCAGTTAACGTCTCTTGGTTTCAAAGGGACCACTTGATTCATCCAGCTGCATGAAAAAATTTGCAATCCAGTTGCAGAAAGTGCCTACAATGCCTATAATAATTAATAAATAATATAATTGATTATAAGAATTCATAACAATTAATAATAATAATATAATTAATAATATCATTTGTTGCCTATAATGTGTACACACATCGTGCTTGTCCAATGCTTGTCCTGAAGAATACATCACACCCAGCATGTGTGCAGTTGGTTGATACATAGTAGAAACTTTATTAATTTTTTTAAACAAATTATTCACACACATGCACATTATTATCTTATGTGTTTTCGTTTTCAAGGTACCCAGAAAACTTTACGTACTGATGTGTTTTAACCTATATATGCAGGGTGCCCATTGCCAACGATAAAAAGTTGAACTTACGAAACATTTTTCTGATCAACCATGAAGGACAGACGACCCGGCAACCGATTTTATACATGTTGCAAACAAGCTCCTCCATGCAATTCATCGTGCACAAATCACCTTGTTCACCTGAAAAAGGACAAAAGAAGATGTTATACAAAATGGATCATTTGAACATGACGTTTATTCTGAGCTTTTCACTCGAATTTCACAACTCTCAGAAAGCCTCCTCTAACTTCTTGCCAAACACCGTGAATGTCTCCCTTATTTCCTCTCCACCACCACTGTATGACAATTTATATGTGGATAATCAAGTTTGTGATGGACTTGTTCCATCAGGAAAATGCAAGTAACACAAAAGTAATTGTCAGGCTGGCAAGTGTGGGATCACCCAAACGTCTTCCTTCCATGACGGAGTGCCATCTTTCAAGAGAGATGTTCCAACAGGTGCCATTTGGAGAAGTGACAGGAAAGCTCAGAGGAAGCAAAATCACCTTAACTTAGTGTTGGCTTATTTCCTGCCTTGACTCTAAACTGGCAACCTGGTGATTTACGGACAGGCTGTTGGCTCAAACAGTGCACTGTGCTTGGGATGAAGGTAAACATGGCTTTCCCATATGCTAGCATTTCCTTGTGGATGTTGAAGGCTCTTAAAGTAACACAATTCCGAATATTGATAAGTGCACAACATAAGAAAACTATGACGCACTCGGTAAAGAGCACACCTCCGCCAGGCTGACCAGTTTAGGTTTTGTATACCACAGATATGCCAGATCTGGATTCGGACCTGAACCAAAATCTAATCGGCTTGTTTTTGTCGTCTAACCAACTCATCCAACAAGTTTAGTCATAATGCATCCAGAACCCTTTGAAATATCATGCTTTATATCGTTTTCGGCCCCCCACCCCAATGGTGAAGAATCACTTAGAAAATAAAAGAATTCTCGTGTCTGGATCCGGATTCGAATCTTCACCCAAATCGAATCAATACATTCTTGTTAGTCAGGGCCCTTAGGGATATTTTGGGGCCGTTTGGTTCAAATTCTTCCAAAAGCACCAAATTTGGCCCAGATATTGCCCATGCCATACTCTTTCGATTTTTGACGGGCGCCAAGACGGGCGCCCCCCCCCCCCCCCTCCGGGGGCCCCATATTGGCGAAATACTAAATGGCCGCCACCCGGATTAGAGGAAAATCAGTTAAATAACCAAAAGGGTTGGAATCATGTATGATACCACTTTTCAGGGGTTTTCGAGGTCGAGGAATCCAATTATGATGTTATTTTGATGATTCGAGGTCAAGGTCAACTCTCAAGGTCATCTTAAAGGTCATTTTTGAGTCAAACACGTCGGTTTTTGCGTTTTTTGTCAAGATTTACACGAGGTTCACCATTTTATGTTTCTGGGTTGGGTAATCGAACTCTGACCTTATTTTTGACAATTAGAGGAAATATTTACATGTCTATTTCCTAATTTTCAGGCATATGCAGTTCATCAGTCTAATTACAAAGGTACGGATTTTGATGTTTTGAACTGTATGCCATATCCTTGTGTTTAATTTTTGTGCGATCATGATCCGGGTTCATGTATACATTATTGTATACATGTCATAAATATAACGTCATAGGTCATGTGACCTGGCGGCCATATTGGATTTTATGAAAACCTTAAAAATGGATCCCTGCCTTCATTTTTCGATCGATTCATTTTGAACTTTGACCACTTATAGTACGCCATGTGATTGGATGCATATCCTAATTATGACGTCATAGGTCAGGTGACATGGTGGGATGGACCGGTATGGTCCCCGGATCATACCGCCCTTGGCGCCCGTCAAAAATCGAAAGAGTATGGCATGGGCAACATCTGCGCCAAATTTGATGCTTTTGGAAGAATTTGAACCAAAATATCCCTAAGGGCCCTGACTATGTCACACGCCCAACCTGCCCACCAAGTTTTGTCCGAATCCGTCCACAACTTTTTGAGATGTCGTGCTATATATCGTTTTTTGCCCTAATACAATACAATGATTCTTCAACACACCAGATGAGCGATGACAAATGGTGAGTCATCCACTCTCAACTCTGCTCCAGCCAATCTGAGCCAGAGGTAGTGGTGCCTGAGTCAACCAATGGGTGTACGGATAATAATTAAGTCATTACTGGACAACCAATCAGTGTCGATATCACATAGACATGTTCATATATGGACACTCTTTCACTCCCTTCTTTAACTTATTGTGATTTACCTTGAAGAATACAGCACCAAAAGCTTTGGATATTCTTATTATGTCGTGCTTGTTTTATTGCATTTTAAAGTTCTGTAGTTCCAAACATCTGTTCATTTTATCTTTTTTCTTTATTCGACTTTCTACAGATCTAAATGAACACTTGTTTTACTCTGCGCATGTTGCACATCACGTGCAGCGAATTTCACCTCCCTGCACCTTGTATTTATTGTTATTTAAAAAACGCTTCTGTACACCGCCCTTGATGCTCGGTTTGCAAGCCACCGTCTACATTTCCAATAGAAGAGACATAATTGCTCTTTCATGGAAATTGTTTTTCGAGTTTTTTTATCCTAAAAAAATAGACCGTAGTGAGCACACATTCATGTTAAAAGATTGGTCTTTAAAACCTATCCTTATGAAAGGGGACGGACATATGTACAAACACAAACTGACATTGTGTTTTATATGATAGATGAAAAGTGCTTTGAAAGAAAACGACTTGATTGATTTCATCATTAATTTGCTTAAATCTCATTTAAAGGAGAAAGCCCATATTTCAAAAACCAAGAATGATTCCGTCTTATCGTCAAACCTTTCACTTTGCATATATGTATGAAAAAGATGCACAATGAAGCAGGAAGTGAAAAAAGTTATTTCTCATTACCATGTTATCCTCAGTTGGCTGTTTGGCCATCTCTGAAGTCATGCATGTGATTTTGGATCAAGGATGGACTGTGGAAATCTTGTGATGATTTCAAAACTTTAAATTACTGCTGCAGACAGTTTAAAACAATCAAAACAAGTCTGGAAATAGTGATGGCACTCACAGTTTTTGGAATGTTCACGAGATAAGAAGTAAACTGCAAGAGATGGAGTGTGGAATAAACACTGAAGAACAGCGCTGATGTAGCTGTTGTTTGCCTCCTTCATCGCCTGACCAAGTCCAGCTCCATATCCGATATTTTTCGGCCACTGGAGTTGAAGCTCGTGTTCAGGAGAAGACATCGTCCCTGGAACTTCTAACAGACCCTGCCAATGTGCATGGCAAATGAAAACACCAACTCAAACAACATAAGAATTCTACTTTCCACTCCAATGTGGTGAGGCACAAACGCAACAAGGTCATGTGCTTTGGATTGGATCTTTTATGTTATACTGGGATAATAACATGCCAAATGGTGCAGTGCTGATGGTATATATAGGAATATACAAGGACAGACAAGGAACTTTGGCACAGGAGGTCATTTGGCCAACATTCCTGGGCTACACCAACATCAGATGCCAACACCCATCCACATACAACCTGCAAATATCCATGTACCCCAATGCATACAGATACCTATCTACTCAAAATTTAAACTTATCTACTCTTTCTGCTGACACTACCTTTCTAGGGAAACCATTCCATGCATTAACTAGAGAATTCATAGAACACGATACCCCATGCAGTGTTCTGGTCGATACAGTTTTGTGGAGGATATGTTCCTGGAAAATACCGCAAATGTCAAATCCGTGAATGTGGAGACACTGTTTCAATGGGAAAATGGGGGATAAATAGGTTCTTGGCAGTTGGTGACAAATAAGGGAAAATCAAAAATCCCGTGAAAAACCGAGAATACACCCACCCACAAAAAAACAAGAATACGTGAGGCACAGGGCTGTGGATGTCAGAGCATGTCAGAAAAACCGTGAATATGCCCGCAAAAAAAACAAGAATACACGAAGCACAGGGCTGTGAATGTCAGAGCAGATCAGAAAAATCGTGAATACACTCGCAAAAAACCCGCAAAACACCCACGAAAAGAATGTCAAACCGTGGTTACGCATGTACAGTGGCTTTATACGTGACGCATGGAAGATGCTTTTAGAACTGTGACGTGTGCAGCTGGTGGGAAATGGTTTATGTATAGCTGGAAGTTGTTTTATGCGTGAGGCACAGAAGATGCTTTTAGAAGTGTCATATGCGCAGCTGGTGGGAGATGGGTTTTTTTGCGCCCATGAAAAACCGCGAATACGTGGGGAACAGGGCTGCGTATGAAGAAGCATGTCTTATTTTATCAACTGTGAATACACGGCGTCCCACGCATGTTTGAAACGCAGATGTTGGGGTCCGACTGCATTTCAATTTTAATAAAATAATGATTTTAAAGATAGTCAAAAAATGATGGGAGTTTAGTTTTATACATCCCCTTATACACTGTAATAAGACGACGTTAGGTTGCACTTTTGGAGTTTGGAGGCTTTATTTGATACCCTCTCACATGCCACACCCTCTCATGCTGTACAGGATGGGCCATTTATCTATTCCCAATTTTGAACCCCTGTAAATATGTTGCTAAGAAACAAAATCAAACAAAATATTTACAGGATATATGTACATATTTCAAGTTTTTGTGGTAAATATTGTTTTGTTGAATTCAGAAGTGTACAAAATGAGTGATGAATTTCGACGTTATTTCCATATTTTTCAAGCAGTGGGTGTATCCTTTTGCAATACTCCAAGACCATTTTCTGTCGCATTCTGACAAATAATTTCTCCAAAAGCTGCTTTAATCCACTCTTGCAGATCTTGAATATTCACTGGTTGAGTTGCGTAAACCTTGCCTTTACGAAAGCCCCACAAGAAGAAATCGCAGCTGCTCACTGGGAGTCTCCAGGTCCACAAATGGCTCAACAAGACTTTTCATGACTGGTGGATGGGTCAAGGTTCGCCCAATATGCGCTGACCCCCTCGATTGCCAGACATCACCCTGTGCATTCACTGACAGTTCACTCAGCCATCGTGGTAATATTAGTTGTGAAAGATGGGTGAATGCTGAAGGCACGTCCTTAGCTGAGGTCATCAGATCACCAAGGTCAACACGACAACAGGGTGAGAGGACACTGTTGTACCTGATTATCCTAACTGACGTCCGTCTCCAGTTGCTTAACAACCCATTGGGCCACAGAGCGATCCGTGGCCTTGTGGCCTCAGGTCCGGAGGACAGGGAGCAAATCCGAGGAACACCATTGTGGTCACCCCCGAACCCTGGTGCCTCATAACAGTATGTATGTGGTATGTACGTATGTATGTATGTATGTATGTATGTATGTATGTATGTATCGAGTATGTATGTATGTATATATATATGTGTGTATTAAGTATGTATGTATGTGTGTATTAGGTATGTATGTATGTGTGCCTATGTGTGTGTATGTATGTATGTATGTACGTGTGCATGTATATACATCTGAAAATCATAGAAAAAAAACAGGGCTTGGCCAATCTCCACCAAATTTGCATCCTTGTTGGTTGTACCCAGGGTCAGGCCATGGGCACAAAAATACCCCCCCCCCCCTCTCCCCACTCCCTACCCAATGTTCCTGAAGGGAGTGGCTGTTTCTTGTTTGTTAAAAACTGGAGCAATGCAACTGTGCCACCAATATGCCTCTGCATAGTCCCACAATGGGTATACGCCCTCGTTCATGCTTTCAAGCTAATATGGCTGCCACACCACGTGACATATGACCTTAAAATGTACACTCTGCATATGTATGGCTCGGGGATCACGTATGTGAAGTTTCGTGTTGATCGGATAAGGTTCGTTTTTCTATCCAAGATGGCTGCCAAACCACATAACCGACGGTGTCATCATTTTCAAACTGTATGCAACAATGGTGTTCGATGACATTTGTAAAATTTCGCATCGATAGGGTAACCGTTTCAATGATGTGATTATTTAATATTTTCCTTCAATCCAATATGGCTGCCACACCATGTGACGAATGATGTTTTTGTGATAATCTTTTAATTGCCATGCCAAGTCAATGACACACGTAAAGTTTTGAGTCAATCGATTTGGTGGTTTTGGAGATGTTTTTTTGAAGTTTTAGGTTAAATCCAATATGGCTGCCAAACCATGTGACCTATGATGTCATCAATTTAATATTTCAATACAATGGGGTCATAAATCACATGCATGCAATTTCAGATTTTTAGGACAAGGAATTTGATTAAAATATTTTTGGCTGGTACACCATTTCACTGATGATATCATCATTACGATGCTTTTGTTCCCCATTTGGAGTACTTGACAATGTGCCAAGTTTCAAATTTTTCCATTGAGCGGTTTCCGAGAAATAATTTTTCAATTATTTGCGTTTAATCCAAGATAGCTGCCACACCACCTGACCTATGACATCACAATTATCATAAAAACATTCTGCATGGGTGTCGCTCCTACCCTGAAAGTTTCGTCTCAATCGAACATATGGTTGCTGATAAAAACGAGGTTTAGCCGTACGGACGGACGGACAGACACACGTACAGAAGGACGGAAGAACACTCTGAATGCTCAAATGGAGAAGACGTTCATAAACTCGATAATGGTAATGGGGCTGGCAGGTATGTTAGTAATAAGCACCAACCAATTGTATGACCATGCATTGTGGCCCTTCGGGGTCAGGATGCATGTGTTTTGAATGACAATGTGCTTCAGCCTTTGGGTTGAGGTGCATGGGTATCCTAATGGGGCAGCCTTGATAGATGGTGGGGCTTGGCCATGGGGTCAAGGTGCACGTCCAAGGCTGTTTAAATGTTTGATTTTTTAACCTTTTTTTATTATAAGAAAGGCAGGCCTTTATTGCTGGAATCATAAGCAATAAGCACCAACCATATGTTGGTAACAGCAGCGCAAACTGATTGTCTTAATGGCTCCTCCAGCGTCGACGTTCCTTGTAAGAGAATTCATGTTATTATTATTTGTTTTTTGATAAACAATCTTTGTTTTGCTTTTGAGAAACTCGAGTCTGAATTCACTCCAACTTCCCAGAAGTTCATCGTGTTGAGAAATCTGTGTGACCATTGCTCGATCATTAACCCCCGACACTGATCTCTATACCAACTGGATTGGGCACTGTGCACTATTTGTACAATCTGGAGTGAAGCCGCCAATGCAAAGCGGCGGCCATCTTGGGACCATCAAAAAGCTAACAAAACGCAACAGCAGTATATCACGATCTAATTACGAATTTTACTTCATTTGTTCAGCTGAAGTGATTTATTAATTTGGCCTAAGGAATGGTTTACCTTGAGTAGCCCCATGTCCCGACGGACGAGCGCCCAGTCCAAGCGGCCGGGCCTCAGAGCGCACGACGACGACCCCCGCGGACGCCACACCAGACCGACCGAGCACCCGGCCACCGCACCCACCGCCGCAGACCCCCGATACGAGCGATCGAGTCTCAAGGACCACCTCTCACCGAGACGATGTTGGGGTTCAGCTGAATTAACAAATTTGAAGTGCAATATGCATGCACGGGAGGGAGGCAGCCAAAAAAGGATAACCTTGTTGTGGGCCGACCCCAAATAAATCATAGATTCAATTGTACTTCATCATTCATATAAATAAAATTAAGCAAATTACACTAAATCTAAAAACTAATCTAAAAACTGAAGATTTAACTTCACAAAAACAATCAATACTCTGATTATAACACAGCGCACACGACAAAGTGATGTTTTGTTGATGGTCCCAAGATGGCGGCTCATTGATTTCGTTTCCTGTTGCATGTCCCGCAGTCCAGTTCGTATAGAGATCAGTGACCCCCGACAACACCTTGTGGTTTAACACTTTGTGCACATCTCTGCTACTTCTCGGCCTCACCTCGTGTTAATATCTTGTTTCTTGATTCCTCGACGGTCCTCGTACTCTTCGTACTCTTTCGTTCAAACAGCACCGGGGAATGTACACAGCAGCACGAAAATAACCTTCCACGCCACAAAAATGGGAAACAGCCTGAGTGACGTCACATTGTGACGTCGTCACTATCGACATTGTCACGTCACAAACATTACGCCCATCAAAGCCTACGCTGTTATTCCCAACCTATGGTTCATTTGTTACATTGTTACAACCAACCTACGGTTTGTCCGTGGTCGTTTGACTCGGCCAAGGTTATAACAACCGACAGGTTCAGGGACCATTCAACGAACTTGCCACTGGCACTTGTTGGCTGTGGCACAACATAAGGGAACTCGTATTTATGTTTACCGGTGCATACCTGATACCCCGACCTTCTGGGAACGTGACGCTGAATGATGCTAACATTCCTGCTTCTTCTTCTTCAAAACTGGAGACGTGCTTTTTAAATCGACATCTTCTACGATAAAATGGATGAGTTGTGTGTTCGTGCGTGTGACTGTGAGGCATACTTTTTGTGTCTGTTAATTACGTACGTCTATTCATTAATTACGTGTGACGTACTATTGAAATGTTTACCTTTTAACTCTTCAGACTGCTGAGACTCTTTCCACCATTGAAGTCTCTGAGATCCCTAAGATCCTCAATACCCCAAAAACCCCGAAAGACCCAAATGACACAAAAGACCCAAATGACACAAAAGACCCAGATGACCCAAAAGTCCCTGAGGACCCAAAAGACTCAGAAGACCCAAAAGCCATAAAAGAACCAGAAGCCCCAAAAGACCCAGAGGACCCAAAAGACTTCAAGGATGCAAAAGACCCCCAAATCCGGCAGGCAGGTATGCTACAAGGTCGTGAAGACCTCTGAAATTTGGTCCAATAGACCAATGGGCACCCTCCCCCCCCCCCATTAGTTATGATGAAACAGACACGAATTTTTATGCCTCCACTCCCCGAAGGTGGCCGGAGGCATTATGTTTTCGGGTTGTCCGTCTGTTTTCGGGCATTATATGTTCGGGTTGTCCGTCTGTCCGTCCGTCCGTCCGGATGGGCTCATCCTCGTTTTTCTCAGCAACCACATGTCCGATTGAGACTAAACTTTCAGGGTAGGAGTCACACCCATGCACAATGTTTTTAGAATTATGACGTCATAGGTCACGTGATATGGCAGTCATCTTGGAATAAACGCAAATAATTAAAAAATTATTTCTCAGAAACCACTGAATGGAAAATGTTTAAACTTGGCACATTGTCAAGTACACCCAATGGGGAATAAAAGCATGGTAATGATGACATCATAGGTGAAGTGGTACATCAGCCAAAAATGTTTTAATCGAATTCCTCATCCTAAAAATCCTACATTGCATTGACGAGGCATGGCGTGAAAATATGATCACAAAAACATCCTTGGTCACATGGTGTGGCAGCCATATTGGATTGAAGGAAAATATTAAATAATTATATCTCTGAAAGTGCTCACCCAATTGATGCGAAATTTTACAAATATAATCTAACACCACTGTTGCATATAGTTTGTAAATGTTGTCGTAGGTCACGTGGTTTGGCAGCCATCTTGGATAGAAAAATGAACCCTACCTGATCAACACAACACTTCACAAACATGATCCCTTACTCATACATATGCAGAGTGCACATTTTTGAGGTCATATGTCATGTGATATGGCAGCCATATTAGCTTGAAAGCCGAAATTTAAAAAAATCCGTTCTCTGAAACTGCTTCATCGATCGATGTGAAACCTGTCCTGGCTGGTGAAAATGTGATACTTCAAAACAGCTGAAGGGATTTAAATCAAACTTTTTTATTTTTAGTTCAGTGAACGAGGGCATCTACCTGTTGTGGGACGATATGGAGGCCTATTGGAGACACAATCGCATTGTTCTAGTTGTTCCAACTAAGTCGATTATTAGCTTTGCAACCCAGTAAATCGATGATTGGCTTTCGCATGGTACCATTCTTGTTATACCACGACAGTCGGAACAAGATATTCGGCAAACACTTCAACGGAGCATGTGAGTAGCTGGGTCGTGAGGATACTTTACCGGTTGCCGAAGACGATAAGAAGAGGCCATTTCGTTGGGTACAAAAGGTTGTTTATTGTACAGAAATCTCCAGCAACTGCGAGCGAACGGAAGTCGTAACGGCTTATATAAAACCAAGAACCCTCTTCGGAGGGCGTGGCTCCAACAGTAACAGCGTCACGACGACACAACCAAAAGCCCGTGTGCGTGGGTTAGTCCAAACCCATCGGAATGGTAACCGTCACATGCGGATAAGTTAACCGCGACAAGTGAATAAGGTAACCGCGACATGTGAATAAGGTAACCACTACGTGCGCCCCCCCAGAAGGCACGCCACTGGCGTGTACGTAGTTCGCGGGTGGAACAGAGCCGGGCCGCGGGTGGAACAGAGCCGGGCCGGGGGTGGAACAGAGCCGGGCCACGGGTGGAACAGAGCCGGGCCGCGGGTGGAACAGAGCCGGGCCGCTGGTGGAACAGAGCCGGGCCGCGGGTGGAACAGAGCCGGGCCGTGGGTGGAACAGAGCCGGGCCGCGGGTGGAGCAGAGCCGGGCCGCAGGTGGAACAGAGCCGGGCCGCGGGTGCTGAGCAGCGGTAGCCATTGTAGTGGCAGCAGTAGGAATTGCGGGAGCGGCGAGCAGCAGTGCGCGCGAAGGTAACGAGGCGCCAGTGCGCGAGATGAGCAGCGGTAGTGGCTGTAGTTGCAGGAGCATCAGCCTCGGGATCCGCCGTAGGAGCAGTAGTAGGAGTGGCGAGCAGCAGTACTCGGCCTGTGTGCGCGGAGGCGACGAAGTAGCAGTACTCGGCCTGTGTGCGCGAAGGCGACGAGCAGCAGTACTCGGCCTGTGTGCGCGGAGGCGACGAGCAGCGGTGCTCGGCCTGTGTGCGCGAAGGCGACGAAGTAGCCGTGCCCGGCCTGTGTGCGCGGAGGCGACGAGCAGCAGTACTCGGCCTGTGTGCGCGAAGGTGACGAAGTAGCCGTGCCGCCAACGCCCCGTAACGGCGTTCCTTCGGAGGGTGTGGCTCCAACAGCCACGCGTGCGTCACGACGACACAACCAAAAGCCCGTGTGCGTGGGCTAGTCCAAACCCATCGTAATGGTAACCGTCACATGCGGATAAGTTAGCCGCGACAAGTGAATAAGGTAACCGCGACATGTGAATAAGGTAACCACTACAATACCACATGCAAGGTTGTCATCTCAGCTGCTAAAGCCAACAATCAGAACACAGCCCTGGGCTCCAGTCGATTGCGGCATTTCACTTAGTCAGACGGGGGGAGAGAAGGGAGGGAACTTAATGGTGTGCCATGCAGGGGTGACTTCATATGAATTACCATCTTGTGGGGGCCTTCACCTTACCTTGATTGTTTAGCACTCGCAGGTTCAGACAAGATGGACTAATCACATGACACCATTAGCCAAGCTAACCTGTCGACGACACAGAATATTAACCTCTCAGGCTCACACAAAAACTGGACGACTTAACTGAACAAAAAGTCGTCCTTGTTACAGGTAAATATTAACTATACTACACAAGCACACAGTCCATGCAATAGTAACAAATATGGGCAGGTAAGAAGTTAAATGACGTTGTGGATGTCTTTATTTACCTTCGACATTTGGCAGGTCTGCAAAAGCTTTGCATTGCCGTAGTTATTGTTGTTGTTGTTGCTGTTTTTGTGGTTGGGGTTCTTGTTGGTTGTTAATTTTTGAAATGTGCATGCATTGGTCGGACAGCTGCCGGACCACACCCACATCTGTTCACTTTACTCCACCCACCATAGCACCAAGACAAAATTATATGGCCACCATCTTGGTTTTCTGGTGGGCCTAGCTAACACATGAGGCCTGTAGACCTCTGCTGATTATACCCTGCCCGGGTTTGTTGTGCCCGATTTCCATTGACTTTATTTGGGTCGAGTGTTATTGACGATAAGGGACCCTGAAAAATTGATATGTCGAATAATAACAGTAAGGTTAAATTGTTTGATCAAGCCAATGAGAACTCACAGTGGGGTGTCGATGTAATCTTTGAAAAGCGCATCAAAAGTGTTTCCCAATCAGCCCATTTCTGGATTTTGTCACAGGTTGTGACCACAGTGCGGTAATTCTTGTTGGTATAGAAAATAAAGGCTCATGGAAGAGCAATGTGACAACAGGTTGAACAAGAACGGCACTCAGTAGAGAGAATACCTCCGCCTAGTTGGCCATATCACTCAATGGTGAAGAATCACTTCAAAAATTAAATTATTATTATCATATCCGAATCCATATTCAGATCTTCACCAAAATCGAATCGAATCGTCCTTGTCAGACATCCAACCGGTCCAAGTTTCGTCCAGATCTGTCCACAACTTTTTGAGATATTTTGTTCACAAACGGACCCTGGTGCCTCACAACAGTATGTATGCGGTGTGTATGTATGTATGCATTGAGTATGTGTGTATGTATGTATTGTTACGGAATCGTCACTTCCGTTGTTGTGGTTCTCATCCACTGTAAACACTTTTGGTTGCACGTACTATTATTGTTATCGTTTAAGTGAAATGGAGATCTGTTTTCAAAAGGTAAAATAAATTAATGTTTTAAAAGAAACCGGAAACTGGATCGGGAACCGGACGAAGAAGAGAAAGAGAAAGAAGAAGGAGAGGAAAAAGAAGGCGGAGCGAGTGAAGTCGGAGAAGGAGCCGAGCTGTTTGGAGGTCTGGAGCAAACGCTGGCGAACGAGGGTCACGAGCGAACTTTGGGGTTTCCTGGGAAAGGGATACCTGCGACAGAGTTGTTATCGCTGTGACAGATAAACCTGTGTGACAGGTTTTGCGGTTGATTCCGAAGAGAATCATTGGACTGCCGTTACGTCTCGAGAACGGACCGTTGGCCATTTTGCCTCACGCCGGATTTCGGATCGCTCCAGGCTTTTCACCTCGCTTCAACCATTTTCACCGCATCCAGACGTTAATCTGGTGTGTGTGTGTAACGTGGATTTTGAGTGGGAATTTGCGGTTCGCCGTCTGTGAGCCGTTGAACATCCATACCCGAAGTTTAATTTGCGGTTCGCCGTTTGTGAGCCGTTGAACGTCCATACCCGAAGGTGTGATTTCCCAGTCGCCTCTTGAGGATACTTTTGCCTATCTTTGGCAGTGTGACTGTCAACTGAACGGGATTCTGGTCTCGATACAACATCGTTCTGACGATCACTGGAGTGGATCGACTTTGGCTTGAAGCCGGAACCAACTTTGGCTTGAAGCCGGGACAGAGACATTGGGGATGTTCTTTTCGCTCACTTGGAGCACAGTGAGATATATTGTTCGAAACTGATGGTACCATCATAGGAATGATATATTGGTTGTACAATTGATTAATATTGTAATTGCGCTGTTATTCTTGTGTGATCTTAATACAATACCTGTTTGTTGGTAACAATTGGTGTGGTTTCACCATTGATCTTTGACACATGGAATAACACATCTTTCTGCCGTGACTCCTCTCGGGGCTCAGAGAACACCGTGACTGGGGTTCAGGGAGGAGTACGTAACAGTATGTATGTGTGTATTAAGTATGTATGTATGTGTGTATTAGGTATGTATGTTTGTGTGCCTGTGTGTGCGTATGTATGTATGTATGTATGTGTGCATGTATGTACATCTGAAAATCATAGAAAGAAAACAGGGCTGGGCCAATCTCCACCAAATTTTGCATCCATGTTGGTTATACCCAGGGTCAGGTCATGGGCACAAAAATACCCCCTCCCCCTTCCCACTCCCTACCCAATGCTCCTGAAGGGAGTGGGTGTTTCTTGTTTATTTAAAACAAGAGCAATGCGACTGTGCCGCCAATATGCATCTGCATCGTCCCACAATGGGTAGATGCCCTTGTTCACTGTCCAAAAAATAAAAATGTTTGATTTAAATCCCTTCAGCTGTTTTCAAATATCACATTTTCACCAGCCATGAAAGGTTTCACATCGATCGGTGAAGCGGTTTCAGACAAGGGATTTTTTTTTGAATATCAGCTTTCAAGCTAACATGGCTGCCACACCACGTGACATATGACCTCAAAATGTACACTCTGCATATGTATGGCGAGGGGATCACGTATGTGAAGTTTCGTGTTGATCGGATAAGGTTCGTTTTTCTATCCAAGATGGCTGCCAAACCACATGACCGACGGTGACATCATTTTCAAACTATATGCAATAATGGTGTTGGATGATATTTGTAAAATTTCTCATCGATAGGGTAAGCGGTTTCAGTGATGTAATTATTCAATATTTTCCTTCAGTCCAATATGGCTGCTACACCATGTGACGAATAATGTTTTCGTGATAATCTTTTAATTGCCATGCCAAGTCAATGGCACACGTAAAGTTTCGAGTTAGTTGATTCGGTGGTTTTGGAGAAGGTGTTTTTTTGAAGTTTTAGGTTAAATCCAATATGGCTGCCAACCCATGTGACCTATGATGTCATCAATTTAATATTTCAATACAAATGGGTCATAGATCACGTGCATGCAATTTCAGATTTTTGGAATGAGGAATTTGATTAAAATATTTTTGGCTGGTACACCACTTCACCGATGATATCATCATTATGATGCTTTTGTTCCCCATTTGGAGTACATGACAATGTGCCAAGTTTTAAATTTTTCCATTCAGCGGTTTCCGAGAAATAATTTTTCAAACTGTCATCATGCCAACTGGCTGGGTGTGGGTTCCTATATCACCAGCCATGACACCTCAGCAAAGGACTTCTGCGACTCATTGGGACTGACACAATCTGTCAATTTCCCGACCGGGATCTCAGTCAATGGAGTATCTTCCCTTATAGACTTGGTTATGACAAACTTCCCTGCAAATGTCTGCTGCTCTTCTTCTGCTCCAATCGGTTCTTCTGATCATGTGCTTGTTAAAGTGGGCATCTCTCTGGCCATTCTCAGAGAGCCTCCTCAGCGCCGAAAAGTCTGGCATTTCACTCAGGCTGACTGGCACGGTCTGCAAGCAGCCATCAAAAATCTGGACTGGTCTCCCATCTCTACTGCCTCTGACATCAATTCTTCCTGGGAATTCTTCCAAAGCAAACTGCTCTCTCTCTCTCATGCACAGATTTATCCCATCTCGTCTTCAGTTGTCCTACCCTTCCTCCCATCCATGGTACACTGAATCTTGTGGTGAGGCAGTTGCCCTGAAACAACTTGCCTTTGCCTCGTGGAAGGCAAGTCCAACTGAAGGTAATCTCAGTTCCTTCCACCAAGTTCGGAACAAGTGTGTGTCTCCCGTTAGGAGTGCCAGGAAGCACGATCTCTGCACACTCAAGAATGAACTCTCAAACCTGTCTCCTTCCTCCAAATCCTGGTGGCATCTGGTCAAATCCGTTTCTGGTGTTTGTTCCCCCTCCATCCCCTCCCTTACCTCAAATGGCCACACAGTTGACACCGCACGTGACAAAGCCGAATGCCTCAACTCTGTGTTTGCCTCAAAATACTTAGTCCCAAACCCATCTCTCTCTGTTCCCACCCTTCCCAGTCGAACCCAAATGCTCCTGGACTCTGTGTCCTTCTCTCCTGACAAGGTGGAGAAGTTTTTGTCAAACATCGACTCTGATTCTGCAACTGGACCATACGGCATCAGCCCACGGGTCCTAAAATCCTGCTCTGCCGCTCTATCTCACCCTCTCTCTGTTCTTTTTACCCTATCTTTTGCTCAAGGTCACCTGCCAGCATCCTGGAAATCAGCAAACATTACCGCTTTGCACAAAAAAGGTGCAAAAACAGATCCTTGCAACTACAGACCAATCAGCCTGCTCCCAATTATCAGCAAAGTCATGGAATCCATCATTGCTTCGGATATCAAATCCTTCCTCTTCTCCAATGGCTTGATCTCTGATCATCAATTTGGATTCAGACCAGGTCATTCTACTCTGGACATGTTGCTTCTGCTGTCTCAACAATGGATGGAGGTCCTCAATGCCAAACAGGAAATCAGAGCTGTCTCCCTTGACATATCTTGTGCCTTCGATACGGTCTGGCACCCAGCTCTGCTCACCAAACTCTCCTACTATGGTATCCATGGAAATCTCCACGCATGGCTTGCGGACTTCCTCTCTGGTCGTAGTCAATGTGTGGCCCTGAATGGATTTTTCTCATCTCCCCCTTCCTGTTCTGGCTGGAGATCCCCAAGGTCGTGTTCTGGGCCTTGTGCTTTTTCTGGTCTTCCTCAATGATCTCCCCGACTCTCTGGAAAATCCTCTCTATCTCTCTGCTGATGACTCCACTCTCTGCCGCTCCATTCCTCATCCCTCAGATTGGCAGTCTGCAGCCTCCTCACTCTCTGCAGACCTGGACAAAATGACAGACTGGTCAAACAAGTGGAACATGTCTTTCAATCCTGACAAATCTCACACTCTTACGATGTCTTTCCGAAAAGACCGACTGGAAAACCCTCCCATCTACTTTCTCAACAATCCTCTCCAAGACGTTCTGTCGCTCAAGCTTTTGGGTCTCACTATCTGCCATGATCTTTCCTGGGAAAACAACATTTCCAAGCTGTCATCCAAAGCCAGTCGTCGACTGGGCATACTCCGTCGTGCGAAGTCCTTCCTCGGCACACCTGAGCTCCTCACCATAATACAAGGCTTTCATCCGCAGCTCAATGGAATACTGTTCCTCCCTCTGGGTCAGTGCTCCTGCCGCACACCTCGCTCGGCTTAACGCTGTTGAAACCAAAGCTTTCAAAATCATTGGAATCTCCTGCGATGAAGCTAACTCCGAGGGCCTTTCGCTCACTCACCGCAGGCAGGTCGGTGGTCTTTCCGTCTTCTACCGATCCCTCTCTGGCCTTGCCCCCCCAGCTCTCTCTGGGCTCTGTCCCCCAAATATTCCTACAGGTCGCACAAGATCTGCCTGCAACCCTCTTATGGTTAACTGCCAAAATCAAGACTCTCTGCTCACCTTCACTCCCCTTTTCTCCCGCCTCTGGAACAAACTCCCCCATTCCCTTCAATCCCACTCCTCCCTCCAGGTCTTTAAAACCGCTGTTCACCACCATCTCTTATCTTCCCCCATCCAAAACCTTGATCTTTTCTACCCCCGCTAATTCACCCCAGATACACTTTTTTGAAATTCCAACTTCTTTCCTGGAAGTCCTTGCAGTGTCCATACGTTTAATACCTCTCCCACTTCCCGCCAAGCCCACCCCCACGCACAGTTCTCTCGATGTCCTTGCTCTCAAATGTTGTGTTTTGTCCTTTCCCCTCTCTCCCCATCTTGTGTACCGCTACACCTTATTTTGTGTTTTATGTGTCGGTTTGACTTTTTGTGTGATTCATGTTAGCTCTTTCACGAGCCTCGATCTTGCATAGAAAAAAACAAAAACACAATTATTTGCGTTTAATCCAAGATAGCCACCACACCACGTGACCTATAACGTCACAATTATGATAACAACATTCTGCACGGGTATCGCTCCTACCCTGAAAGTTTCGTCTCAATCGGACATGTAGTTGCTGATAAAAAACAAGGTTTAGCCTGTACGGACGGCCGGACAGACGTACGTTCAGAAGGACGGAAGAACACTGTATGCTCAAATGGAGAAGACGTTCATAAACTCGATAATGGTAATGGGGCGAGCAGGTATGTTGGTAATAAGCGTCAACTATAGGTTGTTAACAATAGCACAAACTGATTGTCTTAATGGCTGCTCCAGCGTCGACGTTCCTTGTAAGATAATTCATGTTATTATTATTATTTGGTTTTTGATAAGGCCAAGTAAAAAAATAAAAATGTTTCTCGTCCGGACTTTTTTGAAAAAGGAGGAGGGAGGCCCTTACTATTTACTATTTTCATTTTTTTTGCTATTTTTTTCCAAGATGGCTGCCATGAATTGAATGACCACTGTGGCTGACTTAAAGACTCTATAGTTTGTCCAATGTAATGTGAAACATGCCAGTGTTGATTGTTAGAGAAAGGCCTGTAATTTCAGGCCTACTTTATATAGTAGGCCTAATCTAGGCCTACTTTATTAACTACAACAGGGCCAGAGACCCGTGTTGTACTCCGACCTCCCACCATTAAACCTACATCATAGGGTAGGACTATGGCCTGACAGTATTCACACTTCAGAATACACGAAACTACAACTAGTACTAGGCCATCCAAGTATAGCGTTACAGCTACATATGGATTTTTTAATGCACCAAGTATTTAAAAACAAGTACTGTAGCGGTTACCGCTGGATGTACATAATCGCCTTGCACCGGCCAGAACACGGCCAGACGCGCCTCTCCCGGGCATGCCCGGACTCACTGTTCCCGGTGTAGGGGAATTCGTAGCTGAGAGACTCACAGGACTCCAATGACCGGACACAGGTTTACAAAAGGTCTCGTTTATTAACTGGTTATTCACTTCATTCCATTTACCAAATAATACCGCATAATATAATGGATCAGGTTAACTCTTTTCCAATGGTCCTTCTCGTTCGGCTGATGTTCCTCTGCCACTCCCGTTGGTCAGAGCTTCTGGTAGCAAGTTCTGTCGACTCCACGTTTGCTCTCGTTTATATGGACAAACTGGACTTAATCCCCTCTCCGCTAATGCCCCGAGGTCATGCATGTACCAAGTCCTGGTATCAGCTCGCTCCCCTCCTGTTGTGAGTTCCGTTTACCAAACGATAGGGGGGTGCTTCAGCCAGGGGCTGTGACCAGGTGGACAAGAGATTATCATGTTCGGGCGCATTCCTGACACTCATTTACAAACTCGTCTTTCACAGAGTTTGCATGTAAAATGTATCTGCTTCGTTACCAGGTTAATTAATAAGTTACCAGTGCCAATTAATAAGTTACACTGAGTTACACTTCCACAATTCCCTCATCTTTTTGTTTTTGTTTATATTAACCATTAATCTAAACATCAATATAAGTAAACAATCAATCACTACAAGTAAACATCATTACAAGTATAAGTAAATAATCAGTCACTTTGGTAATCAAATTCCCTTGGGCATACACCGTCATCCTGCAAGAATCACAAAACATTTCGTTGGTCATTGACTCCTTCCATATCGTTCAATCTATTGCATTTGCATCACAAATATATTTTCAAAACAACACTTCACCATCACCAAGATACAACAATTTCACTTCATTTTCAAGTTTTATAAAGCATCTGCACCATCTGGCAATAAACGTTTGCCTCCACACAAATGTTGACTTTGTTTGAAAGGAAGGGCTGATCACTTGTGTTTGAATCCTGGTATGAAACATTTTCTCCTAATGTCTTCATAGCTCCTGCACTACTTCGTGTAGGATTTCGCTGTTGTGGTAACATTTCGGAGTCATAGCTTGCCACTTTTTGCTGTAAACCATAGTAATTCCTGAACAAGGCCTTCACCCAGTTGTAGTCGACTTGCCTCCTCCCTCATTGTGAGTGGGCAGCAAGTATTGGTGTGACGTTGATTGGCCAGCAAGATGTGGAACAGGGATGCCGGATGCATCCACAATGATGTTGGGACCATGGTGTTCAGGTCATTCATGGTCCTTACCAGGAGCAACCAGCAGAATCGTGCACAGCTGTTGTGACAAGGGCACAGCCGTTTTTTGCAGCTCCATGCTGGTTCCCCGGACGTTGGTGAAGTAATAACATATGTCCCCGCATTTCACAGAGGTTGCAGGTAAAATGTCGTTGTCCTGCAACTTCTGATGTGGTGAATGTTCGAAGCCTTCAAACAAGAGTAAGTGATCGCCTTTCTTTCATATGTTGCAGTGTGATCCAGGCAAATGGTCACATAAATTTCCTTGGTGAAGGTAAGCATTCATCTCCAAGTTACACGGGAGAATGTCTTCATCATTCTTTGAGAAAGAGGGTGTATGCCACGATTAACTTCATTTTTTAGCCACAAATTTTCTTTCTCGAACTTCTTCCCAATTCCGTTAGCAATCCCTCCAAAATGTGATCTCGTCTTATCCTTATGCTCAGTCACATCTGAATCTGCTTTCCGCACACACTGAATCAGATAGGGTACATCTTACCATGAAATCAGCATAATCATGTATATCTTCCGACAGTTTCACATTCAACAATTTGTTGTTTTTCCTTAACACAAAAGTTATATTCATTTATATGCGTCACACAAATAATATTCAATCAGGTATGTATTTTATTACTAAACTAAGAATAGCATTGTATATGATTACAATCACAAACGGGAATACCTAATTCCCAACAACAATTTTTTTTCAAACCAACAAATTAAACATAATGTATTATTACCATAATTCCTCTCCACTTTTTCTTTTCCCTCTTTTTCCTAACAGTGTGTCACTCGTGGTGATATGAGTTCACTGATATTGTAATTGACACAACTCATAACATTGTCGTTATGCCATTATCTTAATTCTACTGTTTCATTTGCAACATCACTTGATTTAATCTTTTAATCTCAGTATTTATTCATATTCTCATAACAATCTTTCTATTTTAGGTCCATATTTGTTTCTATTCTTATCAACCTCCTACGGTTTATCAATTTGTTCCAAAACACTGCAACCAAAGGTTTTAACCAAAGCTCTACCAAACTATTTCCAATTTGAACTCAACATGCTAATTAAACAACAATTCAAAGAATTAACTTCAATGGGTCAACAAAACTCATTTTATAAACAGATCTAATTTTCCCATCCAATAATTTTCCTTGCCAAATGTCATATTGCAACACTTTAATAAACCTTCGAAAAATGTCTCCCAAATCAATAAATTCCCTTTTTACTTCCCAAATACTCATCTGTAAATTACATATTCAATTACAGTTTTTTTTTTCCTATTTGTTCGGCCTAAATGGCCACTGAAGTGGCTGCCAACATGCAGTACCGTTTTTATCTACCAAGCAAGTATTCGTCCACATAAGATCTCTACCAAAATGTTGTTTGTAAAAAACAAATCTGGGATTTCTGATTACATGGATGCACACTCTCAGGACATTTCAGGCTGCTTGTTAACAATCCACTACGATTAATTAATTTCTTTACCCACAATCAAATAATTAGTACAAATTGAGGATATTATCCCTATCACATTCATTTATAGATTCATTATGTTGGATCTAAATTTTCTCCCACTGCTGCAAGGAAGAACAATAGCTCTAATAAGTCTTTGTAATATCTCACTTCATTTACCCAGCATCGAAGAATTTATTTACTATCCATTCCCATCTGTTAACCAGTGACTTTGTTTGAACTCCAAAACTTAATTTGATGAATCCCATGTGTATGGTACCACTTATTGAAACCCCTACTTTTGTAGAAAATATCCAAGTAAGTGTTTTTTTTACACCCCCTTAACTGTTGCTCATCCATTTCTATGCACCCAGTGAGTACTACTGACACCAGTATGCCAATATAGGTGTGCGAGATTAACAAATATGTTGCAGGTACACGTAACAGCGCGTTCTGAGTATAAATAACGTAACAGCGCGTTCATGTCTGCCCCTTGGTTTAAGATGCACAATGCATTCCGTTTTAAAACTCACAATAGTTCCAATCAGCAAGATTTTCTTTACTATTTTCCCATATCATCTATGCCTAATACACATCCATACATGCAGCACAATTTATATGCTGATAAAATTCAAGTTTATATATATATATATAAATCCATGAGCAGAGTATTCTGGGAAGTCAGTGTAAGACCTCTCCCAAATTTGGATAATTTTGTACTCCCTCATTTCCTTTTATGAAGCTCATATCCATAAATAGCTGTTATTCTCATATAAATTCTATCAAAAATGGAATCCCCAAATTACTCACAATTTTACTATTTAATTAATGGCTGCTCATAACCCAGCACATCAAATCTTTATATTCCATCTCCCTTGACAAAAGAGATAATGTTCATAATCACATTTTATTTCTATTTTATTTTACGGATTCTCTGCATATTCAATCCCATCCACATAAAACTATCCATTTCCAGACAGGCACACTGTCGGTGTCAACAATCTTGTAAGATTGATACACAAAACAATAAAAAAACACTAACATTGACACACAAAAATACACACACACATGCATTATGCGTATTTGTTTGCGTTGGAACTATTATTCACAGATCAAGATGGGTGTCAATTTTATTTCAATTTCATAAAATTTGTCCTTCAATTTTTTATAAATGCTAATACACAAATGGACCAAAAACTTTATTCTTAGAAAACCCCTATGATGTCACATTGAAATTACCCTTTCAGTTCCCACAATAATTTATCCAAATTTGACTACACACCCATTTACATGTCAGTCGACCACTGACTTATCAATCGTGTGGAACAATAGTCCGAAATTCCCACCTGATCATCATGTGACCCTTGTCCCTTGGTTTAAAATTTGCAAAGCAATTGTTCCAACTTTGTAAATTTAAAATTGTGTGCCCAACATAAAAGATCCAATTTCGGCATTTGATCAATTAATTATCAATTTGCTTACAAGCAAAAGAAAAAAATGAATAATTCTTGCTCCGAAAACTTTTCAGACCCAAGAATCATCGACAGTTATTCATGTTTGTCCAGTAATCTAATTTGTTGAGGCCAATCGTCATTTGGGATTTGTCGCAATGAAGGCCTAATCATTGTCTGAGGTATCGGTCAGCACTGGTACCCTTGATCTTGGTTTACCCTATGAACTTGTCTTCCTTTTGGTATACGGACATCCTCTTTTCCAGTGTCCCATCCGTCCACACTTGAAACACCGGTTTCTGTCGTTGTCTGATCTGTGTACCTGTGCACTTGTATTGCTGGGCTGCATCTCTACATCCCTGAGTTGCCACTGCAATCTCTCGTTATCTCCTGAAACACGAAAAAAATTCTCTGTACCGTCCTTTTTGGGGAGACAACTGGAAATCTGATGGGACAACTGTCACTTTCATTCCTAATTTCGAGGGCAGTTGTGCATTTGTCTCCTCCACTGTATCCTGTATCCTTTTTATTTTAAGTTCTAGATCCGTTATCCGTTCTTGCTGTTCTCGTTGTCTGGATTCACCATCCCAAAGATGGAATGCAAGCCAGTCTACCGTTAGATTCTGTCTCTTCCTGGCTTTCAATCTTTGTTCCAATCTTTCCAATCGACTTCGCTCAAATGTACCATCTCTTGGAAACTCCTCATCATGTCCCTTTGTCCACAAATACCAATTCTCGACCTGCCTTATAGCTTCTGCACCATAACGGTCGTACATATGATGTGTACAAGTACCTTTTTGTGGAATCTCTGGTTGTCCTTGTGTATTCTTGCAGGCTCCATTTCCCATTCTGCCTTTTATCAAAGTAGCGTTGGATGTGTTGTAGTTTGTTCCTCTAAAGCTTCACTCGTACCTCCAGGAAGGGTCTCTCCACCTGTTCACACGGTGATTTCCAGAGAATCTCCCTCAGCCGTGGCTTTTGCACAATCCAATCTCACAGATCAGTATTTGCAGATGAGCCGGAGGGTCAGTATGAAATGGGTGAATCCTCAGGTGTCCGCTCTGTTGACGGGGAAATCACACAATGGTAACCGCACATATATATCTGTATATAAACTCACCACCTTGCTCAATTTTCCCAGGTTGCCTCCACATTGATAATATCTCGCAAAGATATCAAAGCTTCTTTCTTGAGACCGCATTTTCATCAATCAAACAATCAATATATTCAATTCAATTTATTCAGTTCAATTTATTCAGTTAAATTTATTCAATTAAATTCAATCAATTAGATTCAATCAATTAACAATTCAATCAATTATTCAATTTCAATTAATTCATCAATATTCATCAATAAATCAAATTAATCATTTTGGATGACTCCTTGCATAAGCCCTTTCCCCAATGATGTCAGGACAGGTCCATCCATTGACTGAGATCGAATCTCATCGGTCGTCACCTCTGGTTCGTACCTCATGTTAATTGATGAATCACCGTCCTGTCCTAGGGTCATATCTGACATATTTCCCCATTTTGCCTGGTCTCCACAAATTTTCTTTGCAACCACTAAAGGCAACTCATCCTTCATTCGTGAGACAGCCAAAATGGATGGCAGATACTAAAGTTCTTTGGGAAAAATATCTCATCATTTTTCTTTTAATAGTACCCAAAATCTCTTGGCAATATAAATTTCGTAAAACTCCTGAAATGGGACTGTCAAATTCCTTCAATCATGCTAAATTTTGAAACTCCATCGCTTGTAATACCCAATTTATCCCATAGGGCTTGAAAGTTCTTTCCCAAGTTCATGCAGCATTCTGCATTTGAACCCTATGATATCATTCATAATAATCATCATGATTTTATAGTCATGGTCCTATCATAATCATCTATTTAAAACGAACATTTCCTTTATCACCACAGCTATGTGGTATAATCAACAATAGAATAAAACTGTACATAGCAACAGGCTACCTCATGGCCACTTAGTATACCTATTGACAATAAGTCATAACAATATCGAATAATCATTGAACAATTCTAAAATCGCTTCCACTGCTCCAGCCGCAGCATTCGTCATTTTGTCTGCTCATCCACGTGACCAAAACGAAATAAAGGGAGCTCAACCATTACACAGCGCTTTTAATGGCGCATGCCATAGGACCTCAACGCAATTTCGACTCGGCCAGAAAACGAGCAAATTTTGCAGGATGTTAACTGGAATTAGTCGTGAAAATATATCCAAAATACACAAAAAATACACACCCACAAAAATAAACAACAAACCCAAACAAACCCAAGGTCGACCCTCTTACACAGTAAATTACATCATTTCAGCATCGCATTGATTGCTGAAATATTCCAGGGTTTATACACACCTTAAAAGAGGTATGCGTGGTGTTGCCCCCTCCCACGTTTATTCCTCATTAAATTCCTCATTAAATTCCTTATTAAATTACTCATTAAATTACTCATTAAATTACTTATTAAATTACTCATTAAATTACTCATTAAATTACTCATTAAATTACTCATTAAATTACTTATTAAATTACTCATTAAATTACTTATTAAATTGCTCATTAAATTACTTATTAAATTACTCATTAAGTTACTCATTAAATTACTTATTAAATTACCCATTAAATTACTCATTAAATTACTTATTAAATTACTCATTAAATTACTCATTAAATTACTCATTAAATTACTCATTAAATTACTCATTAAATTACTTATTAAATTACTCATTAAATTACTTATTAAATTACTCATTAAGTTACTCATTAAATTACTTATTAAATTACCTTACATAGTTTCAGCATTGTATTGATTGCTGAAATATTCCAGGGTTTATACACACCTTAAAAGAGGTATGCGTGGTGTTGCCCCCTCCCACGTTTATTCCAGGGTTTATACACACCTTAAAAGAGGTATGCGTGGTGTTGCCCCCTCCCACTTTTAATTACTCATTACATCGTTTCCATTTAAAAAAAACATCGCTTTTACTGCTCCAGCCGCAGCATTTGTCACTTTGTTTGCTCATCCGCATGACCAAAACGAAATAAAGGGAGCTCAACCATTACACAGCGCTTTTAATGGTGCATGCCATAGAAACTCAACGCAATTTCGACTCGGCCAGAAAACGAGCAAATTTTGCAGGATGTTAACTGGAATTAGTCGTGAAAAATATATCCAAAATACACAAAAATACACAAAAATACACCCCCACACAAATAAACAACATTTATTCCGTTCAACAGAACAAACATTTCCTCTATCATGACATGCATGTCTTCAAAATTATATGACCAAGAGAAAAAGTAAAATTAATTAAAAACTGCGGGCAGTGATGATCCGGGGACCATACCGCTCCATCCTGATTGGACGAGTGCGTGCTAGAGTCGTTAACAACGACAGTCCAGATCCGATTGTTCAAAATTTCAACTCAATCGATCGAAAAATGAACGCAGGGATGCATTTTAAAGGTGCAGTGGCACTAACTGAGTTGCCACGAATATGGCCACGAAATTGCCAATATGGCCATCACAAAATATTTTCCTTAATCAATTGGCTCATAGCATAACCAATCTGTAAGTATTTCATCCGAAGATGTATTTCTGAGGACTTTTAATTAAATAAGTCATTTATAAATCAACGAGTTAATTTATTAAATGATTAATCAATAAATCAATATTTTCCTTGACAGCCACATCACTTGGTCAGTGTCATGTCCAAATATCAGCTTCCTTACTCAAAAGGTGCCTGAGTTAATGTAATGTAATTACTGTAATAAGATTACTGCAATTACTGTAATGATTACTGTAATTACTGTAATTACCGGAACTGTAATTACTGTAATTACCTCAGGTAATTACTGTAATGTAATTACTGTAATTTAATAAGAAATGTAATTAATTAAATAAGTACTTCTATAATCGCTCATAATTAAATAACTCGTGAATTCTTATCCGGTTTATTTAACATTTGAGTGTCCCCAAAACGTTGGAGCAAAACGTTGCAACAACGAAAGTAAAACGTTGTAGCGACGTTGTGGAAACGTCAGCAAAACCCAACATTTGAATGTTCCCAAAACGTTGGAGCAAAACGTTGCAACAACGAAAGTGAAACGTTGTGGCGACGTTGTGGAAACGTTAGCACAACCCAACATTTGAATGTTCCCAAAACGTTGGAGCAAAACGTTGCAACAACGAAAGTAAAACGTTGTAGCGACGTTGTGGAAACGTTAGCAAAACCCAACATTTGAATGTTCCCAAAACGTTGGAGCAAAACGTTGCAACAACGAAAGTGAAACGTTGTGGCGACGTTGTGGAAACGTTAGCACAACCCAACATTTGAATGTTCCCAAAACGTTGGAGCAAAACGTTGCAACAACGAAAGTAAAATGTTGTAGCGACGTTGTGGAAACGTTAGCAAAACCCAACATTTAAATGTTCACAAAACGTTGGAGCAAAACGTTGCAACAACGAAAGTGAAACGTTGTGGATTATCCCAATGGATAATCCCAATGAATCACAATGCAATCCCATTAAAATCCCATATCTTGTCACCCTTTGCATTGTTGAAAGCAATTAATTCCATAACTCAATATTACCTCTATTTATATATACTAGGGCTTGCCCGCACGTACGTGCTTGCCCGTACGTGCTTGCAAAAAAAAAACATGCGTGCAAGCAACAACAAAAACTTTGAAACCACGTGGCAGTAACGACCACAGAACCCCCCTTCTATTTACATGCAATGGTTTGGTCCATTCGCAAAGCCAAAGCGAACGACCACAGAACCCCCCCTTCTATTTACATGAAATGGTTTGGTCCATTCGCAAAGCCAAAACGAACGACCACAGAACCCCCCCTTCTATTTACATGAAATGGTTTGGTCCATTCGCAAAGCCAAAACGAACGACCACAGAACCCCCCCTCTATTTACATGAAATGGTTTGGTCCATTCGCAGAGCCAAAGCGAACGGCTTGCGAGTATGGTGACCATACCTTGGGACCCACTTGTCCGATTAATTTTAAACCTTGACAAATTTTCCATTCCTTCCCTTCCTGATCTTTCGATGTAGGGCTGGGTTCTTTTTTTAGGATCATGTTGCATCGAGCATTATTTTCCAAAACAGTGTGAACATTAAACCACACCAAAACCTCTGACATCCCACCATTAACACCTATTGTAAGCGTGCCGAATCAGTAAGCATCACCCCTTCTATGAGCCTCGACCAGAGGGTGGTTGTTACTCACAAACACTCGTCGCTAGCTGTTCCATTGTCTGCCGATTCCCACTCTGCTGTTTTTTGTCTCATAATCACCAAACAAGAACAGTACACATTTCCTGTAATTATCTCTCATAATCAGGATAAATTTGGAACAGCCCTTAAACTAACACCAAGCAGATCAATTTTTATATTTAGGTTGAGGTTTCACACAAACTGGCAAATTTCGTCAAAAAAAAACAACAGCACTGGTTTTGTTTCCTGGAAGCGTCCTGCAAAACGCTTTGCTTCTCGCAAAACGTCCGCCAATGGGAAGTAAAGGGAGGGAAAAAGAGCGGGAGCAAGAGACAGGGTGCCGGAATGGACATGAGGGACAATGAGGGACAGTGAGGGAGTGTTGGTATGCAATTTTTATCCAATCGCCATCTTTCACAGTAATTCTGGACCGGCATGAGGTGGGATTGTCTGTCATGAATTTATTTGTTGATCGAACGAGTTTTAATTTGTCTAAATCCGACCA
This sequence comes from Myxine glutinosa, assembly GCF_964187855.1. Lineage (NCBI taxonomy): Eukaryota > Metazoa > Chordata > Myxini > Myxiniformes > Myxinidae > Myxine > Myxine glutinosa. Next base: position 120,225 of record NW_027616354.1, on the reverse strand, counting down.
GTCGTTTCCAAAGATATAAGCCTTTTTGTCGCAATACCATAAATTGGAATGAGGTAAAAATATATATATATAAATATAATTCCCTTTCCCGGTTCCCTGTCGCTCGCCGAGCGCCGAGCAAGTCGCTCGCTCGCCGAGCAAGTCGAGTGCTTTGAACAAGTGCAAAAAAAAAGAAGTACTTTATACGTGTAATGCGGCATTTGTGAACGAGTGTACCGGCCTTACACGTCCTGGAAGCAAATGGTCGCAAGGTGCACGCTTGCTCCGTTTGCTCCCAGGTCACAGTAAGACCCTTAATGACCAGCGCAAAAATACGTATTTACAGAAATCATTTAGGAAAACACGAATAAATAGAATCATTTAACACGTTTCATCCTTGTATCACCTATGGACAATCGCAAGTCCCACACAAATCCTCCATGTATATACAACATAACTATTCCCAAGTTCGTAAATCATACTGGACCAAAAACAAGACACACTCACCTTTTAAAGACTTGTTTGTGTCCAGTTGATCCCAGCGGTGCCTCCAAATTGTAGGGGAATTCGTAGCTGAGAGACTCACAGGACTCCAATGACCGGACACAGGTTTACAAAAGGTCTCGTTTATTAACTGGTTATTCACTTCATTCCATTTACCAAATAATACCGCATAATATAATGGATCAGGTTAACTCTTTTCCAATGGTCCTTCTCGTTCGGCTGATGTTCCTCTGCCACTCCCGTTGGTCAGAGCTTCTGGTAGCAAGTTCTGTCGACTCCACGTTTGCTCTCGTTTATATGGACAAACTGGACTTAATCCCCTCTCCGCTAATGCCCAGAGGTCATGCATGTACCAAGTCCTGGTATCAGCTCGCTCCCCTCCTGTTGTGAGTTCCGTTTACCAAACGATAGGGGGGTGCTTCAGCCAGGGGCTGTGACCAGGTGGACAAGAGATTATCATGTTCGGGCGCATTCCTGACACTCATTTACAAACTCGTCTTTCACAGAGTTTGCATGTAAAATGTATCTGCTTCGTTACCAGGTTAATTAATAAGTTACCAGTGCCAATTAATAAGTTACACTGAGTTACACTTCCACACCGGGCACGCCCGAACCTCCCGGGCACGCCCGGTCTCGTCTTTCCCGGGCATGCCCGCTCTCGCCTTTCCAGGGCTCGCCCAGAGCATCCGGGCATGCCCGCTATCGCCTTTCCAGGGCTCGCCCAGAGCGTCCGGGCATGCCCGCTATCGCCTTTCCAGGGCTCGCCCAGAGCGTCCGGGCATGCCCGCTATCGCCTTTCCAGGGCTCGCCCAGAGCGTCCGGGCATGCCCGCTATCGCCTTTCCAGTGCTCGCCCAGAGCGCCCGGGCACGCCCAGCCTCGACTTGCCAGGCCGCAGCCAAACACGCCCGGGCAGGTCCAGACTCGCCTTTCCAAGGCTCGCCCTTGATACCCGGGCATGCCCGGTATAGCTTTTGCCGGGCAAACTTCCCGACATAAATGTGTATATATATTGTTGCCCGAAAAACGGGCTGGTCAGAATACCTGAGCTGTTTTGTTTCAATAAAGCAACTCGGACGAATTCCGTCTTTGGTCGCGTCAATTCTTTCGACTCGCGTTGGAGCGCAGTTCCTTCATTGGTGACCTACCGACATGGATACGGCAGTGACGCTTAAACTGCCTACCTTCTGGGAGGCTCACGCGGCTGTTTGGTTCGCCCAGGCGGACTCCCAGTTCGCCCTGCGAGGCATCACCGCGGACGACACCCGCTTCCACCATGTTGTGGCGGCGCTCGGTTCCACCACCGCGGCCCGCGCCTTGAGCCTCCTCCAGCACCCGCCGGCTGCTGACAAATACGACGCGCTGAAGACGCTCCTCCTCGGTGCTTTCGCCCTCTCACCGGCAGCACGCGCACGGCGCCTGCTTGACCTGCCCGAGCTCGGCGATACGCGCCCGTCCGAGCGCATGGACTATATGCTCTCGTTGCTCGGCGAGCACTCTCCGGCATTCCTGTTCCGGGAGCTGTTCCTCCGTCAGCTGCCTAACCCGGTACGCCTCGCCCTGGCTGGCACGTTGATCACGGATTCCCGCGCCCTCGCCAGGGAAGCCGATAAGATCTCCTCGGCGGGCCAGCACATCGGCGCGGTTACCTGGAGCCCGCCGCCGTCCGAGACAACGCCCACGACGCCCGAGCGCCCTGCGCGGTTGGAGGCCGAACTGCCGGTGCAACTGGCGGCCGCCACGCCGCACCGCCCGCTTCCGACACAACGGCCGGGGCCTCCACCTGACCGGGCGTGGTGTTATTACCACGCCAGGTTCGGACACAAGGCTCGGACGTGCCGGCCCCCGTGCACTTTCGGCAGGTCGGGAAACGGCCGGGCCGGCGTTCATTCCCAGCCATGAGCGCCGGCCACTCGGGCAACTTGCTGTTTATTCGGGACAAAGCGTCTGGACGGCGTTTCCTGTGCGACACCGGCGCCCAACTGAGCGTCATACCTGCCTCCGAGCAGGACAGGCTGGACGCAGTTTGCGGCCCCTCTTTGGTCGCTGCTAATGGCTCGGCCATACGCACTTTCGGCCCACGCGTCGTCACCCTCTGCTTCGGCAGCCAGCGCTTTCAATGGACTTTTGTTACCGCCAGCGTCCCCGTGGCTTTGCTGGGCGCCGACTTCCTCTGCGCGCACGGGCTGCTGGTCGACGTCAAACGACGTCGCCTTGTCCACGCCGAGACCTTCAGCTCCCTGGCGTGCACAATGAGCAGCTCCGCGCCGACCGAACTGGCGTGCGCCCTCCCGGCAACGAATGAGTTCGCTCGCCTGCTCGTGGAATTCCCGGCCCTCACGCGGCCGACGTTTTCGGCCGTCGCGGTGCGGCACGGGATCGAGCACCACATACCCACTACGGGCCCGCCGGTCTACGCCAGGGCCCGCCGCCTTGACCCAGCCAAGCTCGCCGTGGCAAAGGCTGAATTCGACGCGTTGGAGCACCTCGGCATCGTGCGGCGCTCCGATAGCGCGTGGGCCTCGCTACTGCACATCGTGCCAAAGCCGGGGGGTGGATGGCGCCCGTGTGGCGACTACCGCCGTCTCAATGACGCTACCACGCCCGACAGGTACCCGATCCCGCATATTCAGGACTTTTCCGCCCGTTTGGCGGGACGGGTCATCTTTTCGAAAATTGACCTGATACGGGGCTACCACCAGGTACCTGTCCGGGCGGCCGACGTCCCGAAGATGGCCGTCATCACGCCGTTCGGCCTGTTCGAATTTTTGCGGATGCCGTTTGGCCTCAAGGACGCGGCCCAGGCGTTCCAGCGCTTGATGGACGGCGTGCTGGCGCGACCTGCCGTTTCTTTTCGTCTCTCTGGACGACATCCTCGTCGCCAGCACGTCCCGCGCCGAGCACCTCCTCCACCTCCGAACACTGTTCGGTCGCCTCAGCGAGCACGGCTTAATTGTCAACCCGGTCAAATGCCACTTCGGCGCGACGACCGTTGACTTTTTGGGCCACCGCATCACCAAGACCGGGGCCGTGCCGCTGCCGACCATGGTCGAGGCCATCACCACGTTCCCGCGTCCCCGTTCCATCAAGGCCCTCCAAGAGTTCCTCGGCATGGTGAATTTTTATCACCGATTCGTGCCCCGCGCTGCTCAGCTCATGCGGCCCCTTTACGAGGCCCTCCGGGGCAAGCCGGCCAAGCATGACATTGTTTGGTCCGCGGCCATGGACGCGGCCTTCGCCAGTGCCAAACGGGCCCTCGCCGACGCAACGCTGCTGGCTCACCCGGTGCTCAACGCGCCCATCGCCCTCACTACGGACGCCTCCAACTACGCGGTGGGCGCCGTCCATGAGCAATGGGTGGACGGGGTTTGGCAGCCACTCGCTTTTTTCAGCCGGCAACTCCGGCCGAACGAGTTAAACTACAGCACGTTCGACCGCGAGCTGCTCGGGCTATTCCTGGCCGTTCGCCATTTCCGACACCTCCTGGAGGGCCGCCCGTTCACGGCTTTCGTCGACCACAAGCCGTTGGTCTATGCAATGGCTAAGGTCACGGAGCCGTGGTCGGCCCGCCAGCAGCGCCACCTCTCCGCCGTGTCGGAGTTCACCACGGACATCCAGCACGTCGCCGGCAAAGACAACGCCGTGGCCGACTGCCTTTCGCGGGCCAGCGCGAACGCGGTCCACCTCGGCATGGACTTCACGCTCATGGCGGCCGACCAGACCACCGACGCCTCGGTGCAGGCACTCCGCGTGGCGGACACGGGCCTCCGCCTGGCCGACATCCCCTTCGCGGGCACCGTCCTGCTCTGCGACGTCTCCCAGGGCCAGCCTCGCCCCATCGTGCCCGTTTCCTGGCAGCGCCGCATCTTCGCCTCCATCCACGGCCTTTCTCACCCGGGCCGGAAAGCTTCTCAGAAGCTGGTGTCGGCGCGTTTCGTCTGGCACGGCCTTCGAAGAAACATCCGCGACTGGGCCAACGCCTGCACGGCCTGCCAGCGAGCCAAGGTCCACCGCCACACCCAGGCCCCGCTGGCACCTTTCGCCGTGCCTGAACGGCGTTTCGACCACGTCCACGTGGACCTGGTGGGTCCCCTGCCCCCCTCGCGGGGGTTCACCCACCTGCTCACCATGGTGGGCAGGACCACCAGGTGGCCGGAGGCCGTGCCCCTCACCTCCACCACCACCGCCGACGTGGCGCAGGCGTTCATCGCCACCTGGGTCGCGCGCTTCGGCGCACCAGCGGACATCTCGTCCGACCGCGGCCCACAGTTCACGTCTGAGCTTTGGGGCGCGGTCGCCCGTTCGTTGGGGGTCACGCTGCACCGCACCACGGCCTACCACCCCCAAGCCAATGGGTTGTGCGAGCGGTTTCACCGCTCCATGAAGGCCGCACTCATGGCCGGCCTTCAGGACGACGGTTGGGCCGACCGGCTGCCGTGGGTCCTTTTGGGCCTTCGCACGGCCCCCAAGGAAGACCTCCAGGCGTCCGCCGCCGAGCTCATCTACGGCCAGCCACTCCGCGTCCCGGGCGAATTCGTGCCTGACGCTACCAGTCCCTGGTCCGCCGCTCGCCAGCGCTCGGACCTCCAGGAGGCCGCCCGATGATTTGCCCCCGTGCCGACGTCCCGCCACGGTGGCCCCCAGTCCTACGTCCCCCCGGCGCTTCGCACAGCGGAGTACGTCTTTGTGCGTCATGACGCGCACCGGGGGCCACTCCGGCCGCCGTACGACGGGCCCTTCCGGGTCCTGCGACGGGGCGACAAGTCTTTCATCGTCGACTTCGGCGGCCGGCCGGACCGGATTTCTGTGGACCGCCTCAAACCGGCGCACATGGACGTCGACCGACCACCACGGTTGGCCCTTCTCCGCGGCGAGGCCGCCCCCCGTCCACAGTTCCCCCCGCTCGACCACCCACCACCACGTCAGACCCCTCCCCACGACCCTCCAGGGGTCGCTTCGGCCGGGTCATCCGGACCCCCCTTAAATTGACCCTGCCGGTGCAGGTCGATTCTGGAGGGGCGTGTGTTGCGATTACCGCTGGATGTACATAATCGCCTTGCACCGACCGGCCAGAACACGGCCAGACGCGCCTCTCCCGGGCATGCCCGGACTCACTGTTCCCGGGCACGCCCGAACCTCCCGGGCACGCCCGGTCTCGTCTTTCCCGGGCATGCCCGCTCTCGCCTTTCCAGGGCTCGCCCAGAGCATCCGGGCATGCCCGCTATCGCCTTTCCAGGGCTCGCCCAGAGCGTCCGGGCATGCCCGCTATCGCCTTTCCAGGGCTCGCCCAGAGCGTCCGGGCATGCCCGCTATCGCCTTTCCAGGGCTCGCCCAGAGCGTCCGGGCATGCCCGCTATCGCCTTTCCAGTGCTCGCCCAGAGCGCCCGGGCACGCCCAGCCTCGACTTGCCAGGCCGCAGCCAAACACGCCCGGGCAGGTCCAGACTCGCCTTTCCAAGGCTCGCCCTTGATACCCGGGCATGCCCGGTATAGCTTTTGCCGGGCAAACTTCCCGACATAAATGTGTATATATATTGTTGCCCGAAAAACGGGCTAGTCAGAATACCTGAGCTGTTTTGTTTCAATAAAGCAACTCGGACGAATTCCGTCTTTGGTCGCGTCAATTCTTTCGACTCGCGTTGGAGCGCAGTTCCTTCAGTACACCAGAAAATGTATGTCTTGATATGGCTTAAATATTTACGCTATATCACGACGCCAACTTACTTTCGTTGTTTGGTATCCATCACCAATGTCATCTCCATCGTCAAATTCTCCACTGGCAAATTTAGCGAAGAGCTCGTTCAACGTTCGCTTCTCATCTACAACTGATCTCGCGAACCAAGACTTCAAACCTTTTGTCGACGAACGTATGCTTACACACACGAATATCGTCATATTCCCCACTCAAATTTGTACCATTAAAAGTATGAAATGCAAGATTCTTACACGTAAATTGCACTTGCCCAGTGCACAGCCGCTGCGAGAATTGACCGTCTTCAGCACAAAGTGTCTGCGTTAAGCCGAGCATGTATTAACCAGGAAGTTCCGTTAGAGGGCGCAATCCATAATAGTTCAGATCATCAATGCACAAGATACGATCAGCAAACGCCCAGAAACGGCGAGTTTTACACCGACTTTCTTCGCAAAACGATTTTTTTTTAAACAAATATATATTTTTAAAAAAAAGTATTAAATAGGAAATAAAAGTAGGCGGCGACTAAAACGGAAGCAAGCGGGGACGAGAAACATTTTTTTTTTTTTACTTGACCTAAACACTTTGTTTTGCTTTGAGAAACTCGAGTATGAATTCACTCCAACTTCCTAGAAGTTCATGGTGTTGAGAAATCTGTGTGACCATTGCTCGATCACTAACCCCCGATAACACCTTGTGGTTTAACACTTTGTGCACATCTCTGCTACTTCTCGGCCTCACCTCGTGTTAATATCTTCTTTCTTGATTCCTCGACGGTCCTCGTAGCTCGGACTCTTCGTACTCTTTCGTTCAAACAGCACGGGGGAATGTACACAGCAGCACGAAAATAACCTTCCACGCCACAAAAACGGGACACAGCCTGAGCAAATCCCTTTCCAATGACGTCAAAATGAATAGAACGACATTGTGACGTCACAAACATTACGCCCATCAAAACCTGCGCTGTTATTCCCAACCTATGGTTCAATTGTTTGTCCGTGGTAGTTTGACTCGGCCAAGGTTAGAACAGTCGACAGGTTCAGGGACCATTCAACGAACTTGCCACTGGCACTTGTTGCACAACATAAGGGAACTCGTATTTATGTTTACCGGTACATACCTGATACCCCTACCTTCTGGGAACGTGACGCTGTATGATGCTAACATTCCTGCTTCTTCTTCTTCAAAGCTGGAGAGACGTGCTTTTTAAATCGACATCTTCGACGATAAAATGGATGAGTTGTGTGTTCGTGCGTGTGAGGCTTACTTTTTGTGTTTATTAATTACGTACGTCTATTCATTAATTACGTATGACCTACTATTGAAATGTATACCTTTTAACTCTTCAGACTGCTGAGACCCTTTCCACCTTTGAAGACTCTGAGATTCCTAAGATCCTCAATACCCCATAAACCCCTAAACACCCCAAAGACCCAAAAGACGCAGACGACCCAAAAGTCCCTGAGGACCCAAAAGACTCAGAAGACTGAAAAGCCATAAAAGAACCAGAAGACCCAAAAGACCATATACCAATGGGCACCACCCCCCCCCACCCCCCATTCGTTATGATTAAAGAGACACGAATTTTAATGCCTCCACCCCGAAGGGGGCCGGAGGCATTATGTTTTCGGGTTGTCCGTCTCTCCGTCCGTCCGTCCGTATGGGCTAAACCTCGTTTTTCTCAGCAAAAACCAAATGTCCGATTGAGACTAAACTTTCAGGGTAGGAGTCGCACCCATGCACAATGTTTTTGTGATAATTATGACGTCATAGGTCCCGTGGTATGGCAGCCATCTTGGAATATACGCAAATAATAATAAAAATTATTTCTCAGAAACCACTGAATGGAAAAATTTGAAACACATTGTCAAGTACACCAAATGGGGAACAAAAGCATGGCAATGATGACATCATAGGTGAAGAGGTATACCAGCCAAAAATGTTTTAATCGAATTCCTTATTATTATTATTATTATTATTTGTATACTGAATCGAGGCTCGTGAAAGAGCTGACATTTACTTCACACACAAATCAACCAGACAAACAAAATATATAAAAAGAGGGAGCGGAAGACAAGATGGGGAGAGAAGGGGAAGCACACAAACACAACATTTGAGAGCAGGAAGATGTGTGGGAGGGAGAGGGCTTGGGGGGAGGGGGCGTGGGAAGGGGTGGGGAGTGGGAGAAGTATGAAACACAAGGACACCAAGGACTTCCAGGACAGAAGTTGGTATTTCAAAAAAGTGGAATTGGGGTATAATTAGCGGGGGTAGAAAAGATCAAGGTTTTGGATGGGGGAAGATAAGAGATGGTGGTGAACAGCTGTTTTGAAGACCTGGAGGGAGGCGTGGTATTGAAGGGAGTGGGGGAGTTTGTTCCAGAGGCGGGAGAAAAGAGGAATCAAAGAGTGAAGGTGAGCAGAGAGTCTTGATTTAGGCAGTTTAACCATAAGAGGGTTGCAGGCAGATCTTGTGCGACCTGTGGGAATATTTGGGGGACAGAGCCCAGAGAGAGCTGGAGGCGCAAGGCCGGAGAGGAGTCGGTATAAGACAGAAAGACCACCAACCTGCCTGCGGTGAGTAAGTGAAAGGCCCTCGGAGGTAGCTTCATCACGGGAGATTCCAATGATTCTGAACGCTTTGGTTTCAACAGCATGAAGACGAGCTTGGTGTAACGCAGGAGCACCAGCCCAGAGGGGAGAGCAGTATTCCATTGAGCTGCGGATGAAAGCGTTGTATGTGGTGAGGAGCTCAGGTGTGCCAAGGAAGGACTTCGCACGACGGAGGATGCCCAGTCAGCGACTGGCTTTGGAGGCCAGATTTGAAATATGGTTTTCCCAGGAAAGATAATCGCAGATAGTGAGACCCAAAAGCTTGAGTGACAGAACTTCTTGGAGAGGATTATTCAGAAAGTGGATGGGAGGGTTGTCCAGTCGGTCTTTTCGGAGAGATCATAAGAGTGTGAGATTTGTCAGGATTGAAAGACATGTTCCACTTGTTTGCCCAGTCTGTGATTTTGTCCAGGTCTGCAGAGAGTGAGGAGGCTGCAGACTGCCGATCTGAGGGATGAGGAATGGAGCGGCAGTGAGTGGTCATCAGCAAAGAGATAGAGAGGATTATCAAGAGAGTCGGAGAGATCATTGATGAAGACCAGAAAAAGCACAGGGCCCAGAACACTGCCTTGGGGAACTCCAGCCTGTACAGGAAGAGGAGATGAGAGAACACCATTCAGGGCCATACGTTGACTACGACTAGAGAGGAAGTCCGCCAGCCATGCGTGGAGATTTCCATGGATACCAAAGGAGGAGGGTTTGGTGAGCAGAGCGGTGTGCCAGACCGTATCGAAGGCATGTGATATGTCGAGGGAGACAGCTCTAATTTCCTGTTTGGCATTGAGGACCTCCATCCATTGTTGAGAGAGCAGAAGCAGCATGTCCAGAGTAGAGTGACCTGGTCTGAAACCAAATTGATGATCAGAGATCAAGCCATTGGAGAAGAGGAAAGATTTCATATCCGAAGCAAAGATGGATTCCATGACTTTGCTGATAATTGGGAGAAGGCTGATTGGTCTGTAGTTGCTAGGATCTGTTTTTGCACCTTTTTTGTGTAAAGCGGTGATGTTGGCTAATTTCCAAGCAGATGGCAGTTGATCTTGAGCAAAAGAGCGGGTGAAGAGAACAGAGAGAGGGAGTGAAAGAGCGGAGAACAGGATTTTAGGACCCGTGGGCTGATGCCGTCAGGTCCAGTTGCAGAATCAGAGTCGAGGTTTGACAAAAACTTTCCCACCTTGTCAGGAGGAAAGGACACAGAGTCCAGGAGCAGCTGTGTATGACAGGGTATGGTGGGTGCAGAGCGGGATGGGTTTGGGACACAAGATTTAGAGGCAAACACAGAGTTGAGACATTCAGCTTTTTCACGTGCGGAGTCAGCTGTGTAGCCGTTTGAGGTAAGGGAGGGGATGGAGGGGGAACAAACACCAGAAATTGATTTGACCAGACGCCACCAGGATTTGGAAGAGGGAGACAGATGAGAGTTCGGTCTTGAGAACGGAGAGATATTGTTTCCTGGCTCTCCTGAGGGTGGACACACACTTGTTTCGGGCTTTGTGAAAGGAAATGAGATTTCCTTCCGTTGGATTTGCTTTCCAGGGGACGAAGGCAGGTTGTTTCTGGGCAACAGCCTCACCACAAGATTCCGTGTACCATAGACGGGAGGAAGGGTATGACAACTGAAGACGAGATGGGATAAATCTGTGCATGAGAGAGAGCAATTTACTTTGGAAGAATTCCCAGGATGAGTTTATGTCAGAGGTGGTGGAGATGGGAGACCAGTCCAGATCAATGATGGCTGCTTGAAGACCGTGCCAGTTGGCCTGAGTGAAATGCCAGACTCGTCGACGCTGAGGAGGACTAAGAGTTAGTTACTTAGTTAGTTACTTCGGACGCTGAGGAGTTAATCATTGTGGGACTATGCGGAGGCATATTTCTTTTTTTTCTTTTTTTTTTCTATACTGAATCGAGGCTCGTGAAAGAGCTGACAACCGCGAGGGAAAGACAAAGACAGTACATGGGGACCGCGAGGGAAAGACAAAAACAGCACATGGGGACCGCGAGGGAAAGACAAAGACAGTACATGGGGACCGCGAGGGAAAGACAGTACATGGGGACCGCGAGGGAAAGACAAAAACAGCACATGGGGACCGCGAGGGAAAGACAAAAACAGCACATGGGGACCGCGAGGGAAAGACAAAGACAGCACATGGGGACCGCGAGGGAAAGACAAAGACAGTACATGGGGACCGCGAGGGAAAGACAAAAACAGCACATGGGGACCGCGAGGGAAAGACAGTACATGGGGACCGCGAGGGAAAGACAAAGACAGTACATGGGGACCGCGAGGGAAAGACAAAAACAGCACATGGGGACCGCGAGGGAAAGACAGTACATGGGGACCGCGAGGGAAAGACAAAGACAGTACATGGGGACCGCGAGGGAAAGACAAAGACAGTACATGGGGACCGCGAGGGAAAGACAGTACATGGGGACCGCGAGGGAAAGACAAAGACAGTACATGGGGACCGCGAGGGAAAGACAGTACATCATGGCGACACAGTCGCATTGTTATAGTTTTACTTTTGAAATGCCTTTTCAAAGTACATTCCTCCAGATGAAATTTCAAATTCGCTCAATATTAATCACCATCATTTCTGAGAAATTTCAATGTCAAACGGATAATTTTCATCATATCATTAAAAATGAGAAGAACAAAATCTCGCAAAAGCTGATATTAAAAAACAATAAAACATCTTCAGCAACCAATTGTTGTCCACTACCACAACAGGGTCAGCACGACCACAACACTACCACAACACAATTACTTACCTGGACGATTTCTCTTTCAGCACCTGAAAGCAAAATTGTACAAGATCAGAATCAATAGTTCGAGGCAAGACAATTTTTTGTATGTATGTGTACATGTGTCTCACTGTCTACCTCATCACATGGATGTAGGATTCATGTGAACGTGCCGCTAAAGCTTCGAAGACTAAAGCACCACATCTGCAAAGGATCTGTCCTTCTCAGTGTCTGCTTTAAGAGGAATTGTCATTTATTTATGTTTCTGCACAATGTTAAACTGTCCATGTGCGCTTGGAGACAACCTACCAGTGTCAGGAGGAGAAGAACTATAGTTATGAGTTGAAGGACCAACCACCCAATCATAACGATGTTCACAATCCAGACCTGGATCAGGACAAACACATGAAAAGAGAATCAATGAAAAGTGAATTGTTTGGAATAGTTAGATAGTTAGCAAAAATACAGTGTCCGAGTTCATCAATGTTGTACATGAGCATTTCCTTGTTATTCATGGAAGGAAGGAGATGGGATGGGTAATAATAATGAAAATAGAGGTGACATGATGAAAACAAGATGTGGTTCAAGAGGAGGAGGTTAGAAAAGCACGTGACAAAATGAAAAGGGGGAAAGTGTGGGCCATCTAAAGGTGTGGTCGAGTTAGTGAAGCCGCCAGGAAATGAGGGAGTTAACTGGATGGTAGAGTTGATTGGGATATTGTGGGGTGAGGAGAATATGCCATGTGATTGGAGGAAGAGCATATTAATACCAACTTTCAAAAAGAAGGAGATATCTTAGACTGTGGAAATTATACAGAGGGATCAAATTGATGGCGCATGCGATGAAGATACTGGTGGGTGTTGTAGGCCTTAAGGCGAAGGGGAATTGTGAAGATAAATGTGATGAAGAATGGATTCATGCAGGGGAACAGGAAGGGGAGCAGTGGATGAGATTTTCATCATGAGACAGAATGGGGAAAAGATTCTGGAAGGAAATAAGAAGCTGAACATTCACAGATCTAGAGAAGGCATGTGATAGGATTCCAAGAGGAGTGGTGAACAGTATTGGTGTGTGAGGAAGAAGGACATGCCACAGAAGCTTGTTATGATCGTCATGAAACGTTTGTCGGGGCCAACGCTGTCGTCAGGGTAATGAACGGAGACTCGCAATATTTTAGCTATTGCCATATAGCAGCCATATTGGATTGAAGGAAAATATTAAATAATTATATCTCAGAAACTGCTTACCCTATCGATTCGAAACTTTACAAATGTCATGGAACACCATTGCTGCATATAGTTTGAAATTTATGATGTCATAGATCACGTGGTTTGACAGCCATCTTGGATAGAAAAACGAACCTTATCCGATAAACACGAAGCTTCACAAACATGATCCTCCACCCATACATATGCAGAGTGTACATTTTTGATGTCATATGTCACGTAGTTTGACAGCCAAATTAGTTTAAAACCAACATATATATTTTAATCCTTCTTCGAAACGGCTGTCCCGATCAATGTGAAACCTCTCATCTCTGTTAAGAATGTGATACGTGAGAACAGCTGAAGGGATTTAAATCAAACTTGTTTATTTTTAGGACAGTCAACGGAGGGCATCTATCTACCCATTGCCACGGGCAGTGACTACGCGGAGGCATATTGGTGACGCAGTCGCATTGCTCTAGTTTGACATAACTCAATCGTTCTTTCGCTGAAAAAGGCTCAATGATCAGCAGTGATGTATGCACATGTGCGTATGCAGGCTGGGAGTTACCGTTACTGTTCAAAAAGTCTTCAGAACAACACTGTTCCGTTCCTCTGAAACCACAGCACCGCAGTTATCGACTGATTTTTTAAAAGGAAAAAACCCGCGTTGGATCCTCGTAAAAAGCGGATGACTTGTGCACGGCCACCGCCTTCTCTGTCCAGGTGTATCCTCCATGTCTCCATCCAGGCCACATCCTTCTCTATCCAGGTGTATCCTCCATGTCTCCATCCAGGCCACATCCTTCACTGTCCAGGTGTATCCCCCATGTCTCCATCCATGCCACATCCTTCACTGTCCAGGTGTATCCTCCATGTCTCCATCCAGGCCACATCCTTCTCTGTCCAGGTGTATCCTCCATGTCTCCATCCAGGCCACATCCTTCTCTGTCCAGGTGTATCCCCCATGTCTCCATCCAGGCCACATCCTTCTCTGTCCAGATGAATCCTCCATGTCTCCATCCAGGCCACATCCTTCTCTGTCCAGGTGTATCCTCCATGTCTCCATCCAGGCCACATCCTTCTCTGTCCAGGTGTATCCTCCATGTCTCCATCCAGGCCACATCTTTCTCAGTCCAGGTGTATCCTCCATGTCTCCATCCAGGCCACATCCTTCTCTGTCCAGGTGTATCCTCCATGTCTCCATCCAGGCCACATCCTTCTCTGTCCAGGTGTATCCTCCATGTCTCTATCCAGGCCACATCCTTCTCTGTCCAGATGAATCCTCCATGTCTCCATCCAGGCCACATCCTTCTCTGTCCAGATGAATCCTCCATGTCTCCATCCAGGCCACGTCCTTCACTGTGCATCACGAAGTCTTTAAAATCCTTCCTCAAAACTCACGAGTAATCACCGTGGAAAACCGAGGTCTCAAAGACCCAAATCAGCACCGAGTAGCAAAAGGCTTCAGATGAATGTGGGGAATCAGCCATTCCGAAGCATCTTTGATGCAGCTATATTCAACGATCAGTCGCCATCTTGTCAGCTGCGGAAAAAGGTGCTGGTGATGGCAGAAGCTTCTTGTTTTTCCAATGATCTATTTTCGTGCTGGTGACGTCAGAATTCAACGTGTCCAACAAGTTTGTCATAAACTCATCTCCCTGAGTATCCGGGTCATTTCCCTGAGTATCCGGGTCATCTCCCTGAGTATCCAGGTCATCTCCCTGAGTAGCCGGGTCATCTCCCTGAGTATCCGGGTCATCTCCCTGAGTATCCGGGTCATCTCCCTGAGTATCCGGGTCATCTCCCTGAGTATCCGGGTCATCTCCCTGAGTATCCGGGTCATCTCCCAGAGTATCTGGGTCATCTCCCAGAGTATCCGGGTCATCTCCCTGAGTATCCGGGTCATCTGCCTAAGTATCCGGGTCATCTCCCTGAGTATCCGGGCACTATATATCCACAAGTTGTTAGTAATATCCTTCTGGCATATATTCTGCAGCTCTCAGTCTTTGCTGCTGACTCAAGAGGGTGCGTTATTAATATCCGACATGGCTCTTTCCAAACTGGGCCAACACCATTTTACAATGAACACGTGCCCAACTCCTCCTTCCTTTCACGACCAACTTGCCATACCCAATGGATCAGCAGCTCGACAAATCCTCATTCCATATTTGCCAAACCCCTCTCGTCACCCAATTTTGTTCGAGCTCCTTTCCGTAGTTATTTTCAGCACAGTAGAGCGTGCTGCTCCACCACCCGCACGCGCACACACCTCTGAACTTTCTAGCCCGGGTTTGAATCTCGGCCCAGCTATAAACTGTCATCACGGTGTTTCACAGGGTGATTCATCAATGTGTGTGCCATCCCTCGGATGGACATTAAACGGGTGTCCTCTACTGTCTGTCAGCATTCGTTGGTGGACATTAAAGATCCCATTGTAGGAGCTGTGCTCCCACGTCAATCGGAAGAATGGACGCGACAAAAAGCTGGAATTCGTCCGAGTTTCTTTATTGTCACAAAACAACTCGGGTACTCTGAAAAGCCCGTTTATCGGGCAGCAATATATATATACACACATTATCCCGGAGCGTTTGCCCGGGAAAGGCGAGAGGGGGCGTGGCCGGGCGTCCTGGCCCCATCCTGGCAAGTCGAGGGCGGGCATGCCCGGGCGTCCTGGACGAGCCCGGCATGGTGATCGCTCCGCGTCCTTGGTAGGTGCAAGGCGATTGTGTAAACCCAGCGGTAGCCGCTACACACGTCCCCCCAGAATCGACTTGCACCGGCAGGGTCAATTTGAGGGGGGTCCTGATTACCCCGGCCGAAACGACCCCTGGCGGGTCGTGGGGGGGGGTCCAGTGTGGTGGTGGGCGGTCGAGTGGGGGGCACCGTGGACGGGGGGCGGCCTCGCCGCGGCAGAAGGGCCAACCGTGGCGGTTGGTCGATGTCCACGTGCGCCGGCTTGAGGCGGTCCACCGCAATCCGGTCCGACCTGCCGCCGATGTCGATGACGAACGACTTGTTGTCCCGTCGCAGGACCCGGAAGGGCCCGTCGTACAGCGGCCGGAGTGGCCCCCGATGTGCGCCATGACGCACAAAAACGTACTCCGCTGTGCGAAGCGCTGGGGGGATGTAGGACTGGGGGTCACCGTGGTGGGATGTTGGCACGGGGGCAAACCGTCGGGCGGCCTCCTGGAGGTCCGAGCGCTGGTGAGCTGCGGACCAGAGACCGGTAGCGTCGGGCACGAATTCGCCCGGGACGCGTAGCGCCTGGCCGTAGACAAGCTCGGCGGTGGATGCCCGGAGGTCCTCCTTGGGGGCCGTGCGGAGGCCCAAAAGGACCCACAGCAGCCGGTCGGCCCAACCGCCGTCTTGAAGGCCGGCCATGAGCGCGGCCTTCATGGAGCGGTGGAATCGCTCGCACAACCCGTTGGCTTGGGGATGGTAGGCCGTAGTACGGTGGAGCTTTACCCCCAGGTTGCGGGTGACCGCGCCCCACAGCTCGGAGGTGAACTGCGGTCCACGGTCTGACGAGATGTCCGCCGGTGCGCCGAAGCGGGCGACCCAGGTGGCGATGAAAGCCTGCGCCATGTCGGCGGTGGTGTTGGAGACGAGGGGAACGGCCTCCGGCCACCTGGTGGTCCTGTCCACCATGGTGAGCAGGTGTGTGAACCCCCATGATGGGGGGGAGGGGGCCCACCAGATCCACGTTGACGTGGTTGAAACGTCGTTCGGGCATGGTGAAAGGTGCCAGCGGGGCCTGGGTGTGTCGTTGGACCTTGGCCTGTTGGCAGGCTGTGCAGGTGCTGGTCCAATCGCGGACGTCCCGTCGAAGGCCGTGCCAGACGAATCGCGCCGACACCAGCTTCTGGGAAGCTTTCCGGCCTGGGTGGGAAAGGCCGTGGAGGGAGGCGAAGATGCGGCGTTGCCAGGTAACGGGCACGATGGGGCGAGGCTGGCCTTGGGAAACGTCGCAGAGCAGGACAGTGTCCGCGAAGGGGATGTCGGCCAGGCGGAGGCCCGTGTCCGCCGCCCGGAGGGCTTGCACCGTGGTGTCGGTGGTTTGGTCCGCCGCAATAAGCGCGAAGTCCACGCCGAGGTGGACCGCGTTCGCGCTGGCCCGAGAAAGACAGTCGGCCACGGCGTTGTTTTTGCCGGCGACGTGCCGGATGTCCGTGGTAAACTCCGACACGGCGGAGAGGTGGCGCTGTTGGCGGGCCGACCACGGCTCCGTGACCTTGGCCATTGCGTAAACCAACGGCTTGTGGTCGACGAACGCCGTGAAGGGTCGGCCCTCCAGGATGTGGCGGAAATGGCAAACGGCCAGGTGTAGACCGAGGAGCTCACGGTCAAACGTGCTGTATTTGAGCTCGTTCGGCCGAAGCTGCCGGCTGAAAAAAGCGAGTGGCTGCCAAACCCCGTTCACCCATTGCTCATGTACGGCGCCCACCGCGTAGTCGGAGGCATCCGTGGTGAGGGCGATGGGAGCGTTGAGTACCGGGTGAGCGAGCAGTGTTGCGTCGGCGAGGGCCCGCTTTGAGCTTTGGAAGGCCGCGTCCATTGCTGCGGACCAGACGATGTCGTGCTTGGCCGGCTTGCCCCGGAGGGCTTCGTAGAGGGGCCGCATGAGTTGAGCAGCGCGGGGCACGAAGCGGTGATAGAAATTCACCATTCCCAGGAATTCCTGCAGGGCCTTTATGGAGCGGGGACGCGGAAACGTGGTGATGGCCTCGACCTTGGTTGGCAGCAGCACGGCCCCGTTCTTGGTGATGTGGTGGCCCAAAAAATCAACGGCCGTCGTGCCGAAGTGGCATTTGGCCGGGTTGACGATGAGGCCGTGCTCGCTGAGGCGCCCGAACAGTGTTCGGAGGTGGAGGAGGTGCTCGGCCCGGGACGTGCTGGCGACGAGGATGTCGTCCAGGTAAACGAAGAGGAACGGCAGGTCACGCAGCACGCCGTCCATCAAGCGCTGGAACGCCTGAGCCGCGTTCTTGAGGCCAAACGGCATCCGTAGGAATTCGAATAAGCCGAACGGCGTGATGACGGCCGTTTTAGGGACGTCGGCCGCCCTGACAGGTACCTGGTGATATCCCTGTATGAGATCGATTTTTGAAAAAATGACCCGTCCTGCCAGACGGGCGGAGAAGTCTTGGATGTGCGGGATCGGATACCTGTCGGGGGTGGTAGCGTCGTTAAGGCGACGGTAGTCGCCACATGGGCGCCAGCCGCCCCCTGGCTTTGTGACGATGTGTAGTGGCGAAGCCCACGCGCTATCGGAGCGCCGCACGATGCCGAGGTGTTCCAAAGCGTCGAACTCGGCTTTGGCCACGGCGAGCTTGGCTGGGTCGAGGCGGCGGGCTCTGGCGTAGACCGGCGGGCCCGTGGTTGGTATGTGGTGCTCGATCCCATGTCGTACTGCGACGGCCGAAAAGGTCGGCCGCGTGAGGGCCGGGAACTCCGTGAGCAGGCGAGCAAACTCGTTCGCCGCCGGGAGGGCGCATGCCAGCTCGGTCGGAGCGGAGCTGCTCAATGTGCATACCAGGGAGCTGAAGGTCTCGGCGTTGATGAGGCGACGCCGTTGGACGTCCACCAGCAGTCCGTATGCGCAGAGGAAGTCGGCACCTAGCAGAGCCGTCCAAGTAAAGACGGTTACAAAAAAGTAAAGCTTTGGTTACAAACGTCCAAGTAAAGCGTTGGCCGCCGAAGCAGAGGGTGACGTTGCACGGGCCGAAGGTGCGGATGGCCAATCCGTTGGCCGCAACCAAGGAGGGGCCGCAAACCACGGAATGCCTGTCCTGATCAGAGGCGGGTATGATGCTCAGTTGGGCGCCGGTGTCGCACAGGAAGTGCCGTCCGGACGCTTTGTCCGTGATGAAAAGTAAGTTGCCCGTGTGGCCGGCGCTCATGGCTGGTAATGAACGCCGGCCCGGCCGTTTCCCGGCCTGCCGAAGGTGCACGGGGGTCGGCATGTCCGGGCCTTCTGTCCGAACCTGGCATGATAGTAACACCACGCTTGGTCAGGTGGAGGCCCCGGTCGTCGTGCTGGAGGTGGTCGGCTCGGCGTAGCGGCCGCCAATTGCGTCGGCAGTTCGGTCATCGACCGTGCCGGGTGCTCGGGCGCCATGGGCGTTGCGTTGGGCGGCGGTGGGCCCCAGGTCGCTGCTGCAATGCGTTGGCCTGCCGCGGAGATCTTGTCGGCTTACCTGGCGAGGGCGCGGGGATCCGTGATCGTCGTGCTTGCCAGGGCGAAGCGTACCGGGCTAGGCAGCTGACGGAGGAACAGCTCCCAGAACAGGAATGCCGGAGAGTGCTCGCCGAGCAGCGAAAGCATGTAGTCCATTCGCTCGGACGGGCGCGTGTCGCCGAGCTCGGGCAGGTCGAGCAGGCGCCGTGCACGTTCCGCCGATGGGAGGGCGAAAGCGTCGAGGAGGAGCTTTTTAATCGCGCCGTATTTGTCAGCGGCTGGCAGGCTCTTGAGGAGGCTCAGGGCGCGGGCCACGGTGGCTGAACCGAGCGCTGCTACCACATGGTGGAAGCGGGTGTTGTCGGCCATGATGCCTCGCAGGGCGAACAGGGAGTCCGCCTGGGTGAACCAAACCGCCGCGTGAGCCTCCTTGAAGGTAGGCAGTTTAAGGGCAACTGCCATGTCCATGTCGGTAGGTCACCAATGTAGGAGCTGTGCTCCCACGTCAATCGGAAGAATGGACGCGACAAAAAGCTGGAATTCGTCCGAGTTTCTTTATTGTCACAAAACAACTCGGGTACTCTGAAAAGCCCGTTTATCGGGCAGCAATATATATACACACATTATCCCGGAGCGTTTGCCCGGGAAAGGCGAGAGGGGGCGTGGCCGGGCGTCCTGGCCGCGGCCTGGCAAGTCGAGGGCGGGCATGCCCGGGCGTCCCGGACGCGGCCTGGCAAGTCGAGAGCGGGCGTGGCCGGGCGTGCCCGGGCATGCCCTTGCGTCCCGGCCGAGGCCTGGCAAGTTGAGCGCGGGCCTGCCCGGGCGTCCTGGACGAGCCCGGCATGGTGATCGCTCCGCGTCCTTGGTAGGTGCAAGGCGATTGTGTAAACCCAGCGGTACCCGCTACACCATCGTGTCCTTCACAAAGAGTCGGCGAGCTATCGTCGGCACCATGACCAGATTACAAAATCCTACCCTAACCAACAGGGGGCGCTGCATCAGTTTCACAGCCAAATCCTCAGCCAATGGCGACACCTCGCCGCCTTGTGCTGCATTTAAAAGAAGACGACCATGAATCTAAAGTTGATGTCACACATTTTTCACACCAGTGTCACATGGCACTTCTCATTCATTCTCCATGACGACTTGTCCCTATTAAAGTGTCCTTGATGCAGGGTTTCAAAAAGTCCTAAAATTATACGAACAGAAACGGGCCTGTACTTACTTTTTACGTCCGCCACCAAAGGTGAATTGAGGTTATGTTTTCACCCCTGTCCCTTTGTCTGTGAACAAAATATCTCAAAAACGTGTGGACGGATTCGGACGAAATTTGGCAGAGACGTACCGTATGTGACAAGGACGCAGTGATTAGATTTTGGTGAAGATTCGGATCCGGCTACTATAATTTTTAAAGTGATTCTTCACCATTGGGAGATGGAGCCAAAAACGATACGGAGCAGGCTTTCTCAAAAAGTTATGGAATGATTTGGACGAAACTTGGTGGACAGGTTGTGTGTCTGACATGGAAGAATAGATTCATTTTTGGTGAAGATCCGGTTCCGGGTCCAGCTCGTATAATTTTTTTAAGTGATTCTTTACCATTGAGTGATATGGCCAACCAGGCGGAGGTTTGCTCTCGACTGAGTGCCGTTCTAGTTTGTACTGTATACAGAGTCGAGGCTCATATAATGAATGGATCACGATGTAACAGGACGCAAAAGGAACAGTATAGAGAGGGGGAAACACCAACAGCAGAGTTGAAGACCAAGATAAAGGGAGACTTGGATAAACAATTGGTGTGGGGAACAATGGGGGGAATCTGATCTGCCCCTTCTGTGCTATCATCCATCTTACTGACCAACCACCTCTAACCTATAAATACTATCAAATTTGGAAAGAATACTCTTAACCCCTTCCAAACAACCAGTACCAACCGAAGAAGGCAAGGACGCGTTCAGGATTTGAATCTGGGACACGTGAAGTGAAAATCACATCACGAAACGAATGAGCTTAAAACTTAAAATAAATAAACTTCAAAACTACCAAACTCACAGCAATGTCTAACAAATGGAAACAATGTCACCGAATGATGAATCTTGGAGTTCTGTCCCATTCCAGACTCAACCTCGTGATGGAGATCAGCGTCGTTTCCGTGCTGGGTCTCGACCCCATTCGGCTGATCACGGATTCCTTGTTGCAGAAGCCTTTGCAACGAAGTGAGCTTCCTCCGAAGTTGATCCTCATGGGATGAATTTCGTCCCAATTCCTGATGAACCCCACTCAGGGGATCCTCATGTTTCGTCATCTTCCCATCGTGACCCGTCAGATCATCATCAGGGTCAGAATCCGAGCCTCCACGAATATGGTTTCCAAGCTCTTCTCGGTCCCGGAAAACTTTCCTAGTTCTGTTACGAGGTTGAAGGTGCGATGGAACTCCATCCAAGTTCAGGTGGAAAAGCATTCTTATCATCCTCTTGGAGGGAAGCTTTGCTCTGAAGTTGAACCAGTCTTCCTGTAGGGAGTCCTTCTGCCCCACGTTTTCTACATTTCCATCCCCACCTTTCTCAAGTAGAGGAATCTCCTCTTCAGCATCTCCTTCCACCTGGATGGTGGGTGGATGGGCAATCCGAGCGATTGCGCTCTGAGCCAGGCACAGGTAAACAATCAAGAGACACACGGCCCGAACGATATGCCTTCGAGACATGTTCGTAAAAAGCAACCGAGTTTGTAATCGTTTACAACGAGCACATCGTGCAGAGACTGCCACGCATGGATGAACGGAATACCTTTTTTAACAAAGGGCACTCAACCTTTATGACGTCATAATCGGAGCAACAAAGCGAGCTGATTGAAGAAAACATTACACTTTTAATAGGGATCAAGTGGTCGATGAATAATTATTAAAAATTATTCTTGCTTTTTGCTTCGTTATAAAAATAATATATAATTTATGTTAGTTATAATTAAGTTCCTGCTAAAAAAATTTAAGTAACCTACATTACCGTATGCTCTGCCTGAATGTACCTTAAAAATGGTGTCTGTTTAATGGTTGAAAAATGTAGTTGAAAGGAATTATGATCTGTAATCTTATTTTGTTTTCATTTAAATATTTTACGTTTTCCATAAACGTGTCGGGAGAGGATTGTTGCCTAGATGGAGTGTGGAAGAGACAAGATGGGCCGAATGACCATTTCCGGTACTCTGAGAGGAAAGAGTGGCGGGGCGGGGCCAGAGGGAGGAGGCGTGGCTCCATCTGGGAAACCCGCTCCGTTTACTGACATGTCCTGAGGAATGTTGTGAAATGCTGAAACACCAACTTACTAACAATGCGATGTGTGCTTCCATGACTGCGATGGCTTCATCACATCAACACAGTGACGAGTAGATGAAGGGGATGAGACGTTTTGTTATTTCGAGTGAAATGCGGGTCAGAGTGACGTCACATCCTTTCAAAAAAGCGCCGCCATGTTCGTGGGTGAAATAAAATGGTGGAACACTGGATCCACTACAATCCAGATTTTCCAAATTAAACTGATCACATTCTTCCATTTTGGAAGGACAATTTGTACATGATTCGAGCATGTCAAGTCGCTCTTTGGGGAAAAATATCGTTTAATTCATCTTAAAATGCCTTTCAATTGCCAAAACAATGGCGATTACATTATATTTTGGGAATGAATGATCTGAAGCGCGGTGCTACGTGCGCTTACTTGTATAACAAGGTGGAAGCGGACAACGCGGTAAGTTCAAGAGTCTTTATTATCAGAGCTCAACTGTAGCTCTGGAGCGCTCCGGGCTGCGCGCCCGGTGTATATCCCGCGGCCACGCCTACCCCTCGGCGTGGCCGCCGCCCACTTGGTGCGCGGAATGATGCCCTCACGCCAGTGAGCTTTCGTGTCCGCCACACGCGCCCCCCCAGAATTCCCGTGCACCTGGAGGGCCAGTTTGCGGGGCAAACGGATGACCCGGCCGAAGCGCCCCCTGGCGACTGGCGGCGTCCGGGATGCAGGGATGCCAGCTGGGATGCCTCCGGCTGCACCCGGGATGGGTGCAGGACCGGGGGCGGCGTGGCTGGGCGGTGCCGGGGGTCCGCCCGCAGGGGGGCGGCCCCGACGCGGGGGCCGAGCCACCGGCGGTGGGTGGTCAATGTCGAGGTGGGCCGTCTTGAGGCGATCCACCGAGACGTGGTCGGGAGTACCGCCGATGTCCAGGGTGAAGTGCTTCACCCCGGTCTCCAGCACGCGGAAAGGCCCGTCGTACGGGGGCCGCAGTGGTGTCCGGTGGGCGTCGTGGCGGATGAAGACGTACTCCGCCGTGCGAAGCTCCGGGGCGACGTGCGTTGGTGGGTGCCCGTGGCGTGCCGTTGGCACCGGGGCGAACCTCTGGGCGGTCTCCTGCAGAGCGGAGCGCTGCTGTGCCGCGGACCATGGTGCCGTGGAGTCGGGGAGGAACTCGCCCGGCACCCGCAGCGGTTGCCTGAAGACCAACTCCGCCGCGGATGCGCGCAGGTCATCCTTGGGCGCCGTCCGGAGGCCCAGCAGGACCCAGGGGAGCCTGTCGACCCAGCCGCCATCGCGGAGGGTGGCCCGGAGCGCGGCCTTCAATGAGTGGTGGAATCGCTCGCACAGGCCATTAGCCTGGGGGTGGTAGGCCGTGGTTCGGTGCAGCCGGACCCCGAGCCCCCGCGCGACCGCCCCCCAGAGCTCCGAGATGAACTGGGGGCCGCGGTCGGACGAGATGTCTGAGGGGGCACCGAACCGGGTGACCCAGGTGACGATGAACGCCTGCGCGACGTTCGTCGCCGTTGTCGACGCCAAGGGCACGGCCTCCGGCCACCGGGTGTTACGGTCCACCTTGGTGAGGACGTGGGTGAAACCCCGCGAGGGGGGCAGAGGTCCCACCAGGTCCACGTGGACGTGGTCAAACCGGCGTTCCGGCACCGTAAACGTGGCCAATGGGGCCTGGGTGTGCCGGTGCACCTTGGCGCGCTGGCACGCGAGGCACATCCTGGCCCAGCCACGGACGGCCTTCCGGAGGCCATGCCAGACGAATTTGTCGGCGATCAACCTCTGGGAGGCCCTCGTGCCCGGGTGGGACAGGCCGTGTATGGCGTCAAACACCTGGCGCTGCCAGCCCGCGGGCACGATGGGGCAAGCCCGCCCGAGGGAGACGTCGCACAGGAGGGCCGCGCCAGCGCCGTCGAACGGCACCTCGGTGACGCGGAGGCCCGTGACGGCGGTCCGCAAGGCCTGGACGTCGGGGTCAGCGGCCTGGTCCACTGCCATCCGGGCATAGTCAATGCCGAGGTGGACTGCATGGGCGACGGCCCGGGAAAGGCAATCCGCCACCGGGTTGTCCTTCCCTGCGACGTGCCGGATGTCCGTCGTGTACTCGGACACGGCCGAGAGGTGACGCTGCTGCCGGGCCGACCACGGCTCGGTGACCTTGCCCATCGCGAAGACCAGCGGCTTGTGGTCGACGAAGGCCGTGAACGCACGGCCCTCGAGCAGATGGCGGAAGTGCCTGACCGCCAAGTGAAGCCCGAGCAACTCGCGGTCGAAGGTACAGTAACGGCGTTCGGGCGGGCTAAGCTGCCGGCTAAAGAACGCCAGCGGTTGCCAAGCTCCACGCACCCATTGCTCGTGCACCGCGCCCACCGCGTAGTCCGAGGCGTCGGTGGTGAGGGCGATCGGTGCATCGGGCGCCGGGTGCGCGAGCATGGTGGCGTCAGCCAAGGCGAGCTTCGCGCCCGTGAACGCCGCGTCCATCTGCTCGGTCCAGGTAATGTCACCTTTGCCCGGCTTACTTCGGAGAGCTTCGTGCAGGGGCCGCAGGAGCTGGGCGATACGGGGCAGGAACCGATGGTAAAAGTTCACCATGCCCAGGAACTCCTGCAGCCCCCTGATCGTGCGGGGGCGCAGAAACCCCTTCACCGCCTCCACCTTGGCCGGCAGGGGGACGGCTCCGTGCCTGGTGACGCAGTGCCCCAAAAAATCGATGTCGGTGACGCCGAACCGGCACTTTGCGGGGTTCACAATCAGGCCATGCTGGCCCAGGCGTTCGAAGAGCGTGCGGGGGTGGTGTAGGTGCTCTTCGCGGGACGCGCTGGTGATGAGGATATCGTCCAGGTAGACGTATACAAAATCCAAGTCGCGCAGGACGCTGTCCATCAGCCGCTGGAAAGCCTGAGCCGCATTCTTCAAACCGAAGGGCATCCGCAGGAATTCAAAGAGTCCGAATGGCGTGATGACCGCCGTCTTCGGGATGTCCTCCGGCCTGACGGGGACCTGATGGTAGCCGCGTATGAGGTCCACCTTCGAGAAGAAGGACATGCCCGCCAAACGGGCAGAAAAGTCCTGAATGTGGGGGACGGGGTAGCGGTCGGGGGTGGTGGCGTCATTGAGACGGCGATAGTCCCCGCACGGTCGCCATGCCCCGCCGGGCTTCGGCCCGATGTGCAGCGGCGATGCCCAAGCACTCTCCGAGCGCCGAACGATGCCGAGTCGCTCCAGGGTAGCGAACTCCGCTTTTTCTACCGCTAGCTTCGTCGGCTCGAGGCGGCGTGCCCGGGCGTAGACCGGTGGCCCGACGGTGGGGATGTGATGGGCCACCCCATGCTTGACGGCCCCCGCCGAGAAGGTGGGCCGCGTGAGGGCCAGGAAGCTGGCGAGGAGGTGGGTGAATTCGTCCGCTGCCGGAAGCGTACAGATCAACGTGGCCGGAACCGAACCGTTCGGCAAGCCGCTTGGCAAGCCGCTCGGTGAGCCGCTCAGTGAGCTGCTCGACGAGCTGGGCAGCGCACAAGCGAGCGAGCTGAACGTCTCGGCCTGGACAAGACGGCTGTGCTTTACGTCGACCAGGAGCCCATTTGCGTACAGGAAGTCCGCGCCAAGCAATGCCATGGGCACGTCGGCGGTGACGAACGACCATCGGAAAACCTGCCCTCCGAACCGCAGAGAGAGGCAGCGTTTTCCGTACGTACGGATGGGCGTCCCGTTCGCGGCAAGCAGCGCGGGGCCCCCGCCCGCGGTGTGCTTGTCCGACGGATCGGCAGGAACGACACTCACCTGCGCTCCCATGTCGCACAGGTAACAGCGCCCGGATAAGGTGTCCGTTATGAACAGTAGGCTGTTCGAACAGCCGGCGCTCATTGCCACTATCGAGCGCCGGCCCGGGCGTTTCCCGACCTGTCGAAGGAGCACGGCGGATGACACTGTCGAGCCTCGTGACCGAACCTGGCGTGGAACCGGCACCAGGTGGTGGAGCTGGAGGAGTGCGGCTGGCTCCGCCAGGCTGGTGGAGCCGGCGGTTTTCCCCGCGGTGGCGGTTTTCTCCGCGGTGATGGGCGGGGCGTGGCGGTGGCCACGAGGTGTGCATCGGCATCAGCCTCGGGATCCACGAGGTGTGCAGCAGCATCAGCCTCGAGATCAATGACGGCCGCACCGACTCTCGCCCGCGTGTCCGAAGCCGCGAAGTACCTGTCTGCCTCGGCGGCCAGTGCTCGGGGTTCCGTTATCACGGTCCCGGCCAACGCGAGGCGCACCTGTGCTGGTAGTTGGCGACGGAAAAGCACCCAGAATAGCGAACCAGGGGCTTCGTCGCCCAACAGCGACAGCATATGGTCCATTCGGACCGACGGGCGCGTGTCGCCGAGCTCGGGGAGATCCAGGAGGTGGTCGGCCCGTACGTCCTCCGTGAGGCCGAACGTGGCTAGGAGTAGCTGCTTGAGCGCCTTGTACTTGTGGCCGTCCGGTGGGTGGCGAAGGACGGACACAACTCGAGCGGCCGTGCCGGGCCCGAGGGAGGCGACGACGTGGCAGTAGCGCGTGTCGTCGCTGGTGATGCGCCGAAGCTGAAACTGGGCTTCAGCTTGGACGAACCAAACTTCGGCCTGGGCCTCCCAAAATTCGGGAAGTTTGACCGACATCGCGTTGTTTGCCATTGCAATGGCGTCGTGTTCAGAAGGATCGCTTCGGCAGATCCAACGTCGAGGTCACCAAATGAAGCGCGGTGTTGCACGCGCTAAGGCTTACGAAAGGAGCAAGCGGACAACGCGGTTCATACAAAAGAGTGTTTATTCAAAGCACTCAAACTGCAGCACTGAGCTGCTCGGGGCTGCGCCCCCGTGTATATCCTGAGGCCACGCCTCTCTCCCCGGCGTGGCCCACCCCCACTTGGTGTGCGGGGTGATGTCACCACGTCAGTGCTTTCGTGTCCGCCACAGTATTCCATTTTAATTCACGGTCTCGTTATTATTCTGCATATTTATGCACAAATGGTTGTTTTATTAAACTTTTATTTCGCACTAAGTGCCTTTCAAAAATGTGATCGAGGGGGCCCAAAGACCCCTTTTGCCCGAGAGCCAAGATACCGTCAATCAACCCTGGAACTGCGTCACTAGGGGGTTTATGCGCATGCGCGCCGAGAAATCTGGGATGCATTACGTCATTTTGAATGTATTGTTTTATTTGGCATTCACACTCTCAGACTACCCGATCATACATTTTCACTCATTAAATTAATCCGAGCCGAGTAGTATAATCAGTAGTTTCTTGTAGTGCAACACTTATGGATAAAGTTTCGTCGAACTTTGCAGTGGAAGTGAAATGTTACAAAATGAAAGAATAAAAAAAAACAACAACCTCCGTCCACCTTCAGTATTGGACGTAATCAGGGTGGATCAATCATAGTCGGTGGGCCGATTCCCATAAGACCCTTAAAATGCAGTTTTTGTCTTAGCTCGGGAAACCCTGTGAGAAAGTGTCCATTCTGCTTAAAAATTACATTTCAACGGTGTGCCCCCCCCCCCCCCCCCTGATATCCGACCGATCCGAAGCCAACAATTATAAATTGGAACATTGTTTTTCCTATGTATATACATCTTTTCGATCATTTGAAGCACGTTTCTCAGTTACTCTGACGTGCTGAGTGCAGATACAATTAGGCTATGAGCCAGACCCTCAAATTTTCGACATTATGCTCAATCAGAGGGAGGATGGCTAACAGTTATTTTTGGCAAGGCCAGGGACCCTAGTGCTGAAAAAAATGTGATAGCAGTGTGAAACTCTTAGCCGTATCTGTGTTATCATCACATTTGTCAGACCACCCCAATAACGCTTTCGGTAATTTTTCCGCCTAAGATTTAGGGGGTAGGGTTCGTTTTGGGGCTTTCAAATAATATCTCCTATATGTATCAGTTAGTGTTGTATACCAGGTGAAAGGTAATTGAATTATCTTTCACATGATGTATAGAAAGTGCCTGTGTGATATATAGTAACCTCTTTATGATCATTAAAACATAATTATTTCCGCCAACCCTCAAAAATTTATCACAAAATCCCCAATGAAAACAAAATTAGGCAAAAATTCCGTTTGGCGGATATTAAATGAATTTTTGAATTTGAGAAACACACAGTATATGATTAAAGTCAAATTTGGGCCTTAAATCTCATACACCTTGATAAAGATGAGAAAATCCAATATACAGTAGTTGCTGTAACCATGACCTAAAATCCATAAATGTATATCTTTCCGCTCTTATGATATATTGATTTACATTTTACGATTTTTGACCGACAGCATGTATATAGTTTGTATACCATTATTGGTCTCAAAATAGTATATATAATATTGGGATGTCAGCCATATATAGGCCAAAAAGTACTGAAATTGGTGTCAGAAATGTCTAATTCTAAAAATATGAAGGCATTATGACCAAACTGTATGTGGTGTTCTTGAATATACCACAGACGTATGATGCATGTGATGATTAACCTACTCCATGTATATGTATGTATCCTGATGTACCCTAACTTGGCGAGATAGTTTACATCATATTCATGCAAACGTTTTTAGTCTTGTAGTGTTGTATGGTTCTCTTATATTACCAGCTATACATAAAGTAAACCAAAGGAAAACAATTTACTTTCTATTTAAGCAACATATATTTATAGACATCATACCATAAAGTACACGAGTTATCAATTCAGCGTACACCATATTTGTTACACATATGTACATGATCTTTCTCCATACAGTTCTACAATTCAGAAGTTATCCTCGTCATCGTCGTCGTCTTCTTCATCGTCTTCTGCCGAACTGTCATCACTCTCACCATACACTCTCTGGTTGTCACATGTGGTGAGTTTGCACATGTCTGTGCACTTCAAACCACTGGCCATGCAGACACACATTCGTAGTGTGCATCTTTTCGAACAGGTGCATGCCAGTAAATCCAGAACCGCCTGTGGTGCGGGCTGTCCTTGCATCCAGTCGACTGCCAGCTGCACGCGACCATCCTGGGTATCCCAGTGCCATCCTTTCCCGATTGGACTCGGTACTGCTGGATCCATCTTGAGACTCCTCTTCCAAATAGCGGCTTGATAGTTGGCCCGCTGTGCATGTTTGGTTAAGCAGTCTTTGCACGGAGGTAGCTGGTGACTGTCGATCTCTCCCCTCTTGGCACAGAACAGGTGATATCTCAAGTCATTCACCTTCACTGTCCCCGACTTCGGTGCGTACATGAGACAAGTGAAGTTCTCCAATTTATCCATCAGTTCCTCACTGACGTCCCAGTCCTCTCCCAGCGGTGTACATGCATCCTGCACATCTTTGTTGGTTCTGATGAGTTTTAGTGCAGTCAGTTTTCCTTGTCCAGCGAACGTGCTGACTGTGTCGCATCCGGTATAGGCATGCATTCCAATTAGGGCCTGACATACATTTGTGCCGACTGACTTTCTTATTTTCCCTATGTCTAGGATTTTATCCCTTGCTTTGGTGCCACATTTCTGAAACAACTTGGCATGAATCTTGGTATGAAATGCCAAGCCAATGACAAGTACGTCGGTGTCATCTGAGCTAATAAGCACAGACTCGTATCCATGTGCGGCAGCATGGGCAGCATGCAAGAACAGACGACCATCTGCTTCCTCGTGTGTGCTTTCCAGGGCCACTACTTCTTGGCTAGCATCAGATGTGATCTGATAACACTTGTCATCGCATGTTACAAAGAGAACCTTTCCCTGTAGGCGTCTGATGTACTCTGGTTTCTTCCACTCTTCGACCAGGAACATGATAAGACTTGACTTGTTCCCAACATAGCTGAGAAACTTGCGCCATTGCCTTACAATTTGAGATGCCGTGATGTTTTTCAGCTCAAGTCCAAGTTCTTCCCCCCTGGTTAACCGTTCGCTGTTTTTGATGGAAGTCTCCTTGTAGGTGTCAAAGACGACATCGATCCTCTGGCTACTGCATCCATCCTTCAGGGCCATGGATAGGACAATCATGGCCACTTCGGCAAATGTAGTTTGATCACCTGCCACCTTCTGTATAAGGAGCATCCCGTCAATAATTGTTGCCGAATTGTCGGGTATCCTTTCAGCCGGGGTCACAGTCCTTTGCAAGGCCGTGGCTAGGGCAGCTTTGTTGGTTTTCCGTAGAAGGCCTTCGGGTGTCGCCAGGGCCCATGGCAAGGGACCTAGAGGATGAGATAGCACCTCTGCCATGTGAAGATCTCGGCCCTGTGCCATCACGATAATTCTACCAAATAGAGCTCTGTCTGCTTGAAGAATTACTGCCCTGCCATTGCTTCTGCATTCCTTCTTCTTAGTGAGGTTGCTGAAAGTCTTCAGCTTGTTCAGTTGCAAAGGGTCGTGGAATTTCTTGATTGGTGGGTTGCTCTCAAGTCGCTCAATCTTGAAGTTTGTGTAGCACTTGTGTCCGACTTCCCATGCTTTCTCCAGATCCTTGGCAATATTTGGAGGGGCTGCGCGTGCGGTGGAAATACTGATGAGAGAGCTGGCCATAGTGTATGGGTTCACCCAACTCTGGATCAGAGTTATCAGTGATGATACAGCATCCTCATCTTTCTTGATCCGTGTTTGCTGCAGATCCGCGTGTTGTACGTGTGTGTTGCTCACATTCACCATTTCCCTCATCTGGCGGAGAAACGCACTCCTGTGTTCGGATGTGACATAGTAGCGCTTCACTGCTCCAGATTTCAAGTTGAACCTGGTAGTGCCACCTGGTGTCTGTGTGTCTTTGTTGACAGTGACCTTAGTAGTTTGGTCAACTGGAATGCGTCCAAACGGATTGCTTTTTGACATTTGAACTGAGAAGTACCCATCCGAGAACGCTTAGAAGATGCCAGGGTGCTGCGTTGGAAGGTTTGTCATTTGTGCGTAGTATGCTGATAAATACCGTGCATAGTTGATTTTGTCGTATGCGAAGCACCAAGGAATCATGGCTTGGATAGCAGATAGATGTAATGGACAATTACCTTCTCGGGAAGCGCGCAGTAGAGCAAGCAAGACCGTTTCAACGATATCCACGTACGACATCCAGAATGATGACAATTCACCATTATCATGACGAAGGTGATGCAGGAATTGCTTCCAAACAGCCTGAACTTCTTCACACGATTGATCTTCCAACAGGTTGTTCCACTGGCTCTCATCTTGTCCCAATTCAGCAACTTCTGCTAACAACGTAGTGACTGTCTGTGTTGCCTCTGGTCGCATCTTTTCCAACCAAGGGAGAAATTCAATCCACGCAAGCCTCATGAATGCTTCGTAGATGCTCTTATGTACACGGACTGCTCGGTTGTACATCTTCCCCTCCATAACCCGATTGAGTGAGCCTTCTGCGACGATCCCTGTTTCGATGCAAAAGTCTCTAAGACCAGCATCTTGGAAACGAGCACCAAGAATCGACATCACATTGCAGATTGTGTGGAACGTGCCGAGGCGAAGTACGATGTTAGCATATGTGTCTGTGTGTTTCCAGACGATCTCGGCAGCCATAGCATACAGGGCCTGATCCATGACGATGACGATGTCCTGCAAGTGTAGGATCTGTCGGACGCTTTCAGACTGCTTCAAGATTTCTGCGACTGTGGACATCTCTGTAGCTGGTGCATTTATTGTAGGCATATATCTAACAATATCCTGAGAGACGCTGATAGATGCCCTGACGGTGATGTTGAATCCTGTCCAACTTGGTGTTTTTTGTGTTACTGGGTCCACCTGACGGGCAATGACCCAAAGAAGATTCTTGATTTGAGCAACTTCCATAGCCATCTTGTTTTCCGCTGCAGCTGTTGATAATGTTTGTAGTGGATGAGGCCCAACACGTTCACCTGCAATGTAGACAGGCAGTGTTTCTTCTGTTATGCAGACTGTTCTTTGCTTGAGCTTCTCGATCTTCGGAAGTGGCTCCTTTAGAAGGTGTGGTCCATACATTTTGGCCTGCACTGCAATGCCATTGACTCGATGTGTTGTTCCTTTCCCGGTCAGCGTCTCTTCCAGTCTATCAATGTTATCCCATGCCAAGTTTGTGAATACATACGGCTGGATGCTGCTTGGTAGGACTGTTTGCTCATTTAAGTTTGCTGCAAGTTTTTGAAGACATAGTGCAGTGTCATTTTCCTCCAGTTGAGTGTAGGATATTGCATGTCCAAGATGGTTCAATGTGCGAATTAGTTCTACGTTCCCTGTGAGAGTCTTAACTGCATATGGGAGCAACATGTGTTTCGGAGGCTTTTGTTGTCCACAGCTCACTGCATAGATAATGTCCTGGCTGAAAGATTGCATCAGCATGATGACCCTGTTTGATGGAAGCTCGTTTTCCGGATCTCCAGTCAAGAGGCCAAGCATAAAGCACTGGAGATAGACGGGAACGACGAAAGAGTCATTGTCGACGTCGGCTGGATGATAGGGCCATGGAGTTGGTTTGTTATCCTTCCTTATCATCGATCTGATGTGTGTCGATGTCTGATCAATGACTTTGGACATGTTTGATAATTTCCCTTTCCAAATGCTCAGTTGTTGTTTAAGTGTTTGTATTTCTTTGACAGCATCTTGTAGTGTTACATTATCAGGTACGACAATCAGTTTTCCACTGTTGTCTTGAAAGATGTGAACGCTATTTCCAAGATCAGTTTCCAGTTTCCGTGCGAGGTTTTTTCTTGTAGCAGTTCTTATCCCATGCAACCCTCTTGATGTCATTATCAATTGTAGGTGCTTTACCAGCGTTGTCATCCTAACAATTTCCTTATTCGGGATTATATGGTTCCGGATGTATACTAGCAACTCATTGTATGCTTCTTCTTCAGTGTAGTCAGATTCGTTTGTGGCAGCCGTATTTCTGTCATGTGCATCTTTAGTGCTTGGTCTCGTGTAACTTCTGTAGCAAGAGAAATGGTATCGTGCTTCAGCTGCCACAATGTCTCTACTTGTGGCAGCCATGATTTTCGTGTCACATTTATGCACGGCGCTGTTTCGCAGTGTTTCATCTGCTCTCAGATCAACAGCCTTGCTCAACTTTTCACGGGATGACGTTCCCTTGCACCACTTGGTCTTTCCACAGAATATACAATCCGGTTCATAGATGCGTGATTCCGAAGATGCCCTTCTGGCTTGTCTCTTGCTCGCTGAACATGTTGCAGCAGCATCGTCGGTTAAATTGGATTCAGCTTTTCGTTTCAGTGCTTCCAAATCTCGCTTCATGGTGAACACGCTCCTGCACTGCCTGTGGTAGAATACTCGGGGAATCTCCTTCTCTGGCAGCCACTGAGCAAGGTCGAGAATGGGTGCATGGTTCCGTATTTTGGCCGCATCCAGCAATGTAGTCCACGAATCGAATGTTTGAGGGCTTATGAGCGGATCTTCTGGTTTGACATCTAACGATAGCTTATGAATGATACAAACGTCCTTGGGAACTTTCTGAGTGATCGCAATCTCCATTGCAAGTATTTGTTCAATTGTCTATCTGCGGTACACTCTGTTTCACCACCACCAATATCACCACCACCGTCTCACCTGGAAAGACACATAATATCGAATGAGACCACCACCACCACCACTACTACAAATTAGCATCAGTTGCTATAGTTGCTTAAAAATGTATTCTGCACCAACAAATCTACAAAGAGAAATACATTAGATGTCGTGCACCGCTGTCATGGTTGCAAATCACCTAAAATATAATGAAAATATTGACATTGATGACAACATTCGTATTAGCATGTCTACACATATTGCATTGAATTTCATAGCACATCATGATCATATGTGTGAGGATATTGACTCTAATTATACTGTATGTGTGTCTCAAATCGAAACATACCTTTTACATACCTTTTGATTTTTGCCTATTTTTGTTCCTAAAATTGGGGATTTTGTGATGAAGTTTTGAGAGTTGGTGGAAATAATTATGTTTTAATAATCATTATAAAGAGGTTACTATGGATCACACAGGCACTTTCTATACATCATTTGAAAGGTAATTCAATAACCTTTTACCTGATATACCACACTAGCTGATATATACACGTGATATTATTTGAGAGCCAAAAAACTAACCCCACCCCCTAAATCTTAAGCGGGAAAAATGACCCGAAAAGCGATAAATGGGTGATCTGACAAATGTGATGATAACACAGATACGGCTAAGAGTTTCACACTGCTATCACATTTTTTTCAGCACTAGGGACCTTGGCCTTGCCAAAAATAACTGTTAGCCATCCTCCCTCTGATTGAGCATGGTCGACCCCTCGGCTCATAGCCTAAATGACCACAGACTGTTAAACCTTTTTAGGTTGGGCCCATCTGTGAAATCCAAGATGGCCACAACCGATTATGATGAAACATTTTAATTCTCACATGTTCTAATCTAGATAAGGTACATACGTGTATGAACTATCGTTTTGTATGTTTCCAGACATGAGGATACAATACCCACATTATTTCTTTGGTAAACTACACATAATTGTTGGTAAATGTCAAGTGTATGTCGAACAGGGCTGCAGCAAATTCGAAAAAAATTACTTTTTCTTTCATTTAGAAAGCAAGTAACCTCAATATGACACCAAACGCATGTATTCATGTTTTAGTTTGCGAAGAATTATTTGAAGCAGATATGAATCAGAAACAACCAATGAACACAATATAGATATTGTTTTTTTAGCATGAATGAATATATGAATGATCGTTTTAAGGCCATTTTCCCTGCCAGAGCGGGGGTTAGCCTTGCGGGCCCCATGACAATCATGGTTCCCTGCTTGAGGCAATGTATGTTTACAGTAATTATATAATATTTATCATGTACTTCCAGATCTGAAACAGTGATTCGTCGACATTGAGGAGCCACGATGCCACCGGTGAAATGGAAAAAGTGCGTCTGTCATGGGTACAGTGAAACTCCAGGCAAGGAAGTCACGTTCACAACAGCTTCGTGGGGTAAATTGTGCGATGCCGCGAAACGGCGGAAAGACCATGTCCACGAAACCCTCAAACAATACATTGACGGAATAGTTCCACTGCCAGTCGAAGCCAGTAGCATCGTGAAACATATCAACTGCTACAAAGTGTACACCCTCGAAAAGAGTGTACGCTTGATGGAAAAGAAGCGTGTAGCTCGTTCACCACTTGAGGATGCATTTGATGAAATCGCCGGTTGTTCCCCACAAAAAAGATTTACACGCTCTAAAGTTCAACAAGATAAAAAAGACCGACGAAAAAAACACAAGGCCACACCATTCACATTGCTCTCTGCAGTGGAGAAACTCAAAGAAGCAGCAGCCGTACGTAACGACAGTCGTATTGTCAATCATCTTGCAGGAGGGGCACGTGGTGGCACAGATGCCATCGCAGGGGATTTACTGAAGCATGACGTATGCTACCATGATTACACAAATTCTTATGCTCTACGGGTCATTTCAGCAAAGGCTTCTTTACCTAAAGACTCCAACCACAGTAAAGATGCTTTGCATGACATCATCACTATGATCCAAAAGTCGGTAGTTGATGAGCAAGCAATATGGACCATGGCGACACTCCGCAACCTGTTCGTTGCAGCTTTGGTTCGTCATGGATCGTGTACGAATCCCAGTTTGCGACATCTAAAAGACAAACTTTTAAACCACTTCGGAGACAATTTGCATTTCTATCGCCCACCCAGAAAGAATGAATCAGAGGTGTTGTTTTCATGTCAAATGGAAATAGGAACGGTGATTCAAACCTGTCAAGACATGGAACATGCTTTGAAGGATAAAGATGTCGAAGATGATTTCAATTTCTCACCAGCAGACGACGAGCAAACGCCTATGTACAATGCATAGTATCTCAGTCTACATATCCGGAAGGAACTCGAAAAGTTGAAAACATGAGGTGGCCACCAAAACCTGATTGCTGCACAATAGAGTTTGCAGAATCCTCTATTCCAAGCATCCTTTTCAACATTGGCAGCGACTTCCGCTTCCGGTCCGGTCTGAAGAGGACGCAGGCGTCACATGCTCGCCGCTTCTTCGACTGGGCCACTGTCTGTGGCTTGCTTTTTTGGTGGTCGTGCGGATTTTTTGGCCATTGGGTCTGCCCTCCGCATAGTCCCGGCTCTGCTCCCTGCTTCGCCTACCCAGCTCCTTCGCCTGCTCGCTGTTTTCCTCGGGCACGCTCTCGTGGGTTGTGTCCTTCGCAGCGGTGTGGCGGTGGTTTTGCCGCCGTGATCTTGATTTGTAGCGGCGGCGGTTGATTGCCGCTGCATTTCCCGCTTTGCCGTGATCAACCTTGGCCTCGTGATCGTCTCTTTGCTCCTGTCTGCCCTCTGCTTGGTCCCGACTCTGCTCCTGGCTTCACCTACCTGGCTCCTTCGTCTCCTTCATTTCCTTGGGCCTGCTCCCGTAGGTTGGGACCATTGTTTCACCTCCTCAACCTTGGCCTCGTCTCGTCTCTCTGCTCCTGCCTGGCATGGCTCTGCGGTACTCCGCCGCAAGGCTCCTTCTGCTCAATACCCGCTCCACCCCATCATGCATCTCTGCCATCAAATCAAATGGACTCCTCCGACGACCCAGGTACATTCACCGTGGCTCCGGTCGTAAGTTTGTATATGTACAATCAGGTCACTCCATCCCCGTCCTCTGGTCGGCTCAGCGCACTCCCACTCATCGTCCCAGCGCACCTAGTCACGGCAACGCACAAAATCGCACCTCCTGCCTGCAAACCCTGGCTAAATCACCTGAATTCATCCCCGCTGTTCAAAACAACATCAAGCTCACCCTGTTCAACACCCGGTCCCTCAACAACAAATGCCTCATCCTCAACGACTACATCCTGGATAACAAACTGGACTTTCTCTGTCTCACCGAAACCTGGCAACAACCACTGGACTACTACACGCTCAACCTCACCACACCCAATGGATATTCCTACGTCAATAAACCACGCTCTTTTCGAGGGTGTACACTTTGTAGCAGTTGATATGTTTCACGATGCTACTGGCTTCGACTGGCAGGTGGTGGAATTGCCGTTATCCACCGTCAAGACATCAGGACCAGCCTCATCCCCATCGCCTCATCCTCATCCTTTGAACACCTGGCTTTTAAACTCACTGGTCGCACGCAGTCAGTCATGGCTGTCGTCTACCGCCCTCCCAAACCACACCCATCATTCCTGTCTGACTTCTCCTACTTTCTGACCCAGCTATGTTCCCTCTCCCCCTCAATCCTCCTCCTTGGTGATTTCAATATCCACATGGACTCCACTGACTCCACAATAACCACTGACTTCACTGATTTACTCACCTGCTTTAACCTCACTCAACATGTCAACTTTCCTATGCATATCCGTGGTCACATTTTGGACCTTGTCTGCTCCACTGGATTAATTTTGCACCATTCTCTGGCTCCGACCTCACCCTCTCTGACCACTTAGCCATCACTATGACCATCAACATCCCCACCCCAACACCAAGACATTATCGCACTATCAACTTCCATAAGCTAAACGCTCTTTCACCTACCTCATTCTCATCCACCCTCTCTGAAAAAATGTCCACTTCTCCCTTCATTGACCTCCACACCCCTTCCGACCTCACTGACTACTACAACCACACTCTCTCCTCCTGCCTTGACCAGCTTGCGCCTGTAAAAACCAAAACAGTTTCTTTCACCCATTCTGCTCCCTGGTTTACCCCTGAACTCCGCCTGATGAAAACTCGTGCTCGCCAACTTGAAAGACTCCGCAATAAAACAGGTCTCACAGTTCACTCCCAAGCCTACAAGGACCACCTACAACACTACAAAGATGCCCTCTCCCACGCCCGCTCCGCCTACTACTCTCAAATTATCCACTCTGGCTCCGGAAACCCAAAAGCACTCTTCTCGACAATAAACAAACTCCTCCGCCCCCTGGACACCACCACCCAGTCATTCACAGTAGACAACTGCATCTCCTTCCTTTCTTTCTTCCAACGCAAAATTGACAACTTCTACAACAGCTTGACCACCGCCGCACCCGCTCCCCCTCCAACCACCTGCCCCCCCCCCCCCTTATCCTGCCTTCCCCTGTCTCAATTCTCCCCGGTCTCCCCTACTGACCTCTCTGAACTCCTCATAGGATTGAAAACTGCCACCTGCACTCTTGACCCCATCCCCTCCAGCTTTGTCAAGGCCTCCCTCCCTGCTCTCTCTCCACTTATCATTGCAACAATAAACTCCTCCCTGTCTACAGGCATCGTCCCACCATCCCTCAAAATTGCTGCTGTTACCCCCATTCTAAAAAAACCTGGTCTACACCCTGACACCCTAAATAACTTCAGACCCATCTCCAACCTACCCTTTCTGTCAAAAGTTTTGGAACGCGCTGTAGCCGCTCAACTCAAACATCACCTCTCTGCCAATAACCTGTATGAAACATTCCAATCCGGATTCCGCTCCAACCACAGTACTGAAACTGCTCTCCTCAAAATCACCAACGACCTTCTCCTCTCCTCTGACGCTGGCAACCTCAACATTCTCGTCCTCCTCGACCTCAGCGCTGCCTTTGACACCATCGATCACACCATCCTCCTCACCCGACTTGAATCCACCTTTAACGTTACCGGCACTGCCCTCTCTTGGATTAAATCATACCTCTCTGACAGATGCCAGTTCATCTCCATCAATAACTGCAAATCCCCCACTGCTCCCCTCCCCCAAGGTGTCCCCCAAGGTACAGTTCTTGGCCCCCTCCTCTTCATCCTTTACCTGTCCCCCCTCGGTCACTTAATCCGCCGTCATGGTCTCCAATTCCACTGCTTCACCGATGACATCCAGCTTTTCATCTCCACCGACACCCACTCTATCCTGACAAACTGCATCTCTGAAATAAAATCCTGGCTTCAAATCAACTTCCTCAAACTTAACTGTGATAAATCTGAAATAATCATCATTGGCCCAAAAACGCTCACAAAATCCACCCATAACTTTGCCCTCAACATCGACGGTATCCCAGTATCCACCTCCCCTCTCATCCGGAATCTTGGCGTCATCTTTGACCAAACCCTCTCCTTCGACAAATACACTAAACAGATCACAAAGACAGCCTTCTTTCACCTGAAAAACATCGCCCGTCTCCGCTCATCCCTCTCCTCCACGGCTGCAGAAACCCTCATCCACGCCTTCATCACCTCCCGTCTGGACTACTGCAATAGCCTCCTCTATGGTTCACCCTCAACAATCACCAATAAACTCCAATACATTCAGAACTCCGCTGCCCGTCTACTCACCCATTCCCGGACCCGTGACCACATCACCCCCGTCCTTTACAAGCTTCGCTGGCTCCCCATCTCCCAGAGAATCCAGTACAAAATCCTCCTCTTGACCTACAAAGCCCTCCATAACCTGGCCCCATCCTACCTGGCTGACCTCCTCTCCAGACACACTCCCACCCGCAACCTCCGCTCTGCTGGTACCAACCTCCTGACCCCCCCCCCCCCCCCCCCTATCCGGACCAAATTCAGATCCTGGGGGGACAGGGCCTTCTCCATCGCTGCTCCCACCCTCTGGAACTCACTACCTCACACCATCAGAGACTCCTCCTCACTCACCACATTAAAAACATCACTCAAGACCCACCTGTTCAGCACTGCATTCAACATTCAACCCACAGCATTTAACCCCTGACTATCACTTCTCCTTCTCACTCCTTTTGCTTTAAATATTTCCATATTGATTCTTGTCTTTTTGCAATTGTTGTTTTCATGTTTTGTTATGCATTATGTTTTGCACTCTGTCAAAGCGCCTTTGGGCTTCATGAAAAGCGCTATACAAAATAAATGAATTATTATTATTATTATTAACATGGTATCTTGGATAGTCTCCGGAGAAAAACACTTCACTGAAACGCTTGTGAAGCTTGATGATGCCAAACACAAAAAGGTGCTTTCCATCTGCCAAGACATCCTATATTGCTGTAGAGGTGGTAGAATTCTGACCCCAAAGCACGTTTCATTGGCCATGGCTGTTCGAAGAATAACAGGGGGTACAGAACTTGTGACCATGTTGAACAAATTTTGTCACACTGTGTCTACAAGCAAGATACAAGAAATCGAAAGTGCCATAGGGGAACTTCGCCAACAAGGAGATGCGCAAATCCCATCAAATATCGTCAAATATCGTCAAACATGTTCCAGTCATGTTCATATTTGACAACAATGACTTTCAAGAGGAAACACCGAGTGGCAAGAGCACGACCCACTGCACAAATGGGTTTATTATTCAACCTAGAGTGTACACGTGTATACCGCCACAAACAAGCCAGGTCAATCCTGGTGCGGACAGGCACCGGAGAAGTTTGATGTATGCTCCGAAACCACTTCGTGACTATCCTGTTGCTCCACGTCTTGGACCAGATCGCGTACAAGATGCCGCCACGGTGATCACAAGTACATCATCATCATCTGTAAACGCAGCTCGCAACCAGGATATGGCTTGGCTGTTATCACGGCTCTGTCCCGACCTCCAACTCCCAGATGCCATTTACACACAGGTAAGATATTGCTCTTTAGCATTGTGTGCCAACAACACTAATTCTTTATTAAATACTTGAGCCTGCCAAATGCAGGCTTTAATATGCATAAAGCCGAGCCACGCTCGTGTTCCCTTCCCCTGCATTTTTGCCGCATTTGATTTATCAATGTTATCACTTTAAAAGTTGCCGATCATGCTCGCCGGTGGTGGATAATGGGGTCGGTCCCTGCTGGGTGCGCTCGCAGAAAACAACGGCAGTAAACAGGGGAATCGCACGATCTCATTGGTTAACGGAATCTGGGTGTAGGTCATTGTGGAATGGCTAGGCCTACCATGACAGAAAACATTTCACGACGTGATGAAACAGCCGATAAATATTTGCATTACAAAATTACGGCACCCATTATAAGCAGGATTGGTATCCTAGGCTAGCTACTGATTTAAGGATTAGTATTTTTTCATATGTCAAACTTTTAAAAGGACTTCAAAAGACAAGTATTTAAAAGTGTTTGAGCTCTCCCCTTCGGACTTTGTGATTCATTGAAATCAAATTAAAGCCCAGGTACCATCATTCCAGTCGTTAGAATCCTCGACTTACGCCTCGGACAATACCTCCTTCCAACACGGTACCTGTCGTGGGCTTTATTTTGATTCAATGAATCTAAAAGTCCGAAGGGTCGTGTTCACACCCATAAATAATGCATGCGTCATGAAAATAAATCAATAATATTTTTGAGAAAACATCATCAAATAATGCCTTTTCTGAAACGAGCACCTTTCTTGTTGTTGCAGGTGGTGCCTGGATGGAACCGACAAAACCAGATCCTGTGTAGCACCGATGAGGGACAGCTTTCCCATAACATAGAGTACATGCCTGTGATCAACGAGGCACCCGGAGATCTTTCCACGGTGTATACAGCTTTGACCAATGCGAGCAACGTTGTGGACCTGCTGGACTATCAGGCCACTAACACTGAACACGGCAGACCATCTGTTGTAATCACATCTGACCAAGCTGTGTATGCAAAAGCGGTTGAGGTTTGCAACAATCCGCGTGTAAAGCATGACCTAGAGAATATCGTTCTCAGGATGGGCGCATTTCATATAAGCATGACATTCATTGCTGTCATTGGCAGACGTTATGCCAGTGCAGGACTGCGTGATGTTTTGGTTGAGGCTGATGTACTTGCTGCAGGGAGTGTTGACCAAGTTCTGAATGGCCGACACTACAACCGGGCCATCAGGTGTCTGAAGTCAATGTTTGAGGCCAAGTGGCGCCTCTGATGGAAGTCGTTTATGAGATGGATGGCAGAGAAACATGTATCTGAATCAACAGACTTCGGTAGTTTGTATGAATTGGTGTCGGATGTGCGTAGAAATCTGTCGTCAGAACACGTTGCTCTCCTTTTGACATCAGAAGAATTCAACAAACTGAAAGAAGATTTCTCACGATATCTGGAAATCTGTGGTCCAAATGCAACCTTCTGGTCTGATTTTATTGAAATGGTTCAGCTGCTCCTTTGCTTTCTACGGTCCACCCGGACATGCAACTGGCCAATGCATATCCAGTGTCTACAGGAGATGCTGCCTTGGATAACAGCATATGATCGTACAAACTATAGCCGATACCTCCCAATCTACATCCTGGACATGTTGTGTCTGTCATCAACTCATCCCGACGTACATGATCAGCTGATGGCAGGTGAATTTGCAGTCCAACTTAGCAACAGCAACACATTCAGCAGCATACCACATGACCAGACAATAGAGGTCACTATTAACAGAAATACCAAGACAAGCGGAGGACTGGTAGGCAAGACACTACGTCACGGTACTGTTAACAAGTGGATCTGGACCGCAGCGGACAAAGCCAAATATTACGAATGCAGCAAGGACTTGTGTGGCATGGGTGTAGCAGGGTCAATGTGTCACAAAGATGGTGGGGCAGGACGTGTTACAAGAGACGAAGAAACTGTCCAACAAATTATCGCGACTGTGACCACTTTGGTGGATCCTTTCACACACCAGGACGCCATAACACACATAACCTCAGGAAAACATGCATCACGGTCTATTGAGCATGATCTATTGTCAGCAGGTCAGGCAGGATTGAAAGCTGTTCACACGTTTGCAACTGAGCAACTCAGTACTGATGGAAACACATCATTCCATGACCCACTGCCTAGGCAGTCACTGAAGACGTTTGCGTCATTTACTGCAAAGTCACGGCAAGCAAGAAGTACAGACCTTGAACAAGAAACAACAGCAATATTTGCACTTCTCTATGACGTGGGAAATGAAGCAAAAGTGGCTCGTGATGTCCTCCTGTCATACGAGCTAACAAGTGTACCCCGAGCTCTGGCAGATGCAGATGGCGCAAAACATACGAGCAAGAAAGCAGATCTTCTTCACATTCTCAGTGACATAGCAACTGATGCCACACTCCCATTGCATATGACCCACGTCATCGATGCAATGGCATTACTCCAATCAATTATTAACCCAGCAGCCACATATGCTGAACTTGCTGTGAAGGTTTTCCTACTGGTCTTAAAAGGCACAGGCACCCAGGTAGTTGTTCACTGGGTGGTCGATACATATCCTCCTATATCGATCAAGAAAGCTGAACATGGACGTCAAGAAGATGCTTTGGGTGGTGCGCTCGAGTATACCATTAAATCCGGTAGTCAACGTGTGCCATGCCAGTTCAAAAGAGCATTGCGGAGTGCACAGTACAAGAAGGAGCTCATCAAATTCTTCCTTAAGACGTGGACTGATGATGTATACAGCAAATACATCAGTGGCCGAACTATATATGTCACAGCAGAGCAGGAATGCTTTCAGCTCTCAGCTGCAATGGACACGGTGCAGTGTGCTGCCCAGGTCGACCTAACATGTCAACACGAAGAAGCCGATACACGAATTCTCTTGCATGCTGTACACGCCAGTGGAGAATGTGATCAACCAATTTTGCTGCGCTCACCTGACACAGATGTCCTCGTTCTAGCAGTCCATGTGTGCAGCATTCATCCTGAGCCACTGCCACTGGTATTCCGAGTCCAGCATAAAAAGGCATGGAGATATGTGGACGTGCCATCGATTGCTAGGAAGTTAGGTGCTGCTGTATGCGAAGCATTGCCTGGCCTGGACGCGTTTGGAGGTTGTGACTCTACAAGCCAATTCGTTGGTCGTGGGAAGAAGACAACAATGAAGCTTCTGGATAATGCAGACTTTTTGGAAGCAATGAGGTTACTGGGCACAGATTTCAATCTGACACAGAACGCACTTCAAAAAGCGGAGAATGCCATGTGCATTCTATACCAGAGTCCAGGTTGCACCAATACAAATCAAGTCCGCAACCTGAAGTGGAACTGTACAACTAATGATATAACAAAACTGCCTCCCTGTCACGATTCAGCTGTCTTGCACATCCGCCGCATTAACTATCAGGCTGCCATCTGGCGAAGATGTCTGGAGGCAGACATGGATCCACCATCCCCAGACGGCCACGGATGGCAGGTGTCTGGAGAAGATATCTCGATCGTGTGGATGACACAGCCTTGTGCACCTGACTCTCTGCTAACCCTTCTGAAGTGCAGCTGCAAATCTAACATGCCATGCACCACCCGACGTTGTGGTTGCCGACACCGTGGTGTGTCATGCACACACCTGTGCATGTGCGACGCCAACTGTTGGAATAGAACAAGTGTAATCAATGTTGGGGGTGATGAAGACGACGAGGATAGTGATGTGGAGTGACAGAACACGGACACAATAACAGATTACATATAAATACATTGCAACCATTTATAACGTGCCACGACAACTGCAATTTGAAGAACACAATATATGCATATGGCATCATTTCGAGTGTGAGATGGGATTATCTCAGCATAAAGGCTCGGCCTAGATTTTGTTGACGCATGCTGAGATATACCCATACTCGCACGAGAAATGATGCCATATGCA
Source organism: Myxine glutinosa (assembly GCF_964187855.1). Lineage (NCBI taxonomy): Eukaryota > Metazoa > Chordata > Myxini > Myxiniformes > Myxinidae > Myxine > Myxine glutinosa. The sequence continues at coordinate 75,562 of NW_027616354.1, read as the reverse complement.
TTTTCTCGCACGAACAACTCCGAAAACTCATATTTAACCACAAATTAGACTTACGAGCTTATTTGCAAGTCATCCATTCAAAGTAGACCGGTTTGTTTACAATGGCGTAGTAATCGCGTCTCCGCTCGTGCCAAGCTAGATGGTCTAAAAACGGCAACTGTTGGTAATACTTTTAACTTTAATTTAGATAAACATTTATATTATTTTATCATGTTGTAAAAAGAGGCAACTTTCGGGTCATGATTACATAAATTTATTATGAAACGAAAGAAATTATTTAGGGACTATTTTGTTTCGCGTTTCCGCGGCGTCTTCCGTTGTACTTTCGTGCTAAGACAGTGTTTTGAATGCAATCGATAGCCCTAGGCTCTTTATCCGGGAAAAACAAGATAATGAAGCAATTTCGGATTTACTTAGCTGATTTAGAAGGAAGATATATCCAACAATAATAATGGGATTAATGTATTTTTCAAGTTTAGCTCGCATTCAGTGAGCTTTGTTTACTTCGAGACACTTGTGCTGAGATGCGTTTTTCCCAGACCTGGTCTCACAATGGTAGAGACACACGTGAGTGCGAGAAATCTGGAATAACGTGCCATGTATCTGATCATCTCCAGTCAACAAAATTAACACTAACGTAGCATATAATGTTGTTTCCACAGAAATAACGTCGGAATTGGTATCATCATGTCTGAAAACATACAAAACGAGGCTTCATACATGTCTGTATCCTATATAGATTAGAATATATGAGAATTAAGACACTCTTGGCATAATCGGTGGCGGCCATCTTTGATTTATCAGTTTGGCCCAACCTAACAAAGTTGAACAGTCTGTGGTCTCTGTATCTGTAATCAGCATGTTAGAATAAGTTAGAAACCCACTTCAAGTGATTGTAAAGATGTATACACATGCGAAATACAATGTTTTAATTGAAAGTTGTTAGTTTCGATTCAAGAGGGGGTGACACGGTTGAAACGTAATTTTGAGGCACAATGGACACTTTTGAGGCACAATGGACACTTTCTCAGAGGGTTTCCCAAGTTAAAATGTTTTCTTATACACATATGTACAAAATAAAACATAGAAACCTAATATCTAAGAGGTGCAGACGAATTTTGTTTTTTTAAGGTATCAGCCCACGGACTATATGCCGAGATACACCCACACACCAGATTAGAAGTTGGTACTTCGCTTATTTTTCAAGATATTCCACTCACAATGTTCAGACATACATGGCGGTGGCCATCTTGGATTTTGACGTGGCGACCCAATTTTCAATAGCGTTCTTCCTTATGCCTAGATACACCCACACACCAGATTAGAAGTTGGTACTTTGCTTATTTTTCAAGATATTCCGCTCACAAGGTTCAGACATACATGGCATCAGACATACATGGCGGCGGCCATCTTGGATTTTGACGTGGCGACCCAATTTTCAATAGTGTTCTTCCTTATGCCTGGATACACCCACACACCAGATTAGAAGTTGGTAATTTGCTTATTTTTCAAGATATTCCGCTCACAAGGTTCAGACATACATGGCGGCGGCCATCTTGGATTTTAACGTGGCGACCCAATTTTCAATAGCGTTCTTCCTTATGCCTAGATACACCCACACACCAGATTAGAAGTTGGTACTTCGCTTATTTTTCAAGATATTCTGCTCACAAGGTTCAGACATACATGGCATCAGACATACATGGCGGCGGTCATCTTGGATTTTGAAGTGGGTTGCACCCACACACCAAATTCGAATGCGGTCCTTCGCTTACGCATGCACGCACTTCCCCTTTGGGGGTTTAGGGGAGGGGTTCCCCCCCAAAATAGGTATTTGCTGTCTTCTCAGAAACTACACACACGATTTCGATGTAACTTGACCACAACCTTCACCACCGGTGATGTACCAAAGTTTGTTCACAGCATTAAAAAAATCTGCCCCTTTAGGGGTCTCAAGGGGGGGTCGCCTCCAAAATAGGTATTTGCTCTCCTTTCAGAAACTACACACACGATTTCGGTGAAACGACCTCAACCTTCAGCACCCATGATGTACCAAAGTTTGTTCATGGCCTTAAAAAAATCTGCCCCTTTCAGGGTCTATGGGGGGGTTGGGGGGAAATAGGTATTTGCTTTCTTCTGAGAAACGACACACACAATTTCGATGAAACTTGACCACAGCCTTCACTACCAGTGATGTTCCACAGTATGTTCACGGCATTAAAAAAAAACGGGGTATACAGGGGGAGGGAGGGGGGGAGTTGCCCCCCAAAGTAGGTATTTGCTTTCTTCTCAGAAACGACATACGCAATTTCGATGAAGCTTCACCACAACCTTAATCACCCATGATGTATCAATGTTATTTCTAAATGACAGTATTGCGAACTTGATGACGACATTGAAGTTGGTGCCTGTTTTGAGAATTAAATTGGTAATACTAAATAAGGTAACTACGTGTTAAATGTGCCAGCTTATTTGAGGTGTAACAAGCGTTACGCCTAGGTCCCCCGTCGGGGAAGTGATGTGAGTTGACAAAGTGGAAGACGCAGAAAACATGCTATGATATGATATTTAGCTCACAAGGTTCAGACACACATGGAGGCGGCCATCTTGGATTTTGACGTGGCGACCCAATTTTCAATAGCTTTCTTCCTTATGCCTAGATACACCCACACACCAGATTAGAAGTTGGTACTTCACTTATTTCTCAAGATATTCCGCTCACAAGGTTCAGACAGACATGGCGGCGGCCATCTTGGATTTTGACGTGGTGACCCAATTTTCAATAGCTTTCTTCCTTATGCCTAGGTACACCCACACACCAGATTAGAAGTTGGTACTTCGCTTATTTTTCAAAATATTTCGCTCACAAGGTTCAGACATATATATGGTGGCGGCCATCTTGGATTTTGACGTGGCGACCCAATTTTCAATAGCGTTCTTCCTTATGCCGAGATACACCCACACACCAAATTAGAAGTTGGTACTTCGCTTATTTTTCAAGATATTCATCTCACAAGGGTCAGACATACATGGAGGCGGCCATCTTGGATTTTGACGTGGCGACCCAATTTTCAATAGCGTTCTTCCTTATGCCTAGATACACCCACACGCCAGAATAGAAGTTGGTACTTCGCTTATTTTTCAAGCTATTCAGCTCACAAGGTTCAGACATACATGTCATCAGACATACATGGCGGTGGCCATCTTGGATTTTGACGTGGGTTGCACCCACACACCAAATTCGAATGCGGTCCTTCGCTTATGCACGCCTGCACACCCGCACACACGGACGGACGGACGGACGGACACACGGACGGAGGGGAAAACCATAGTCCCCCTTTCGCTCCGCGGTTCGACAGGGGACAATAACAACGTTGCAGAACTTCTTTCAAAAGGTTTACCAAACATTACAATATGTTTCCAAAAGTTTGCAGATAAAACAGTTTTCACTTTTCCAATGATGTAGTAAATATCCCTTTCAAAACCCAATGTATCCCCCCTCCTCATTTTCCCACCAAAATCACTGTACTAGTAATAGTTAACCTTTCATTGTGAAAGGCTATCCACTTGTCTCAAGTTGGACACTCAAACTCAAATCAAACCATTGTGTAGACATTTCACCTGAATACATTGAGATATAGGTTTTGGAGGAGCCTTTCTTGCACTGAAACACATAATACTGAATATTACTATTTTACTGAATATATTACTATATTACTGAATATATTACTGAATATTACTGAATATACTGAATAATAGTGCCAATATTTGTGGCCACGAATGCAATTAGTTTGGATGTTATCACAAAACAACGTTAACTGGGACGACGTTAAGTGGGGACATCCTGTATTTTGATTTTCGGAAGCAAGGATGGAAAACAGAATGATGTTGAGGAGGTAGACGTAAGATATTTGGGAAGAAAGAAGCAAAACGAGGAATATGGCGGAAAGAGCAATTCCAATAAAAGGCCTTGTCAAGATCTATTCACACCTCTTAAACAACCCCCACAACTCCCTAAATTTTGCATGCTCCTCTACCTTTCATCGTTACCTGCATCCCTTGTTTGTCCGTCTCTGTAGATTTCTTCCTCCGTCCTGCTGTTGGCATTTCTCCCTTCAACTCCTGCTGGTACTTTCGTTATGTGCGTCCTGTTCCCTTCTGTGTTCTAATTCTAACTCTTCCACGAACCTTGACAATGTACACAAAAAAGTGAAGACTTTCACGAATTATATTTTGTGAAGGGTGAAGACCTTCATGAAATAAAGCATTGAACGTATTTTTAAAAGTACATTTTCCTGAAGAGGAAACATTTATGCCACCACAAAATACCTACAATAAACATCATAATACAGCATAAATTACAAAAAGGTCCACTCAATTGCCACATTATGCAACAAAATTATGTCACTTCCAAATGCACTCCTACTACTTGGAGAGAGACAGAGAGGGGTGAGGGAGAGAGAGCGACAGAGAGGTTTAGTTTTGCAAGAATAAAGTACACTGCGCCAAATTAAAGATGATAAACGGGGAGGAACAACTGACAATAATCGTAAAGGTCTAACTAGAGTGGCCTCAAAATGAATATCACAGGTTAGATCTCTACCTCGAGGGTGACCATCCTCACGAAGGCAACCATACCCCACGAGAGCAACTTACACAACTGCCATGCAGACTTTACCGTGGTGTTTAACCCTCCGGGGATCTTTGCCTGGACGAGGGTTAACCATGACCATCACCGCCGCGCCTCGGCACAATGTACCATTTCCTGTGTGTTTTATATTTCACGGCGATGGCCCCGCTTCACACAGGGGGTACAAAGGCTTCATTGGCTTGATATGGGTGGGAGACAGAGAGAGAGAGAGAGGAAGGGGAGAGAGAGAGGGGTGGGGGAGAGAGAGAGAGAGAGAGAGAGAGAGAGAGAGAGAGAGAGAGGTGGGGGAGAGAGAGAGAGAGAGGAAGGGGAGAGAGAGAGAGAGAAGGGTGGGGGAGAGAGAGAGAGGGGTGGGGGAAGGAGAGAGAGGGGTGGGGGAGAGAGAGAGAGAGGGGTGGGGGAGAGAGAGAGAGAGAAGAGAGAGATAGAAGGAGGGGGGGAGGGAGAGAGACACAGTTAAAAGAGACAAGAGAGAGAGACAATAGAGAGATTATCATTGTCATAGAGATATCAGATCAATATCAGAGAGAGAGAGAGAGAGAGAGAGTGAGGAGAGGGGTGGGGCAGAGAGAGAGAGACAGAGAGAGAGTGAGGGGGGGGAGTGAGGAGGGGGGAGGGGAGAGAGATGAGATTGGGATTAAGAGAGGAGAGAGACATTAGACAGAGCGAGAGAGACAGAGAGGGGTGGGGTGGGAGAGACAGAGACAGAGAGGGGTGGGGTGGGAGAGACAGAGAGACAGAGAGAGTGAGGAGGAGGGAAGTGGGGGAGAGAGACAGAGAGAGAGGAATAGATGTCTCTCTCTCTCTCTCTCCCCTCTCTGTCTCACCCCCCTCCTCCCCACCCCTCTCTGTCTCTCTCCCCTCCCCCCTCTCTCTGTCTCTCTCCCCTCCACTCCTCTCCTCTCTGTCTCCCCCCCCCCCCCCCTCCTCCCCACCCCTCTCTGTCTCTCTCCCCTCCCCCCCTCTCTCTGTCTCTCTCCCCTCCCCTCCTCTGATATCAGAGAGGAGGGAGAGAGAGGTGGGGGAGGGAGAGAGGAGAGAGAGGCAGAGAGAGATGGGGGAGAGAGAGAGAGAGAGAGAGAGAGAGATGGGTTGGTGAGAGAGAGACAGAGACTGGTGGGAGGGAGAGAGAGAGTGAGAGGTGTGGGGCATTGAGAGAGACTAGTGGGAGGGAGAGAGAGAGTGAGAGGTGTGGGGCATTGAGAGAGACTGGTGGGAGGGAGAGATAGTGAGAGGTGTGGGGCATTGAGAGAGACTAGTGGGAGGGAGAGAGAGAGAGTGAGAGGTGTGGGGCATTGAGAGAGACTAGTGGGAGGGAGGGAGAGAGTGAGAGGTGTGGGGCATTGAGAGAGACTAGTGGGAGGGAGAGAGAGAGTGAGAGGTGTGGGGCATTGAGAGAGACTGGTGGGAGGAAGAGAGAGAGTGAGAGGTGTGGGGCATTGAGAGAGACTGGTGTGAGGAAGAGAGAGAGTGAGAGGTGTGGGGCATTGAGACAGACTGGTGGGAGGAAGAGAGAGAGGGAGAGGTGTGGGGCATTGAGAGAGACTGGTGGGAGGAAGAGAGAGAGTGAGAGGTGTGGGGCATTGAGAGAGACTGGTGGGAGGAAGAGCGAGAGTGAGAGGTGTAGGGCATTGAGAGAGACTGGTGGGAGGAAGAGAGAGAGTGAGAGGTGTGGGGCATTGAGAGAGACTGGTGGGAGGAAGAGAGAGAGTGAGAGGTGTGGGGCATTGAGAGAGACTGGTGGGAGGAAGAGAGAGAGTGAGAGGGTTGGGGCATTGAGAGAGACTGGTGGGAGGAAGAGAGAGAGTGAGAGGTGTGGGGCATTGAGAGAGACTGGTGGGAGGAAGAGAGAGAGTGAGAGGTGTGGGGCATTGAGAGAGACTGGTGGGAGGAAGAGAGAGAGTGAGAGGTGTGGGGCATTGAGAGAGACTGGTGGGAGGAAGAGAGAGAGTGAGAGGTGTGGGGCATTGAGAGAGACTGGTGGGAGGGAGAGAGAGAGAGTGAGAGATGTGGGGCATTGAGAGAGACTAGTGGGAGGGGGATAGAGAGTGAGAGGTGTGGGGCATTGAGAGAGACTGGTGGGAGGAAGAGAGAGAGTGAGAGGTGTGGGGCATTGAGAGAGACTGGTGGGAGGAAGAGAGAGAGTGAGAGGTGTGGGGCATTGAGAGAGACTGGTGGGAGGGAGAGAGAGAGTGAGAGGTGTGGGGCATTGAGAGAGACTGGTGGGAGGGAGAGAGCGAGTGAGAGGTGTGGGGCATTGAGAGAGACTGGTGGGAGGGAGAGAGAGAGTGAGAGGTGTGGGGCATTGAGAGAGACTGGTGGGAGGGAGGGAGAGAGTGAGAGGTGTGGGGCATTGAGAGAGACTGGTGGGAGGGAGGGAGAGAGTGAGAGGTGTGGGGGCATTGAGAGAGACTGGTGGGAGGGAGAGAGAGAGTGAGAGGTGTGGGGCATTGAGAGAGACTGGTGGGAGGGAGAGAGAGAGAGTGAGAGGTGTGGGGCATAGAGAGAGACTGGTGGGAGGGAGAGAGAGAGTGAGAGGTGTGGGGCATTGAGAGAGACTGGTGGGAGGGAGGGAGAGAGTGAGAGGTGTGGGGCATTGAGAGAGACTGGTGGGAGGGAGAGAGAGAGAGTGAGAGGTGTGGGGCATAGAGAGAGACTGGTGGGAGGGAGAGAGAGAGTGAGAGGTGTGGGGCATTGAGAGAGACTGGTGGGAGGGAGGGAGAGAGTGAGAGGTGTGGGGCATTGAGAGAGACTGGTGGGAGGGAGAGAGAGAGTGAGAGGTGTGGGGCATTGAGAGAGACTGGTGGGAGGGAGGGAGAGAGTGAGAGGTGTGGGGCATTGAGAGAGACTGGTGGGAGGGAGGGAGAGAGTGAGAGGTGTGGGGCATTGAGAGAGACTGGTGGGAGGGAGAGAGAGAGTTCAGAGGTGTGGGGCATTGAGAGAGACTGGTGGGAGGGAGAGAGAGAGAGTGAGAGGTGTGGGGCATTGAGAGAGACTGGTGGGAGGGAGAGAGAGAGTGAGAGGTGTGGGGCATTGAGAGAGACTGGTGGGAGGGAGGGAGAGAGAGTGAGAGGTGTGGGGCATTGAGAGAGACTGGTGGGAGGGAGAGAGAGAGTGAGAGGTGTGGGGGCATTGAGAGAGACTGGTGGGAGGGAGGGAGAGAGTGAGAGGTGTGGGGCATTGAGAGAGACTGGTGGGAGGGAGGGAGAGAGAGTGAGAGCTGTGGGGCATTGAGAGAGACTGGTGGGAGGGAGAGAGAGAGTGAGAGGTGTGGGGCATTGAGAGAGACTGGTGGGAGGGAGGGAGAGGGAGTGAGAGGTGTGGGGCATTGAGAGAGACTGGTGGGAGGGAGAGAGAGAGTGAGAGGTGTGGGGCATTGAGAGAGACTGGTGGGAGGGAGGGAGAGAGAGAGAGTTAATCATGAATTATTGTGAATTACTCAGTACAACGTATGAGTTAAACATATTCACCAAAGGAAGCAAGCAAAACAGAAAAGAACAGCAACTCTCTCAAATTATCAGTTGACAAAATAAAGAAGATACATTTGTTTGCAAAGGTTGCAAACAAAATCTGGTCCAACCGTCCAAGTCATATCAACAGGTGTACCTGTAATTCACTGCAGGTGACGTTCTATTTAACATGATTGTTCCTGTTCTAGGTACGCAATTGTCATTTCAGTCGTTTCACCACAGCTCGCACGGCCATGCTTTTACCTCCCTGTTCACCTCTGACGTTGATTTGTTGAGCAAACTCTCCATGTTTTCTGTTGCTTTTTGGTTGGCATGTCATGTGGTACAACTCCTGATTCTACTTGGAATGAATGTAATCGTTATTTTCAGCACAAAATTAATGAACTGAGTGGGCGATAAGCAAAGTCAAAACAAATAAGTACGAAGTTCTGTACTTTAAATGGTACGTGATTTATCCTCCATGAGAGAAAGGGAATCTTTTCCATCGTCCCTTTCTCTCAATATGGCAGATCATTTACCATTAAATTTATTTACTTCTTATTTGTTTTGATGATACTTGCATGACCATGTTACAATGATTGCAATATTGTGAATTTGTATTTCACACAATTTAACGTTTCAAAATGAGCAACAATATGGCGCCTTGCGGTCATGTGATCACGTATTCTCCAATCACGATCGTTTTCGCTGAATCCGAGTTCACCGAGACAAGGCAGCAGCAGTTAATCTTTCCAGGTTAACAAAAAAAAAGAAAGATCATTTTCCCTCAGATTTTTTTTTTTTTTTTTTTTTTGTATACTGAATCGAGGCTCGTGAAAGAGCTAACATTTACTTCACAAACAAATCAACCAGACAAACAAAATATATAAAAAGAGGGAGCGGAAGACAAGATGGGGAGAGTAGGGGAAGCACACAAACACAACATTTGAGAGCAGGGAGATGTGTGGAAGGGAGATGGCTTGGGGGGCGGAGGCGTGGGAAGGGGGGGAGGGGGGGGGGAGGGAGAAGTATAAAACACAAGGACACCAAGGACTTCCAGGACAGAAATTGGGATTTCAAAAAAGTGGATTTGGGTGAAATTAGCGGGGTTAGAAAAGATCAAGGTTTTGGATGGGGGAAGATAAGAGATGGTGGTGAACAGCTGTTTTAAAGACCTGGACAGAGGAGTGGGATTGAAGAGAGTGAGGGAGTTTGTTCCAGAGGCGGGACAAAAGGGGAATGAAAGAGTGAAGGTGAGCAGAGAGCATAGATGTTGGCAGTTTAACCATAAGAGGGTTGCTGGCAGATCTTGTGCGACCTGTAGGAATATTTGCGGGACAGAGCCCAGAGAGAGCTGGGGGGGCAAGGCCAGAGAGGAGTCGGTAGAAGACGGAAAGACCACCAACCTGCCTGCGGTAATTGAGCGAGAGGCCCTTGGAGTTAGCTTCATCGTGGGAGATTCCAATGATTCTGAATGCTTTGGTTTCAACAGCGTGAAGACGAGCTAGGTGTGAGGCAGGAGCACCAGCCCAGAGGGGAGAGCAGTATTCCATTGAGCTGCGGATGAAAGCCTTGTATGTGGTGAGGAGCTCAGGTGTGCCAAGGAAGGACTTCGCACGACGGAGGATGCCCAGTCGGCGACAGGCTTTGGAGGCCAGATTTGAAATGTGGTTTTCCCAGGAAAGATCATGGCAGATAGTGAGACCCAAAAGCTTGAGTGACAGAACTTCTTGGAGAGGATTATTCAGAAAGTGGATGGGAGAGTTGTCCAGTCGGTCTTTTCAGAGAGACATCGTAAGAGTGTGAGATTTGTCAGGATTGAAAGACATGTTCCACTTGTTTGCCCAGTCTGTGATTTTGTCCAGGTCTGCAGAGAGTGAGGAGGCTGCAGACTGCCGATCTGAGGGATGAAGAATAGAGCGACAGAGAGTAGAGTCATCAGCAAAGTGATAGAGAGGATTTTCAAGAGAGTCAGAGAGATGATTGATGAAGACCAGAAAAAGCACAGGGCCCAGAACACTGCCTTGGGGAACTCCAGCCTGAACAGGAAGAGGAGATGAGAGAAACCCATTCAGGGCCACACGTTGACCACGACTAGAGAGAAAGTCCGCCAGCCATGCGTGGAGATTTCCATGGATACCAAAAGAGGAGAGTTTGGTGAGCAGAGCGGGGTGCCAGACCGTATCGAAGGCACGTGATATGTCAAGGGAGACAGCTCTAATTTCCTGTTTGGCATTGAGGACCTCCATCCATTGTTGTGAAAGCAGAAGCAGCATGTCCAGAGTAGAGTGTCCAGGTCTGAAACCAAATTGATGATCAGAGATCAAGCCATTGGAGAAGAGGAAAGATTTAATATCTGAAGCAATGATGGATTCCATGACTTTGCTGATAATTGGGAGAAGGCTGATTGGTCTGTAGTTGCTGGGATCTGTTTTGGCACCTTTTTTGTGCAAAGCGGTGATGTTGGCAGATTTCGAAGCAGATGGAAGATGACCTTGGGCAAAAGAGAGGGTGAAGAGAACAGAGAGAGGGAGTGAAAGAGCGGAAGAACAGGATTTTAGGACCCGTGGGCTGATGCCGTCAGGCCCAGTTGCAGAATCCGAGTCGAGGGTTGACAGAGACTTTTCCACCTTGTCAGGAGGAAAGGACACAGAGTCCAGGAGCAGCTGGGTACGACTGGGTACGGTGGGTACAGAGAGGGATGGGTTTGGGACACAAGATTTAGAGGCAAACACAGAGTTGAGGCATTCAGCTTTTTCACGTGCGGAGTCAGCCGTGTGGCCATTTGAGGTGAGGGAGGGGATGGAGGGGGAACAAACACCAGAAACAGATTTGACCAGATGCCACCAGGATTTGGAAGAGGGAGACAGATAAGAGAGTTCGGTCCTGAGAACGGAGAGATATTGTTTCCTGGCTCTCCTGAGGGTGGACACACACTTGTTTCGGGCTTTGTGAAAGGAAATGAGATTTCCTTCCGTTGGATTTGCTTTCCAGGAGACGAAAGCAAGTTGTTTCTGGGCAATAGCCTCACCACAAGATTCTGTGTACCATGGACGGGAGGAAGGGTATGACAACTGAAGACGAGATGGGATAAATCTGTGCATGAGAGAGAGCAATTTACTTTGGAAGAATTCCCAGGATGAGTTGATGTCCGAGGCGGTAGAGATGGGAGACCAGTCCAGATGATTGATGGCTGCTTGAAGACCGTGCCAGTTGGCCTGAGTGAAATGCCAGACTCGTCGACGCTGAGGAGGCTCTCTGAGAATGGTTAGAGAGACGTCCACTTTAACAAGCACATGATCAGAAGAGCCGATTGGAGCAGAAGAAGAGCAGCAGACATTTTCAGGGAAGTTAGCCATAACCAAGTCCAGAAGAGAAGATGCTCCGTTGACTGAAATCCGGGTCGGGAAATTGACAGATTGTGTCAGTCCCAGTGAGTCACAGAAGTCCTTTGCTGAAGAGCCATGGCTGGTGAGAGAGGTATCCACACCCAGCCAACTGGCATGGTGACAGTTGAAATCACCACATATGAGGAAGAGAGAGTTGGGATGGTACATATAAGTTGATCCATATTCTCAGACAGCGAGATGTAGATGGAGTCATCAATGTTTGGTGGACGGTACAACACACATATGAACAAAAGGTGGGAGCGAAGGGGAAGCCGTAGCCAAAGGTATTCCTGGGGGTGAGGTGTAGAGAGGGCAGTGCAGGGCGAGTGAGGAAGAGAGTTTTTAATAAAGATAGCAACCCCACCTCCAGGACGAGGCTCAGGTCTATCATACTGGAGGAGGGAGTAACCTGGGAGAGATACCAAGGAATCAGAGACATCATGAAGGAGGAAAGTTTCTGTTAAGCAGATCACGTCTGGTTTGTCAGAAGCAACCTGCATGGAGAGATCAGACAAGTTTGAGTGAAGGCCCCAGATGTTTGAGGTCCATACTGTTAAGGAAGAGGAAGGGGGAGCATCGGATACAGAACAGGGGGGGGGGGGGGGGAGCGGTATGGTAAGATGTGGAAGAGGAGGAAGAGGTAGGGAGAGCTGTTGAAGGTGTGTCAGAGATTACAGAATAGCTTGGAGAAAGGGAAGAATGGGACGAACAAAAGGTTTGATGGTGATTGGGTGAGGCGCAGTGAGGTGTTATTTGACGAGGAGGAAGAGTGAGGCAGAAGGTTGAGGGAGATGAAGGTGAAAGTTGGAAGGGGGAAGAAGCGGGGAGGACGCTTTGAGGAGGAGGGCTGAGAGGGGAGTCTAGGAGGGGAGGAGCGAGGGAGAGTCTCGGAGGGGAGGGGTGTGTGGGGAAAATTTGAAAGGAATGGGTGATTGGGAAGATTTGGAGGGGAGGGGCAAGGGGGAAGATTTGAAAGAGATGGGTGATGGGGATGATTTGGATGGGAGGGGAAAGGGGGTAGATTTAGAAGGGAGGGGTGATAGGGAAGTTTTGGAGGGGAGGGGTGATGGGGAAGTTTTGGAGGGAAGGGGTGATGGGGAAGATTTGGAGGGGAGGGGCAAGGGGGAAAATTTGAAGGAGATGGGTGATGGGGAAGATTTGGAGGGGAGGGGCAAAGGGGGAGATTTGGAGGGGAGGGGTGATGGGGAAGTTTTGAAGGGGAGGGGTGATGGGGAAGATTTGGAGGGATGGGGTGATGGGAAAGTTTTGGAGGGAAGGGGTGATGGGGAAGATTTGGAGGGGAGGGGTGATGGGGAAGATTTGGAGGGGAGGGGTGATGGGGAAGATTTGGAGGGGAGGGGTGATGGGGAAGATTTGGAGGGGAGGGGTGATGGGGAAGATTTGGAGGGAAGGGGTGATGGGGAAGTTTTGGAGGGAAGGGGTGATGGGGAAGTTTTGGAGGGAAGGGGTGATGGGGAAGATTTGGAGGGGAGGGGTGAGATTGGATTTTGAAAAGTGTACGATTAATGGGAAACGAACATTAATTGCAAAATGAGTTTCTTGAGACATTCGAGTCAAAAATACGTTTGAGGACGCTGAAGGATGGGTGGAGTGCTGGAGAGTTTAGGGAATGAATGAAAGATGCACTATAAGAGATGGAATTTTTTTTTGGAATTAATAGATTTGGTGAGCAAGTCGAAAGCATCCATTTATAGAAGAAGAAGAAAAAGGTGTTATAGAATATGACAGAATACAGTTCTTCAGGGGACAGATGAGACATTTTTTAACAACGTGATCACGTGATCACAAACAACGTGGTAAGATTTCTCCAGATTTCATTCAGAACACCTCGAGGGACCCTGACTACTTCAAACACACATCAAATACACCTGACAAATAAGCAATTTCCCAAGGGCACAGGTCTGAAAGCCACACATCTATTTCTTTATTTAAAATTTTTAATGGGAGTCTTTTTCAGATTATTTTCTGAATTTGTTTGAGTCGAGGCTTGAACTATGTCAGCGACAGTCAAAAATAATAATAATAATAATAATAATAACAACAATAAACATAGGGGCAATACCCGTGTGACTCACCTGGTATTATGAACAGTATACTACACAACAACAAACAACATGCATTTTAAGGCCATTTTCAGGAAGGAAAAGCAGCCAAACCGAGAAGGGCAAAGGGAAGAGCTCAAAATGCAAAAGCGAGAGGTTTTACTCGCGGTCTTCTGATGTCAGCTCTCCTCTCCACCAAGCAGTGCATCGTTTCCTTGTCCGTCGCGCCTTTACACTTCACCGGCGCTTCTCCACCAATCAACGCACCGCATCTTCGTTATGCTTTTGCGCCCTATGCACTGATTGGCTGTCGTGTCATCGGTCAGTGCCCAATCAGTGTGGCACGTCCCACACCTTCCTGCTCTCCAATCACGGGGAAGCTTTCTGCCTCTCCCCCGACCAATCACAAGTCCTCCCCCAACTCTGCCAATCGGTGGTCTAGTTGTTGCTCGCCCCTCCTCCTCGTCAATCAAGAGCTCTCCTGGGCGTGGCTCTCGGCCTGCCTTTGCAATGTCTGCTTGCTATGCAAGCTGGCGATGCGGCTGGCTGCGGCTCCATTGGTGGTGCCCCGAACTGGCTTCCTGTTGGTTCTTCCGGTCAGTCATTGTGAGAGGGGAGTTAATTAATTTGTGTGTATGCTCTAATGGGCCGAACTAATGTATGTAATGTATTGCCATGAGGGACAAAGGACAGATCACAGTTTGACACACGGGGGAATTTGCATAATCCCGACTCGACCGAGCACACGATCATCCTTGTATGACCACAACTATACACGTAATCCAACATTCGGCGAGACAGGTACCGACATATTTACATCTAGATGGTTCTTCTTCTTCGCGACAGTCGGAGCATGGTACCTATTCAGATCTACCTAAATCTATATATGCTCCTACCCCATCGACAAAACACACAATATGTTATTCTGCATGGAGAGTTCTTTACCATGAGCCATGTCTCAATTTTTTCGATGCAGGAGATATGGAGCGTTTTTCGGTTTTTCCAAGATGGCGCCCCTACCACAAGACATATGACATCATAATTACAATCAAAATAATTTTACAGGAGGAGGTGCACCGATGGTGCAACTTTCCTGTCAATCGGCCCAACAGTTGTAGAGAAAATCATATTTATTCTGTGTGGACAAACAGACACACAAGCAAACACATAAATGAAAGATCACTCACAGAGCGACACATGGCAAAAGACAACAAAGTAGAATGGCACTCAGGAGAGCATCCTTTTACCTCACAAATAATTGGTGGTTGAATTATGTGACCTGATGTGCAAATCGGCTTCAAATTTTAAGTTAATTAGATGAAAATTGACAATTTTAGAAATTTGGCCAATGTCTATGTTGGCCTAATTCTAAATTTAGCCTACCTTTTGCCTATGTTGACCTCAAGAATAGTTGGTGGTTGGTTTCGATAGGGTGATATGCAAATCATATTCAAATTTCAAGTAAATCGGATGGAAATTGAGGATTTTAGCAATTTGAAATGGTTGATGACGTTTGGCCTATGTTGAACTTTTGGCCTATGCTGATCTCAAAAATAGTTGGTGGTTGAATTCAATTCGCTGACATGAAAATCCAATTCAAATTTCATGTCAATCGGATGAAAATTTACGATTTTAGAAATATGAAAAAAGTGGCTGACCTTTTTGCCTATGTTGACCTTGTGACGTATGCTGATCTCAAAAATAGTTGGTGGTTGAATTCAATTAGCTCATATGTAAATCCCATTCAAATTTCAAGTGAATCGGATAAAAATTGAGGATTTTAGAAATTAGAAACAAAGTAGTTGACCTCAGGCCAATGTTGACCTTTTGGCCTATGTTGATCTCAGAAATAGTTGGTGATTGAATTCAGTTCACTGATATGAAAATCATGTTCAAATTTCAAGTCAATCAAATGAAAATTGAGGATTTTAGTAATTTGAAAAAAGTGGTTGACATTTGTCCTATGTTGACCATTTGACCTATTGACCTCAAAAATATTTACGATTTTGTCGAACCACGGACCCTACCATTTGGTGAAGTTTCGTGAAGATCCGTTTGAAATTGTGACCTGTAGGTAAGTATAAGTTAGCGGACAGACAAACAAACACACACACAAACTGGGGAGTGATCAACATCAAATTTGTGGCCAAGTATCAAACGGACACAAATGCAATACCCTCGACACTCTGGCAAGGATAATAATATCCTCTTTGGGGTATACAGATTACAGACGATCTATGGTCTGGTCTCAAAAACATTGGGTGTGTGTTCATTTCCCAAGTTTCTTGTGGAGAGATCGCAAAGTGGTTCAAGCAAAAACGCCATTCCAAACCTTTAAGGAACAGCTGGCTTGACAAACGCTAGCTAGCTGCTTGGTAAAGGAGCACAACCCGGGCTTCTTCCCTTTCAGTTTCGTGGTAAACAGCAGGAGCGAGTTTCAAAAGTTCGCTTCGAAAAACGCCCGCCACGTTAGTGCCAGGAAGGGTCATGTTATTTCCCGAACATAACATGACCTTTGTGGGGTGGATAGAGTACCGTAGATCTTCGCTCAGTTCTGTAAGTAAAACTTACCTCACGGATGTCGTGATTCCTCCAAATTTCTTAATTTAGTGTGTCAACAGCATTAGCGACTGTTTAAAAAGCTAATCAAACGTGTTTGTGGTTTATTATATTTTTTTACTTCCGGTAGAGGCCGTAGCTCCCATGAAAATGCCATGATAACGTATTTATAAATGTTGACTCGACGTTTGCTCAAGGAGGATAAACCTCTTGGGGAGGTGGGATATTATTGGTATTAATATTGTTTTGTCATAATATAAATATTATGCTATTAATATTATCATTACTTTTATTATTAGAAGCTGCCTCGGAAAAAATGCCACGATAAAACTAACTTAACATCAATATACACCTCAACATGCAAGCCCATTGACGGCAATGGCGGGAAATACCCGCTCGGGGAGAAACCCCTCTTGGGGAGGGGGGCAAATCAATGCGCTACAACTTTCATTGTGTAATCCTCAGTCATCCTGTCAAGGTTGGTTGAGATTGGATGAGCAACTACGGAATGTATCGCAGTCAAAAAATCATCAGACAGACAGACAGACAGACACCAAATTGCGTATTTTAGTGTGATTATTTCATATCAACCCGATAATCACAACAATCATATTCATCTCCCATTGTCCCATACTCGAGGCAGAGCATATATTTGGCCACAATGTTGTTCCACAATGTGTGCAGGGTGCCAGCGATATTTTGCCTCCTCTTTGTGAAGAACACCGTGGGATCTTTAATGTCCTACAACTAATTCCAACATATGGCTGACCAGTTTAACATCGATCCGACGGATGAGTTGATGAATCCGAGGGACAAGTTGATGAACACATTGATGAATCACACTGCCTATGAAACACAAGAATGACAGTTTAGAGCTGGGCTGAGATTCAAACCCAGGCTTGGCAGCTCACATCAACGACTGTAAGATGTCTCATGGGAACTAAAAAGGAGGAAATAATTGATATTATAAATAAATAGAGTAACACCACCCATTATGTCGTCACGCAATTATAGCAATACCCGACTTCCGTCGCCGCAACTCACACTTACGTTGCTTTATAAGCCATACCTTTTATTCTCGAACGTTTTTGGAACTTACAAGACTGATACAAATGCCATACTACATCGCAAAGTACTGTTACGTTTGTGGAGGGTAAGCAGTGATCACTTTAGTTCAGGTAGAATGTGTCGGTAATATGATCCGATTGTCGTGAAGAAGAAGAAACCCCATGTAATAAGTAGGAAAATTGTGTAGACTGGACTGTCGTGTAAGCTTGTATCTTTGTCCCCATCAGAGGGGTGGGGCTAGTTAATTAGTGAGGGATTATGGGTAAATTTATTCCCTGTAGGGAATGGTCTTGGTAATTTATTCCTCTGTTCCTTATGACACAGCACTACAAACTGTGGTAAAGCCACGCAATCGACACCCTAATTAATAACGCTAAATAAAAACTAACCGGAAGCCAGGCATGAAGCACTACCGCGGATTACCCCGACTTGGTGAGCACACAGGACAGGCAGGGCCAGGGCCATGAGACACGCCCTGAAGGTCAGTGATTGGTCCAGGATTTGATTGGCACAAGGACTGGTAAGAAGGGACTCGCTGATTGGTGAAGCAGGCAAGGATGACGTCAGAGCCACGCATACAATGTAGGTGGAACGGCGGACATTCTTCCTTCTCGGTTTGGGTCTGGTGGTGAACAAAAGTGTGCCGACGTCTCCTCTTGCGCCTTCTCGTTTCGGAGTTTGTTGGTGAACGGTTGCATTTTGGTCTCTCTCAGCATCGCACTTTTATCACTCTCCGCATCGACGTCCTTCTGGTTCTTCTCTTTGTTGTGAATCTCATTGTGAACGGTCGTGTTAGGACATCTTGCTGGAGGTCGTGAGAAGGAAGAGCTGCGGTTTTCCCAAGCAAGAACGACGAGTGGATAGGCGTTGCCTGCTCGCTGCAGCTCGACGAGGCCAGGAGTGAACGCACCGGGCAGCGAGGCCTGATTACCCGACCACGCGCTGAGCGCCAACGAACGTGCGTTTTCCCGCCAAGGCGTCTGACGATTTCTGACGAGATTTCGGAGACGCTCAGAGTCAAGTGCACACAGACACATATTTATTTTCAGTTATTTTATCCCTCGTCTGTATTTGGGTCTGTATTTGGGGGCACTCCAATTTAGGAATTTAGTTTATCGTATATTTTCTTTGTCACCGGCATTTCTTTCATTGGACATGTTTATTCATACATTTTATATCCTGTGTCATTTGAGTGGATTTATTGCAGGGTCGATGACATTGGGTGGACTCGTGCAGGTAAGCGCACCTCGGCATCCTTCCCCCTCTGTTACGGATTTGGCCCTTCCCTGGTTGTGGTTTTCATCCACTTGAAACATTTCTGGTTATTTATTATTATTATTCTTCTTATTGGGGTTTGAAGGAAACGGCGATTATGGTTATTGTTGTTTAAGGGAAATGGTTATTGTGGTTAAAAGGTTAAAAGCGCTCATGGAAAAACGAGACAGGAAACGGGATCGAGCACCGGAAGACGATGATATAGAAGAGGAAGAAGACGTGAGGAGATAGGGAAAAAGGTGTCTTGAAGCTCCGTACCAAGCATGGTCGAGCGTACATCGCGAGTGAACTTTGAGTCCTTGAAAGGAATTTCGTGCGATATCTGTTATCGCTGGAGTATTGAGAAGCCTGCATAGTCAGGTATAGGCAAAGAGGTTCCGGAGAATCCTCGCCTAGAGGCTGCGGCTCGAGTAAGAGCCGTCCGCCATTTTGCACCGCGCGCTGCGTTCACCGAAAAAGGTTTTGGTACGCGTCAACTTTTCTCACCCTCCGGCCGTCTGCCGGGGATGTGTGTGCGCGACAGCGGCGTTTGAAGATTACCCTGCGGTTCGCTGGTTGAACGGTGAATGTGCACGTCTGGATCGCGTCTTTGGGATTTCCCTGTCCGCCGCCAGTGTGCTGTTGGTTTGGACCACGTGGCGGTCCACGCCTTGCCTACACCTCCTTCATCGCCTCTTCGCCGGGGTCCCCGTTGAGTTATAGAGGCATTGAGGAGTGTTCTATTTCGTTCACTGGGAACGCCGTGAGTGAGATTACCTTAGAGGATGGTACCATCTTAAGAGATATTGAGTGCACTTTGATTGCTATTGGTTGTACCTTTATTATTGTGTGTGATTTTTAATACAACATCTGCTCGTTTATAATCCTTGGTGTGGTTTCACTGTTGATTATGGACACGGAATCATATATTTTTCTGCCGTGGCTCCTCTCGGGGTTCGGAGGTATACCCAGACCAGGAGGTCGGGGAGGAACACGTAACAGAAATTGGGGGCTCGTCCAATTGACTCGTGGGCTCGAAATTGGGTCTTCGTCCGGGATATATAAAAAAAATAATATATATATTCCTTAAATTTCGTACGGGAAAGAATTCCCTAACATTCCCAGAATTCCCAAATTTGGAACTTTTTCCAACATTCCCAATTTTTTCCCCCCAAAAAATTGGTGTTTTTAAATTTCTTGTGTGAGGGTTAACAGGTGCTAACAATAGTCACCATGGAGTTTGACGCAGAGAAGCTTGCAACGACCCCTCGTGAGGCACAGTTCAGAGCGTTACTAAAATCGGACCTCTTGGTATTGGCCAGACATTTTTGCTTGGAGGTTCGAACGAATATGAGGAAAGCAGAGATGCAGAGATTGGTGATAGAATCGCTGGTGGGACAAGGAACATGGGAAGAGGGAGCCTTGGATTGGTTACCCGAGGAACAAGAAAATGTGGAGCTCCGGAAACTGGAGATGCAATTGCAGAGCCAGGAAAGGTTAAAAGTAGAGGAAAGGAAAGCAGAAAAGGAAAGAGCAGAACAGGAACGAGAGCTCCAGGAAAGGTTAGAAGAGAAAAAGCACAAGAAAGAGCAGAGGAAAGGAGAGTTGAAAGAGAACTCGAAGAAAGAAGAGAAGAGAAAAAAGCAGAGGAAAGGAGAGCTGCAAGGGAACTCGAAGCAGAGGAGAGGAAAGCCGAAAGGGAGTTAAAGGACCATGAAATGGCGCTTCAGCAGGAAATTAAACTCAAGGAGCTGGATTTAAGGAAAGAACGGGGAGAGGTACCATCCATGCCGACTGGTTCGACACCTAGTCAGAACACCTGGGATGTTGGCAGACATGTGAGGCTGGTTCCACCCTTCAATGAAAAGGAGGTAGCCAATTTTTTTTCACACTTTGAGAAAGTGGCTCAACTGCTAAAATGGCCTGAGGAGTCCTGGACCATTTCAGTGCAAAGTGTTCTGATGGGTAAAGTTCAAAATATTTATTCGACTTTACCGATTGACCAATGTGCAGATTATGAGATAGTGAAAAAAAACATTCTCAAAGCCTATGAATTGGTCCCTGAAGCTTACCGGCAAAAATTCTGGAATGCCAGGAAGAGGGAGAGTGAGACCCATGTGGAGTTTGTCAGAATGAAAGAAACCATGTTTGAGAGGTGGTGTGATTCAAAAGGGGTTGGGAAAGACTTCGAACTATTGCGACAATTGATCCTGGTGGAGGAATTCCAACAGTGTGTCCACGAGGACATTAAAGTACATCTGGAGGAAAGGAAAGTACCAAAGTTGTATGAGGCAGCAACCATGGCAGATGACTATACCTTAACACACAGGATGGGGTTCCACAAACCTAACTACTCGCCTAGACTTAACCAGGGGAGCTATGGTACATCAGGGGTGGAGAACGAAAATTCATGGGGGCGGCCTCAAGATGACTATGAGGACCACTCTGATACCACGACTTCTAGAAATCCGAAGACAACAGTTCTAAGGCAGACGTATCCTCCGGGGGGCTCGAGGCAGACCACGAGGTTCTCCTCCAGGCCTACTTGCGCTTTTTGCCATAAACCTAGACACTTGATGTCCCACTGTTATGCTCTGGAAAAGGGAAATCAGGAGCGGAGTTCGACTAGTACAACTCCGAATGCAATGGCAAATGTGAGAAATCGCCCTCAAAAGGGTTACCAACCATTTATTTCAGAGGGGTTTGTGTCACTGGAAGGAGACTCGACTAACCCGAGACCTGTTAGGGTATTGAGGGACACAGGAGCACATCAATCTTTTATGCTTGAAGGCATTTTGCCATTGTCAGAGGAGACGGCAACTGGTGATAGTGTTCGTTTACAGGGGATTGGTGGCTGTGTTAGAGCTCCACTTCATGTCATCCATTTGGAGTCTGATTTGGTGTCAGGACCGGTCACCGTAGGCTTACAAGCCACTCTTCCTGTCGAGGGAGTATCTTTTGTTATCGGGAATGATTTGGCCGGTGGTCAAGTTTCTGGTAACCCGATGTTTGTTGAAAAGCCTAGTAGGAAGTACCCTGAAACTAAGTGTCAGCACACGCAAGTCAGGGATGGAGGCAATATTGGCAAGCTCTTTGTAGGGGGACTGAACTTCAAAACAAAGGAAGATGTTCTGGAGTCTGCCTTCAGCAAATATGGACCGCTTGTGGAAGTGCTGCTGATAAAAGACAGGGAGACACAAAAGTCAAGAGGGTTTGGCTTTGTCACGTTTGAAAACACAAAGGACGCCAGAGATGCAGAAAAGGATCTGAATAGCAAGGAGTTGGAGGGTCGGACCATAACAGTAGGGAAGGTATTTCATAGGTGTCGAGGGGGCTACAGAGGAGGACAACGGAGTAGTAGTTTTGGTGGTGGCCGCAATCGATATTATTATGGAGGCTCCCAGAGTTACGGCAGCTCCCGAAGGAAGGATTATCAGGGTAGTGGCTGAGAAGGAGACAGCTATTTACGTGACTACAGTGACAAGCGGTCCAACCGTGATTATTACAAAAGTTAGAAAGAGTTGAAGCACTGAATACTGCGGAGCAGCAGAGCAAAAATTCCTACATGGATTAACCGTGAACGCCACGTTCCTAAAGGCGTCCATGTAGTGAACTTCCCTACACGGATTAACCGTGAACTCCACGTTCCTAAAGGCGTCCATGTAGTGAATACTTCCAGGCCTCACCACCCAACCACCTGGCTTTCAGCTCGGCCTCCCGGGGAAAAGTGCTGTAGATTTGCTTGACTTTGGATTTTGATCACTACCCCTTAACCTTCATTCAAAATAAACTAAAAGTAAAAAAATCCGAGGGTGATGAGATGGAGTTTGGCTTTGCAGGAGTCTAACTGGGAAATTGAACATGTAAAGGGCAGGGACAATGTCGTTGCTGACGCTTTGTCCAGAGTGAATTAACTTTGGCAATCTCTGTGGGTTGTTCGAAGTTTTGTTGCTTTATTTTTGGGGAATATTGAGTATTGTTGCTCACGGGAATTGATGATTTGGGTTGTGAGTTTACCTTTGTTGGTTTCAAGAGTTTGCCTGTAAAGAAAGTTTTCGCGGTGTTCAAACTTTCTTTCTTGAGGGGGGGGGGGGGGGGGGAAGTGTTACGGATTCGGCCCTTCCGTGGTTGTGGTTTTCATCCACTTGAAACATTTCTGGTCATTTATTATTATTATTATTATTATTGGGGTTTGAAGGAAATGGCGATTATGGTTATTGTTGTTTAAGGGAAATGGTTATTGTGGTTAAAAGGTTAAAAGCGCTCATGGAAAAACGAGACAGGAAACGGGATCGAGCACTGGAAGACGATGATATAGAAGAGGAAGAAGACGTGAGGAGATAGGGAAAAAGGTGTCTTGAAGCTCCGTACCAAGCATGGTCGAGCGTACATCGCGAGTGAACTTTTTCTGCCGTGGCTACTCTCGGGGTTCGGAGGTATACCCAAACCAGGAGGTCGGGGAGGAACACGTAACACCCCCCCCCCCCCCCCACCACCGCTGACATCGTCACATCGACCAATACCCCCACATTATTACATCATTACACATGCAGCACTTGTGCCATGTTTGATATAAATCCATTCAGCTGTTCTCAAATGTCACATTATTACCTAGCATGACCTGTGAGCTCACCAAAATCACAAAATCACAGAATTTCTCACATTTGATGCCAAAGTATAAGCACTTCATCTTTGCATCATTATGTATACGTATAACAAGTTTGGAAAAAATCCCATCACCGATTCACAAGTTAGAACAGTGACAGATTTTTTACTTGACGGGACCTCTGACCTTTGACCTTGTGACCCTAAAATCGAATCAGTTCATCTTTAACTCATTATATATACCTGCACCAATTTTGACTAAGATCCCTTCAGCCCTTCTCAAGTTAACGTGGCAATGAAATCCTTTCACGAACGGATGCACGAACGTATGGATGGCCATAGGGACAGAAGGACATCCGGAAGGACAACCTGAAAACATAATGCCTTCGTCGGCGGAGGCATAAAAATTGTGTTGATTTACCTCATTTTGATAATCGTCGCACTTTTCAGGAAAGCATCCATGACCTAAACAGAGCAATTACTGTGAAAAGGTAATCAAATGTTTTTCTTACCACGACCTGCCCCACATCGTACTCTTCATCCTCATCACTGAAAGTACTCTCATCACCTTCACCATGACGGAGAGAAGATCCCGGAAAGAAAAGGAAAAATGAACATAAAACAGATATTGTGACAGAAAAATATGAATGGACAGAATATCACCGTGTTCAGATGTGTGTGCATTGTGGAAATGAGACATCAATTTCATCAATTAGTCTTTGTCTTCTTATTTGCCAGCCAAATGTTCACATACCATATCCCTTCGTAAGCGGACAAGGGCTCAGAACATGCATGGTCAAGGGTCTGCAATCTCTGATTGCTCTTTCTAGTTGTACT
Source organism: Myxine glutinosa (assembly GCF_964187855.1). Classification (NCBI taxonomy): domain Eukaryota; kingdom Metazoa; phylum Chordata; class Myxini; order Myxiniformes; family Myxinidae; genus Myxine; species Myxine glutinosa. Next base: position 51,687 of record NW_027616354.1, on the reverse strand, counting down.
TGTAAATGAGATGATAATTCATTTTGTGAAAAGATTAAGTCTCAAAACTCACCAGGACATGGCTCTTACTCAACAGATTCATATTTCACTTTAGGCTCAGCATTCCTGCAGAAAATAAAGATTTTGTGAAGCTGTCATCAAATAAATGTCACATATAAGAAACAATGTGAGAATAAAAGTGCAGTCACGGAGGTGAAAATCAGACTGCATCGGGTATTTGTGTTTTCTACATTTAGACAGCAACCAACACCACTACCGTGTGCTACCCTACCAAGCATCTTCAAATACAATTGACAATGAAGCCAAGACGCATGAACTGGTAACAAGGGAGTGAATATCACCAAAAAGTTTTTTTTAAACCACACTTTTTTCTTTCCCCTTTGTGTCCCAAGCTCCGACACTCACTTCTGAGCTGTCTAGCCTGGGTTCATAGAGAGTTCTCGAGAATCCTGAATCCTAGAGAATTCTGAAGTTCTGACGGGTTTGTAAAGGCTTGTAAAGGCTTGCAAATGATAATTCTGCAGGGTTATAAAGGGAAATTCTTATGGGTTTATTTCTCTCCGTGTTGGTTGTGAGGCCTCACAGGCCTCCGGTGTACATGAACCGCTGCAAGTTACCAGCGTTGGTGCTGTAGTTACATGAGTGGTTGCACGTGTGGATATTTGGAGAGGTGAGTGTTTCCTGTGAAGAAGAAAACAAGACTGAAAGTCTACCAGCAGTGTAGCCATTGTAATCAAATATACACTCGAGGAAGCTTGACAATTACCCCTTGGAACAAATTGGAATTACCCGTTGGAACGCATTAGAATTAAACACGATGAGTTAGTGGTTCTTCTTCTTCATTTTTGATGGATGGACATAGCTTTGACGGAATTGTTTGATTGCAGACATAGCTCACTTTCAAAAATCTCAGACCCAAATCTTCACCAAAATTTGATCATTTCATCCTTGTCACACACACTCAACCTCTCCATCACATTTCTCAGAATATGTCCACAACTCTTTGAGATATCCTGTTCACAGACAAACAAACAAATAGACAGACAGGGGTGACATCAACATAACCTATGCCCACCGTTGGTGGCAGAGCTACAAACATGGAGAGACAACGGATCTCATCTGAACCCTAAGCTTTGATAAACTGGAAAGACATATGGCACGATTCAAGTCGAACGCACTCGGACCTGGAAACGGAAGTTCATGTTTATTTTGTTCAAGACTTGCCCTGCTGTCCTATTATATGTTCACGTACTCTATCCGATGCTCTTCCATGAGACTCCAGTTTTCAGAGAAACTATAAGAATGGAACATGTAAAAAGAGAAAAAAAGGAGTGCTGGTTACCTTAAAAATTCCACCGGGTCATTTTCCTTGAACCAGGTGTGGTTCACAATCTCCTGCAAAAAAATGGATGTGTTGGATTCAAATATAAACACGATCAGGAATCACCTGCACTGGTGAGAAACTGCATTTTGATGCAATTTTCAATACTGCAGTTGAAAACTGTATCATTCCCTCACCGTCATAGTGGGCCTCTCCATTGGATCCCTCCGAAGCATCGCAGTCAGAAGGGAAACCAATGTTTCCCTTGCAAAGGTTGGTGAACTGTTTCCCACATTGAAGTCAGTTTTGTCATGTGACGTCTGCAAAGAAGCAAAACAAATGTATTTGTGACCGAATCCGAAACAATCGTTGCAATCGAATACTTACATTTGCATAAAAAGCATATTCCAAACAAGCACTCACTACTGCCATAACCAAGGTTTGACTCAATACTAACAAAATACATTTTCATTCATCAAATAAGTTATGGTGTAAACACACAAAAGTTTTTTCTTCGCTGAAAAATAAACCCTCAGCTCAATAATTGGATATTAAGTACAGTATATGTGGGTTTATTTGGCTGAGGGCGAGGAAAGCGAGGACAAGGCTGCTTATTCCTGACACAGTGCCGTCAGAAAGTATTCACACCCCTTGACTTTTTTCTAATATATTGCTGTGTCACAGGCTGAATTTAAAATGGATTACATCGAGATTTCTTTTGTCACTGATCGACATACAGTGCATTCAGAAAGTATTCAGACCCCTTCACTTTTTTCAAATTTTGTGAAATGTTGCAGCCTTGTGCTGAAATCGTTTAAATTCGTTTTTTCCCTCATCAAACTGCACTCAATACCCCATAATGACAAAGAGAAAACAGGATTTTAGAAAGTTTTGCAAATTTATTAAGAATAAAAAACTGAAATATCACATTGACACAAGTATTCAGACCCTTAACTCAGTACTTCGTTGAAGCATCTTTGGCAGCGATTACAGCCTCGAGTCTTCTTGAGTATGACGCGACAAGCTTTGCACACCTGGATTTGTGGATTTTCTGCCATTCTTCTCTGCAGATCCTCTCAAGCTCTGTCAGGTTGGATGGGGACCGTCGGTGGACAGCCATTTTCAGGTCTCTCCAGAGATGTTTGATTGGGTTCAAGTCAGGGCTCTGGCTGGGCCACTCAAGGACGTTCACAGAGTTGTCCATAAGCCACTCCTGCGTTGTCGTGGCTGTGTGCTTCGGGCCATTGTCCTGTTGGAAGGTGAACCTTCGGCCAAGTCTGAGGTCCTGAGCGCTCTGTTTCAAGTTTTCATTAAGGATATCTCTGTACTTTGCACCGTTCATTGTTCCCTCAACCCTGACCAGTCCCCCAGTCCCTGTTGCTGAAAAACACCCCCACAGCATGATGCTACCACCACCATGCTTCACCGTTGGGATGGTATTGGGCAGGTGATGAGCGGTGCCTGGTTTCCTCAAGACATGACGCTTCGAATTGAGGCCAAACAGTTCAATCTTGGTTTCATCAGACCACAGAATCTTGTTTCTCACAGTCTGAGAGTCCTTTAGGTGCTTTTTTGCAAACTCCAAGCTGGCTTTCATGTGTCTTTCACTGAGGAGAGGCTTCCGTCTGGCCACTCTGCCATAAAGCCCAGATTGGTGGAGTGTTGCAGTGATGGTTGTCCTTCTGGAAGTTTCTCCCATCTCGACATAGGATCTCTGGATCTCAGCCAGAGTGACCATCGGGTTCTTGGTCACTTCTCTTACCAAGGCCCTTCTCCCCCGATTGCTCAGTTTGGCCGGGCGGCCAGCTCCAGGAAGAGTCCTGGTTGTTCCAAACTTCTTCCATTGAAGAATTATTGAGGCCACTGTGCTCTTGGGAACCTTCAATAAACCTTCAATGTACCTTCAATGTAGCAGCATTTTTTTTGGTAGGCTTCCCCAGATCTGTGCCTCGATACAATCCTGTCTCTAAACTCGGCAGGCAGTTCCTTCGACCTCATGGCTTGGTTTTTGCTCTGATATGCATTGTCAGCTGTCAGACCTGATATAGACAGGTGTGTGCCTTTCCAAATCATGTCCAATCAATTGCATTTACCACAGGTGGACTCCAATCAAGGTGTAGAAACATCTCAAAGATGATCAAGCAAAATGGGAGGCATCTGCGCTAAATTTCAAGTGTCATAGCAAAGGGTCTGAATACTTTTGGCAATGTGATATTTCAGTTTTTTCTTTTTAATAAATTTGCAAAACTTTCTAAAATCCAGTTTTCTCTTTGTGATTATGGGGTATTGAGTGTAGATTGATGAGGGAAAAATGAATTCAAACAATTTCAGCAGAAGGCTGCAACATAACAAAATGTGAAAAAAATGAAGGGGGTCTGAATACTTTCTGAATGCACTGTATATTAAGGTATTTTCCAGTGTATTAATCGCACTTATTTATCTGCAAAAAAAGTTAAATGTTGGGGGTGCAGTAAATACACAGATATAGAAAAAAGTCTCAAACACAAGCAATGCTGAATTTCAATTATATTCCAGTTGTCACATATTCCAGCAGATCTACATTCTACATATCAGAGAACGTTTAGAGCTCCAGGGCCGGGTTTACAATGGCTCCTATGGCACCTCAGTGCCAGGCCCCCATTCAGAAGGCACCCATAATGACCAAGGTAGATTTTTAAAAGTGTATACATTGCGCTATGTTTATTTAGAGATTATGTGTAGAATATAATACGGCTTTAAAAAAATAGGGACAATGCCCCTGGGCGCAGGCTGTAACACAACAAAATGTGAAAAACATCAAGTGGTATGAATACCTTCTCAAGGCACTGCATGTGAAATACTCAAGACTCCCTTCACACAACACACCATTCGCATCAGCACCTCCTACACAGCACATTCATGATCATGATACCATTTTCAACAATACTCACTTCAATAATATTTCGTCCATCAAATTGAAGTCCAACAAATAATTTTGTGAACAGGACACCAAGTGCCCACACATCGACTGGGGGACCTTCGTAGCCATGTGCTGTGATCTCTGGTGCCATATAGCCACGTGTGCCACAGCAGGTAAACATTTTCTCATCACGTGTGAAAAAAGGTCTGGCACCTTTGAAGTCGACGACCTTCACGATCCAATTAATGCTGAAAAGCACGTTTTGTGTCTGGAGAATAAACAGAAATCAATATGTTAAAATATATAACATATTTGGTGACAAACTATGTTGAAGGAAAGATGCAAATTTAAATGGGATGGGAAGTCAGGAAAAAATTCCAGAAAGAGAAAACTTTAAAAAACATCCTCTTCCAATGTCAGTCATGAGTTCACATAAAATGGAGGAGATTGAAGCGAGAGCAGATAGCGAGGAGTATAAACGATAGAGTTGCAGGAAGTGAGACTTTGTTTGCCTAAATGAGAGGAATCGAAGGTCACAAGATGTAGAGGTGTGAAAGGAAAGAGAAAATCGGAGGAAGCGTCACAATCTCGGAAAAGGACAACATTGTATCAACAAAAAAGAGCGATCTGAAGCAGGGAATGAATGAAGAGTGTTCTGTGCGGATAGAGATTAGGGATGGGAGACAATTTAGGCACGTATAATGAGGCTCTTGGGGTGACGGAAAGTAAGATTAAAAGGTTCATTTAGAATTCAGAAAGGATTGTGGTGAGGGAAGAGTACTGATTGTGGGTGATATAAATGTGCCAGGGAAAGACTGGGTTCAGAAACAGGGAAAGGGCAGAGGAAGAATTTCGTGATCTTGCCCAGGATTGCCTTTTAATGAGTTCGTCGATAATCCAATGAGGAGCGGGGTGTTCGACCTCTCATGAGGTAATAATCTGAACACGGTGGAGGAGGTTGAGGAAGAACAGCATTTATGGACAATTGACCAAAACCGAGTGTGTGTAAGTGGATTCGGATCCAAGATTGAGATTGTAGGATGAGGTTACCAGACGTCAGGAAGTTAAATTGTGAGAGTTTGAGGAGAGTTTCCTTAAATTTGGATAAACTACCAAGAGGACAATCAGTTTCAGAGAAATGGGCAACCTCCAAATAGGAAATGTACAACATCTTCACAATGTCGCCGTGAATAGAGATATCAAAATTAAACACAAATTCCAACAGTGGGGGCTGTATTTTTCACACAATACAACCGAGCTGGATTGGGTATTTAATTTTGATATCTTACTTTATATTTATATTTCAAGTTTAACTCATTATATGATGAACACAAAAAGGGTCCATATGTGACAGATTCCCCCCTCTTTTCGTCCATTGTAGGTCATCACCCAACAATATGAATTTTGTTCTTTCCTGCCTCCTCCACTTCCCACTCCCATTCCTGCCTTTGCTCCACCAAAAAATGGTTTTCATTGGAGTGTTATGCAGAACGTATCACGGTCTGCACTGGTGTAGTTGGTTACCTTTATATCCCTGTGCACAATTTTCTGGGAGTGCATGTACTCAACAGCATCAGCCATCTGGGGGGAGGAAGAGATGAAGTGTTCAAACATGGACACAGATTGTGGTTGTTAAGATTTTACAATTTTGAGTGCAATTCTTTCTGTCATATTTCAAACCACATCATGAACATCACACTGAGGCTGAAACCAACTTCAGCTCACCTGCTTCATGGGAAACCACAACTCTTTTTCTGTAAATGTCCTCAGAAGATTAATATGGGAAGCGAGTGAACCTGCACACATCAGACAGCAACATTCAAGGGCAAGGCAATGAGATTTTTCATTTTTGAGAAACGAGTAAAGGAAAAGTTGTTTTGTTTTTGAAGATTTGAATGTTTCATTGCTAAACAACATGCATTTTAAGGCCATTTTCCCTGCTAGAGCGGGGGTTAGCCTTGCGGTCCCCATGACAATCTTCTCCATTTTGCCCTATTTTCTGCATCTCTCCTTGTTAACCCCCTTGCCTGCATTTCTTCTTCCACCATCTTTAGCCAAGTCTTTCTCGGTCTTCCCCGTCCTCTACTTCCTTCTACATTAATTCCCATCACTCTTCTCAACCAGTCACTTTCATCCTTCCTCAACACATGACCAAACCATCTCAACCTGTTCCTCTTCACAGCATCAATCACAGGCAATATTCCCATCATCTTTCGCAATTCACCATTTGTCTTCCTCTCTCTCAACGATACTCCGCACATCCATCGAACCATTCGCATTTCCACCCTTTCCAGCCTTCGTTGCTGCTCTACGTTCATTACCCATGTCTCGCTCCCATAAATCATAACACTTCTCACACATGCAGCATACACCTTTCCCTTCAGCTTCAGCGACACTCTCCTCCTCATCAGCACGCCACTCAGTTCCCGAAACTTCTTCCATGCACATCTCACTCGAGCAACCGTTGCCGAGTCTGATCCACCTTCTCCATTCAGCATGTCTCCGAGGTAGCAAAATGTTTTCACACCTTCCAGCTTCACGCCGTCTCCAAGATCCAACTCAACATTTCCTCCATCTGCAGCTCCCTCTGTGCACACCTTACATTTGAATGTAGCTGCCACACTGGTAAATGACCCTCTCAGACCACTACATTTTTGGTGAACCCACTCAGCGCACATTGTACATTGAATGGAGTTAACTCCGACACCCTTCCTGCACACAGCACACGGCCACTTCCCAGTTCTTTCCACCTCACCTCATGCTTTACCACTTGCCATCACCTTCGTCTTTCCGATATTCACCTTCAGACCTTTTGTCTCCATACATTCCTTCCACTTGTTCATCTTTTCCTTCAGTCCATCCATACTTTCCGCAATCAACACCAGATCATCTGCATACAACAACTCCCACGGTAAACCCTCCTTTACGTTCTGAGCCAGCACCTCCATCGCAGCTACAAATAGTAGTGGACTTAGTACCGACCCCTGATGCACTCCCACCTTCACCTCAAACTCACCACTGTTCCCGTCCTTCGTCCTTACAGCCGTGCGCGCTCTTTTGTACATTGCCATCACTACTCTGATCAACCATTCCTCCACTCCTAACTTCCTCAATGCCCATGTCAATACTTTGCGTGGAACCCTATCGAATGCTTTCTCCAGATCAACAAACCCAAAAAACAACTTCTTCCTCTTCTCCATGTACTTCTCCTGTAACTGCCTCACAATGAAAAGCGCGTCTGTCGGTCCTCTTCCTGGCATAAATCCAAACTGCATTTCGTCGATGTTCACTTTCTTCCTTATCCTCCTCTCCAACACCCTTTCCAATACCTTCATTCCATGCTCCAATAACTTTATCGCTCGGTACGAGCCACACTCCAGAGGGTCACCTTTCCCCTTGTATAGAGGGACGAGGGTACTCGGTTCCCAATCCACTGGAATGCGGCCTTCTTTCACCACCAGATTACAGATCTCTGTCATTCTCTTCACACCCCAACTTCCTGCTGCCTTCAACATATCTCCCACAACTCCCGTCGGCCCTCCCGCTTTTCCACTCTTCATTGCTTTTATCAAGGGCTAACCCCCGCTCTAGCAGGGAACATGGCCTTAAAATGCATGTTGTTGTGTTGTTGTGTATTGCTTTTATCGCTTCCTCAACTTCCTTCTCAGTTATCTTCTCTGCCGGTACTAAAACTGGGTTGCTCTCTATGTTGCCATCCCATTCATTATCTGTATTCAACAGCATTTCCATATATCTTTTCCATCTTCCTTTAATTCCATCTGGGTCGACAACGATTTGTCCCACTTCGTCCTTCAAGCAACTCACCCCCATCACATCACACCTCTCTTTCGCTATGTGCTTTGCAATCCTGAATACTGCTTTCTGACCCTCTTCCGAATCCAAGCGTTCTCCGAACATTTTCCTTCATGCCTCCTGCGCCTTTGCTACCTCTTTCTTTGCAGCCTTCCTGGCTGCCTTATAACTTTCATGCTCTGCTGTTTCTGCTCCCGTACCCTTCGCCTTCTGCCACTCCTTGAACTTCTTCCTCTTCTCGTCAATCCTCTTTCCAACTTCATCATCCCACCACCATGTTTCCGAGTGCCTCGGTGGTCCTTTTGTCCATCCACATACCTCACCAACGGCTCCCAACAGACTAGCTTTCATTGACATCAAACCACTTTCAAGCTCAACCACATCATCCTCTACCCTACTCAGCCTCTCTTTTAATGCCTCCCTTACTGTTACCTCTTTCAACCTCCACACCTTCATTCTCGGTTGGTACTTCACCCGCCGAGCTCTCCTCGCACCTTTCACCCTTATGTCGCAGACAACCAAGTGGTGCTGTGAAACAGCCTCCTCCCCCGGGATCACCTTTGTGTCCCGGAGGTGCCCCCTATCTCGCCTACGCACCATCAGGTAGTCAACGGTTGTCGTCGACCCACCTGACGTGTATGTAACAAGCTTATTATCCTCTTTCTGGAACTGAGTATTACAAATCAACAAATCAGCTCCATCAGCAAACTCCAAAATCCTTTCACCTTCTCCATTTCTCACACCATATCCGTAACCCCCATGAACTCCCTCAAAACCATCCAAACTCCTTCCCACGTGTCCATTCAGGTCTCCTCCCACCACAACAACTTCCTCATCTTTCACGTTTTCCATCAGCTTCTCTATCGCACACCAGAACTTGTCCTTCTCTTCATCGCTTCGACCAACCTGCGGAGCATATCCCGAGATGACGTTCACCAAGAACTTTCCAATCATCATTTTCACCATCATCAACCTATCACTCACTCTAGTCACACTCACCACACTGTCGACAAACTCCTCAGAAAACAGGACACCAACACCATTCACGCCCTCCGGGCACCCTTGCCACATAGACTTGTATTTCTGTCCCTGCCTACCCTTCACCATTCTCACACCACTTCCCTTCCATCTCGTCTCTTGCACACAACATATGTCCACTCTTCGTCTGACCAATACTTCCACCACTTCTCCTGATCTCCCTGTCATTGTCCCTACATTCCATGTCCCAAACCTCAGAAACCGATCTCCACTTCGGGCTGCACCCTGCCCATATGTCGTTGTAATTGTCATGGTTTTCTTTTTGAGGCAATGTTTTTATGGCCGGATGCCCTTCCTGACGCCAACCCTCTTAGTCGTCTCTTACGACACGCAGGGATACGGTGTACCTATTCTGACCAGGGTACACACTGGGAAACGTTCAAAACATGGAAATTCTGGAGGGGGGCGGGGGCGTCAGCGTCACGGCTGCGGTTTAAACATATTCCAGCAATATCCAAACAGAACCATGGAAACCATGAAAAACAATCTGGGAAAAGTCTCCAAGCGAGAACGTGGATTTGAGAAAGAAGGAGCAGAGGCGGAAGAAAAACGAGATACAGGGGGCGGGGCACAAGTCGACACGAGGAGGAGAGTGAACAAGCACGTGTCCGGGAGGAGAGAAATAATCAATATAGAATTATTTGTCTATCCGTTTGTCCTGTTTTTAAAAACGCCGGGAAAGGGTAAGATGCCTGCGAGAGGCAGGGGGGAGAAAAGAAAATCAAGGAAACAAGCAAATACTATGAAGGAAAGAACTTACACTCACAAAACACCGACGGGGGGAAGGGAGCCCAGAAAGACCAGGCCGCGCACGACGCGTGAATAAAAAACGACCAATCACACACAAATCCACAACAACCACAAAACCAAAACTAAACAGAAACACACAACAAAACAACCAGCGGAAACCTGACAAAGACACGAATGGGAAAACACTCAAACTTCGATGCCGTGGAGAGCTCGAAGCAAGCCTCGTCGCCCGAGGGACCGGAAGCCCGAGCTAAAATAAACACAAAATGATAAAGATAAAAATTTGCATGCAAAATCAAAGGTCAGAGAAGAAAGAGCAAGGTGACAGAGGGCCACAGTTGGACACAATTAGGGGAAAGAATGAACAAGAAAAGTGGAGCAAGATAGGGAGAGAGAGATAGAGGGGGGAAGAGTAAACACTGGACAATGGAAGGGAAGGGCAGAATGTAAAGAGGGTTCATGGGAAAAAAATATCGAAGAAAGGATGGAGGGTGACATGAGACGGTGATGCACCACATGCACTAAGTCTTCGAGGGGAGAATTTGATTGAATAGTTGCAGAAAGGCAGAAAGGCAGTTGCAGAGGGCAGTTGCAGAAATGTGAGAAAAGAGGAATAAAAAGTGGAGGTGTGCGTAAAGTGTGCACTTTGAGTTGAACCAGGAAGGGATTACTGGATCTACTTGTGTAGTGAAGGATCGGGAGACTTGTCAGTCTCTTCCAAGACACTCTGCCTTTTGACAGGCCGCATAAATGAGAAGAGCCACCCCATCTGCCATGTTAGGAACTGGCAATGTGTTTCAGGCTCATCACGTGATAGGATAATTTTGAAAGCTTCTTATTTAACAGAAACCAAATCAGTTTGTGATGCTGCTATCTCATCACCTAAATGAGAGGTAGCCCAATCACAAACAGGTCTCCTGGATCCTGTGGAATATAAAGCTCTCAAGAGGTCTCCATTGGACAACACAGACACAGTGTAGACTATGAGTTTAAGGAATTATTTGGAATGATGGAATCTGCAGCTCAGTTTGGGAAACAGTTTTGATATGTGATCCACGTCATGGCTGATGGTGAAGCCTATAAAGTCAAGAAATCGAACCACTTCTTGTGTTTGACCAGGAAAAAAGATCAGTTGGTTGTTTTTTTACAATCGTGCCGGAGTGACAGAGTGAACTGAGATTTGTCAGAACTGAAAGAGATGGTCAAACAATCAGGATATCATCATTCATGTTTACTAATTATTAACTTATTTAGCTACTCAGGTGAAGATGGACCTGATCGACACAAACAGTGCATTTTCAGCAAAATGACGTCAGAAACCTCACCTCTTTCCACATACTCCAAAATGAAGACGATGCGCTGACTGTCTCGATTTTTTGGCTGGATGTCGAGCAATTTTACTGAAGGGAAATGAGATAGTGGAGCATTGGTTAATATGGCATAAGAATCTTACCAAAAGTCAAACACCTTTAAACAACATGATCAACATGCACATTTTTTGTGATGACAAGTAGTCAACAGGTGAGCCTCAACATAATCCTTTCACCATCACCATTCATGATCTTGTATGTAAACATTTATCTGGGTGGTGTGTGTACAAATCGCAATTCGTATCGAGTAGACTTAAGTTGAGGCAAACAACTGATCAGAATTCTTCCGAGAACACGACATTTGGCGAACACACAACTCAGATGCGGTTGGCTCAGTATATTTGATTTAGTGTGTTGGAATCTCATTCTTGATGACACAAAAGCAAATGAAAGTGAAACGCAAAGAGATGAAAAGAGGATCCGGTTTCCAGCAGCAGCTTCTCATCTTCTCTTCACTTGTTTGGCTTCATGAAGCCTGGTGTTCGCTTCACCGTTAATGTTGCTAGCTGAAGATCTTCTGTTGTTGAATTTGAGCCCATATTACGCCCCAGAAATACCACCTAGTGGGTTGACTTAGCCTGTTATCCTTCAGACGTCGCAAAATGAGTACCGGCCTACTGGTAATAGGGGCACTGCATCAGCAGCACAGCCACAATTCTAGAACGTGATGCAACCAGCAGCCACATGCTGCATACGAAACAACAACTCTTCCCATACTCGCTAAAACCATCCTTATTCAGCTTGTTCAACATCTGTGTCCTCTTCCCCCTTCTCTCACTCTATCTTCCGTCAAGTGTCGTCCTCTTGCATCCATTACCCTGCTATCGGTGAAGTACCAGTCTCATGTTGAGATCTGCACCCAAACTCAAGAACTCAAGTGTGCTTCCTTTTAATTCCGATGCACCATCCTGTCAAACCTCCAAGACAAATAATGTCTTTCTTGGTATTTGTTGCAAATTTTAGAGGTCTTTGAATGAAATAGAACTGCATTTCAATATCAATATGTATATTTATTCTCTAAAACTAGTTGTTCAATTCTCTCTGAGACAGGAATTGTGATGATGGTCATATTATTGCAAGTACTTTTCAATTTTGTTCAGAGATGTCATGATAAAGAAGAAGAACCACCCAATTTCGGCTTCAGAAAAAAATTTCCAACATTTAAATCAAATTTTAGTGTCACCACGGAGTGGAGGGAATGTTGCAGAGAAGAACGAATGGTCACATGCACTTGCAAGATGCAAAATAAATGAAATACAGTAGCTGGTACGTTTGTGTCCAACAACTTTGCCTGCACAGTCCAACAACTTTGCCTGCAAGGTTTGGAGGTTGCAAAATCGCAAAAAATTAACAGGTAACTTTTCGATACCAAATTTGGCATCAGAGCCCTTTGTAGCCATAGGCAGGTCCAAAGCACAAGAAAAAAAGAACAGGACTTGGACTCGGAATGCTCAGTGCTCAGACTTGGACAGCTTGGACAACTTGGATTCTGACTCGGACAAGGTGGACTCGACTACAACACTCAAGGTGGTGGGAGGAACCATCCTGGATAGGTCGCCACTCTGACACAGGATAAAAGAGTGTAAGAGACATTTCTATTGAAGAACAAGCAATCCAAAAGGGGGCTGACAGGATGGCCTAGAGCTCTAGACGTTTGCAGACTCGCCTCAAGGCCATCTTGCCTGGTTTGGAAATCTGCTAGATCCCGTCTGCTAGAATTACTTGGTGGACGCTAAAGACCCATGGTGTCCTTCGCGCAGAGTAGGCGAGCTATCACCAGCACCCTAGCCAAGTTACAAATTCCTGTCCCAACGACTGCTGGGAAGGCAATGGCGAGCCATCCAATTCCCTTGCTGAGGAAGCTGCTTTGGTGGCACCGGCATTCTGTGAAAGCGGATGAAGAGATAGAGCTGAAAGATTTTTTGCAAACTTGAACTGTGGCTTTGATTGAAGTTGAAGAAAAGTAAATGGTTGAGGAAAGTGAGAAATTCGTGCCACGGAAGCACAATTTGCAACTTGTTTTTTTCACAGTGTTAATCAAATTAAAGACCAATTACTGCACTGAAGACCCAAAAAGGAAGCGGGACATTAACAAGGCATACGCACATGCACACATACAGTTTCTTTCGATCGTCTACACCCCCCTTCAAACTTTTCCCCTTTTGTTGTCTTATAGCCTGGAATTAAATTGTACAAGCATTACGCCTAGGTCCCCCGTCGGGGAAGTGATGTGAGTTCACAAAGTGGAAGACGCAGAAAACATGCTATGATATGATATTTCGCTCACAAGGTTCAGACATATATATGGTGGCGCCCATCTTGGATATTGACGTGGCGACCCAATTTTCAATAGGGTTCTTCCTTATGCCTAGATACACCCAAAAACCAGATTAGAAGTTGGTACTTCGCTTATTTTTCAAGATATTTCGTTCACAGGGTTCAGACATATATATGGTGGCGGCCATCTTGGATTTTGACGTGGCGACCCAATTTTCAATAGCGTTCTTCCTTATGCATAGGTACACCTACACACCAGATTAGAAGTTGGTACTTCGCTTATTTTTCAAGATATTCCGCTCACAAGGTTGACATACATGGCGGCGGCCATGTATGACATTGCTGCGGACCTGCCTTGCTTTTTTTGGCCTCGGGGATGTTGGATGCTTCCATTGTGATGACTGCAACTTGGTTTCTGGGTCGTACCCATAAACCCAGGACTCATCGCCAGTGATCACTGTGTTGAGGAAGCTGGGATCGTTGCTCACAGTCTCCAGCATGTCCTGTGCGATCTCCAAACGGAGTTGCTTCTGCTCAATTGTTAAGCAGCTTTGGTACGAACTTCGCTGAGATTCTCCTGAAGCCCAAATCCTCCTTCATAATGGAATGAACGGATCCAATGCTGACGCCCACCTCGTCTGCAAGCTCTCTGATCGTGATTCGACGATCCTGCATCACCAGGGTCCTCAATTGGTCAATAACGATCTCATTTCGGGATGTTGAGGGCCTACCCGAATGTGCTTCACTCTCCACTGATGTGCGGCCATCTTTGAAGCGGTTGTACCACTCCTTTATCTGTGTGGTGCTCATTGCTTCGTCCCCGAAGGCCTGTTGAATCTTGCGGATCGTTTCCACTTGGGAATCGCCAAGCTTTACACAAAATTTGATGCAGTAGCGTTGTTCAAGTTTTTCCGTCATTTTGTCAAAAACGAAAATCCGACGGTGCTCACTTACACTTCCTCACTCATCGGCGGTCTGCCGTCGAATGACAGCTTCTGCAGGTGGGGAAAAATTCACGCGTACGCATTAGGATCGCCTACATACGTGCACCAATCAACGCCTCCCTAGCTTCATTTGTTTACGCACGACTAATTAAGGTCACATACTTTTTGAACATACCTCGTATACACAGTCACGTGAAAAAGTAAGTACACCCCATGTAAAGTTTGGACTTTTTCAACATATTTCAACATACAGCTATTTGATCTTCATTTCAACGATATTGGGAGATAAAGGTGATATAATATAACAAATATCATGAAACATTTACATTTTGTAGTCCATTGTATAATTTAAATAAACATAAATGCAAATTTCGCATGTGGAAAAGTAAGTACACCCCGACATTTATCACTACTTGAAATATCTAAAATTAGAATCAGGTGCACCAGCTCAGGTGCAAATTATTAGAACATCGTCAGAGAGGATCTTGGAGGAACCTGTCTTATTTAAACCTCAGACATTTAGTTTGGTTTGCTCTTTGTTGCTGAAGTGTGCAGCGTCACCATGCCTAGATAAAAAGAGCTCTCTGAGGCCTTCAGAAAGAAGGTTATGGATGCCTACGAGTCTGGGAAGGGATTTAAAAAGCTCTCCAAACAATTTGAAATCAATCATTCGACTGTCCGGAAGATCATCGACAAGTGGAGAAGATTCCAACCAACTGCTAACTTGTTCAGGCCAGGCCGCCCCAGCAAGTTCAGCCCGAGAGCAGACCGCAAAATGCTGAAAGCAGTCTCTAAGAACCCCAGAATGTCATCACGGGACCTACAGGTAGCTCTTGCCACTGTTGATGTCAAAGTGCACGAGTCTACCATTAGAAAGAGGCTGCACAAATTTGATCTACGTGGGAGGTGTGCCAGGAGGAAACCTTTGCTGTCCAGAAAGAACATCAGGGCAAGACTAAAGTTTGCCAATGAAAGGCAAAGACCAGCACTTCTGGAACAATGTGGAACATACATATATATTTTTGACAGATGTCAAAAAAAAACCAAAAAAAAAAAAACCACCTTTAGAGGCCATTTTTCCCCGCAAAGCGGGGGTTGGCCTTTTTCGGGCACCGTGGTTGTTGTTGTTTTTGCTGGCCCCCTTTTTGAAGCAATGTTTTACGGCCGGATGCCCTTCCTGCCGCCAACCCTTTTTGTCGCCTTTTACGACAAACAGGGATTTACCAGTGAACTGGTACTCAATTTGCCGACCTCAGAAGGATGACAGGCTGAGTCAACCCTCCTGGCGTTAATTCAGCGATCGACCTGGATTCGAACCCAGGATCCAAGGATCCTAAGCTGGCACCCCAGCCGTTAGCCCTGTCAGAGACTGGTAGACAGTTATAAGAAACGCCTACTTGAAGTTGTTTCTGCCAAAGGGGGCAATACCACCTATTAGAGCCAAGGGTGTACTTACTTTTTCCACAGATGAGTCAAAGGTAGAGCTATTTGGCCACAGTACCAGAAGACATGTTTGGCAAAAACCAAAGACAGCATTTGACCACAAGAACCTGATACCATTTGACCACAAGCATGGTGGTGGAAATATTATGGTTTGGGGCAGCTTTGCTGCATCAGGGCCTGGGCAGCTCACCATCATAGAATCCACTATGAATTCTTCATTGTACCAAAGGGTGCTTGAGGATAATGTGAGGCCATCTGTCGGAAAGTTGAAGCTCAACCGAAGGTGAACCTTGTAACATGACAATGACCCTAAACAAACCAGTAAATCCACCAAGGAATGGCTGAAAAGAAAGAAATGGAGGGTTCTGGAATGGCCAAGTCAAAGCCCGGATCTAAATCCCATCGAGACGTTGTGGGTGGATTTGAAACGAGCTGTGCATGCAAGAAACCCCTCAAGCATCGCACAGCTGAAAGAATTCTGCATGGAGGAGTGGGCAAAAATTTATCCCAGTCGATGTCAGAGACTGGTAGACAGTTATAAGAAACGCCTACTTGAAGTTGTTTCTGCCAAAGGGGGCAATACCACCTATTAGAGCCAAGGGTGTACTTACTTTTTCCACATGCGTAATTTGCATTTATGTTTATTTAAATTATACAATGGTCTACAAAATGTAAATGTTTCATGATATTTGTTATATTATATCACCTTTATCTGTCAATATTGTTGAAATGAAGATCAAATAGCTGTATGTTGAAATATGTTGAAAAAGTCAAAACTTTACATGGGGTGTAATATATATATATGTATATACGTATATATATACACAAAGAATTAAGTTAAGCACCCCCCCCGTTTTTTTACAACCTCGCACATTACAAGTTTGTTGTCGTCAAAACAGTGTAATATACCCATGATATTGCTATATTTTCTGGAGAAGTGATATTATGGTCACATAAAAACATAACAATCATGCCGTTTTCAATATTTTATTCTGAAGAATTTAAGGTGAAATTTTTTGGGAATTTTAGGCATATTTTCACCTCAATTTAAGTATGGAGCTATAGGTCCATCACGGACAGTGTGGATGACGTTTATGTTTTCTAACGTACAGTCATTGTTCTGAGAAGACCTCTAGCGATCTTTGCGTCAATAACGTGTGTAGGACCCACGTGATCGGATCACTGACTCAACCCTACGTCTCATAGACCCTGTAAGCCGTCGTATGCGTTGCTGTGGCAGGTTGAACCCCCTCGAGCACGTTTGGGACATGTTGGGACGACAAATTGCGAAGATGGTCCCTCCAATAGCCAATCTGGATGAATTGGAACGTGCATTACATCGGGAATGGAACAACCTGCCACAGCAACGCATACGACGGCTTACAGGGTCTATGAGACGTAGGGTTGAGTCAGTGATCCGATCACGTGGGTCCTAATTGACGCAAAGATCGCTAGAGGTCTTCTCAGAACAATGACTGTACGTTAGAAAACATAAACGTCATCCACACTGTCCGTGATGGACCTATAGCTCCATACTTAAATTGAGGTGAAAATATGCCTAAAATTCCCAAAAATTTTCACCTTAAATTATTCCGAATAAAATATTGAAAACGGCATGATTGTTATGTTTTTATGTGACCATAATATCACTTCTCCAGAAAATATAGCAATATCATGGGTATATTACACTGTTTTGAGGACAACAAACTTGTAATGTGCGAGGTTGTAAAAAAACGGGGGGGGTGCTTAACTTAATTCTTTGTGTATATATATATATATATATATATATATATATATATATATATATATATATATATATATATATATATATATATATATATATATATATATATATATATATATATATATATATATATTATATATGTGTATCTATGTATGTATGTATGTATGTACGTACATACATACATACATACATACATACATACATACATACATACATATATATTGTTGCGGATATGGGATTTGGCCTCCATCCATATCCGCTTGTAAATATTCCCCTATTTCCCCAATACTCCCCAGCTATCCCCAATCCCCCATTCCCTAGTCCCATTGTCTGTAAACAACACTCTGTAGCCCCGACCTTCCCCTTTTTCCCCCATTAAATGTCGTGCCCAGGTTCACCGCATCTCACGTAGACAACTATAGGACATCTTGCTAGTTATTCTTAGTCTATGTCAGTTAAGGACTCGTTTCCATTAATTCTGACTCTTCGTTGCACCAGAATGTGATTGTATGGCACCAGTAGTAAGTTTAGGACCTCCCAATACCTCCCCGCATCTCTTCCTCATGAAACAACACCAACAACAACAACAGCGGCGCGGGGAGTGCGCGTCCTCACTCCGGCTTGGTTAGCCGCCATTGACCATGTGCTCCGACGGGGTTACCACTCAGGGGCTGACTGTCAGCTCCTCGTCAAGGGCGGAGCCCGGTAACCCCCCGCACCCAATAAGAAGCGGCGGACCGATTCCATCTGGGGCGGAGCTAACGAGCCGAGGGCGTGTCACTCCCCGCTGGATATGCGCAGGAAGACGGAGGTGACGTCAGATGCGCCTCAGCTTGGACAAAGAAGGACGCCACCTCCGAGCGCTGAGACACCTCCCTGAATCTTTTGGACCAGACCGGGTCGATTCTGCCCCTGAGCCAAGGTGCACCTTGAGCCATCGACTGCCTGCCCTCCCCTGCCATCAATCCCTGTGTGAGTCAGTCTTGTCCCGGTTATCTGTGGTCTGTCGGGGCTAAGATAAGACCGTGTTTAAGTGCCCACCTTTCTGTGCTGTACCTCTTGTGCCGTGTAATCTAAACGTTCTGCAAACCCATATTATAACCTCCTCCGGAGGTCTTGAGAACTGTACCCCTGGTGTCGTGTCATTTAACCCAGCCGTTGTGTCCTTTCCTTCATTGATCTAGCGTAGCGCGATTCGGCCAACGTTCGAGTATAATCGGGTAACTTGTGCGAACACGGCGGCCATTCCGCTCGGCCCAGCATAACATCTTAATAAGTCGTGTCCATAACAATTGGTGGCGGGAAGTGGGATCGGTCCCGGAGCGCGTTTCACGCGCTCGAAATTATAACGGCGAAATTTGATTGTGTTTTACAAAAAAAATAAAAACCCGAATTTTGAAAGTCGCGCTATGGCAGATCAAGACGGCTGGGTTCCGGTAGAGGAGAGTGAGGCAGGGTCGATCCAGGACCAAATAGAGGGACATGAGGAGAGCGAAGCAGTGAGGGTAGCAGGGTCGCAAAATGGCGTCGTCGCGCACGAGGTTACGGGCGCGCAAAATGGCGCCTCGCACATGGCCACGGCGACCGCGACCGTGGTAGCGCCGCTTGTGGATTCGAACCTTTTCCTCCTGCAAATGAGGGCCCTTATGGAACAAATGGGAGACCAAATTGGAGGTTTGAAAAACAGTATAGAGGCTCAGGGTGAGCGGTTGGGAAACCAAATTGTGGGAATGAGGGCTGATAGTGAGCGATTGGAGGGCCAAATGGGGGTAATGGGAAACCAAATGGGGGTAATGAGGGACGAAGCGAGGGGTACCGGTGAGGGGTTAGACAATAATTTTAAGGGATTAGACAAGAAATTTGGGAAATTAGACAATAGATTAGGGGAAATACAGGAGGGGTTAACGGGGGTAGAAAATAGAATGGCTGCCCAGGAGAATCAGATAGAGGGAGTGAAAAATGGGTTAGAGGGGTTAGAAAACAGGATGGAAGGCAAATTGAGGGACATGAGGGACCAAGCGGAAAGGGAAGTTAAACAAATGGGGCAGCAGATAGAGGGGGTCAGAATGGGGGTAGAAACTAAACTGGATGCTCACAGGGAGGAAATGGAGCAGATGAGGGTGGCATCTGGGCAGGAGATGCAAGTGATGGGAGAAGAGATCAGAAGAGGTGTGAGTGAGGAGGTCAGAGGAGTGCGCGAGGAGGTGAGGCACTGTAAGGAGCGCATGGAGAAGGAGGTGAGAAAGGGGACTGTACAATTGCAAGGTGGTATAGAGGAGTTGACGCTGGGAGTAGAACAACTGACAGTGGGACAAAAGGAGTTGGGGGACCAGGTAAAGAAGAACACAGCGGTAATAGAGGGTTTAAAATCGACACAGAAGGAGATGAAAAAGGATGTAGGGGTAATTAAAAAAGAGTGTCAGACGGTACATGAGGACCTGACGAGGAAAATGGACAAGGTGGTAGAGGTGATGGAGGTTAAAGAGCGGGAGGTGCGGGAGCAAATAGAAAAAAATAAAGTGGAGTTAGAGGAAGAACTTAAAGGGGCGCACGAGGAGATGAAGGAGGTGAAACAGAAATTAGAAGAAGTGGAAGAAGGGGTGAGCGAAATTAAGAAGCGACGGAGAGAGGATAAGAAAGAGATAAAGGAGGAAGTAAAAGAATTGGTCCAAAGTCTGTGTTCGGATCGTGATGATGTGCTCATTAACCGGATGAGGGATTCGCAGGTGATGGAGGAGAAGCGAAGAGAAAGAGGACCCGGTGTAAGTGGTGACCAATATGGTCGTGCGTATGATGCGCCAGGTGATTTAATAAGCTTGGGGGTCGAGATAGACCCGGATGTTCGTGAGAGGCCAAGAGTGAGGTGTATGGTTGGTCCGGAGGGTATGGAACGAGAGGTGCGAGGTGTGGGTGAGCAAGGTTGTGGTGGTATGGAATGGGTAGCGGGTTGCGGAAGTGTGACCCATGCATCGACACCAACAGGGGTAGTTGTTAGAGGGACCGGGGAGGCACGAGAGCCCCTTGGGGGTAATGTACTGTGGGGGCCCGGCCGGTTCGGCCCCGCGCTGACCCCGCAAGGGGCGACGCACGGGGTCCGGCAGGCGGGCAACGACTCGCATACGAGGTGGTCCCACAAGGTCCCACTCGCGCCGTATGACGGTGGGTAAGGGTGGCATCCCTGCCACCCTTCCCATGAGTGGGGCAAAGGAGCAATAGTTTATGGGGTGTATGGCAGTGAAAACTAGCCCGGGTGGGTTAGGATATTGATAGGGATCTAGCGAAGATGACATTAGGTAACGTTAAGGTTAGTTAGTGACTGATACCTGTAGTGGGGACGCAGGTAGATTAGTATGGATGATAATGACGTGGGAGCGCAATAGTTTAAAAGGACGACTGGGAAGCGCAAGTTTCAGAGGGGAGTAGTTAGATGAGATGATGCTGTGTGAGAACTGGACAGGTGTGTGGAGCAGTGGATGAGTAGTGAGTGTTGTGGATCAGCGCGAATGCGCTTGGGGAGAGAAGGGTGCAGGCGGCACCAAGAGTGAGAGCACAGGTGTGCAAGTACAGGTGTGTGGAGAGAGTTGGAGTAAGTGGTACGGAGTGGTGTGCATGGTGCGAAGGTGTGGATGGGGGAAGAGTGGACCCCTTTCACGAGTACCCGGGGCGGGTAGTGTAAGTGTTAGGTGGAGGGTATAGGTAAATTGTGGTTGGATATTGGCATTTGTGGTGCGGTTGCAGAATGGTATTGTGGATGGGTGCATTAGTGTTGTGGAAATGGCTGGGCGTGTAGCCTGTTAGTGTGTGTAGTTGGTTGGGCACTCCACCACTGTGAGGATGTCGGCCAGGTGAGGCCGCAGGTGGGCTCTGGGAGCCGTTAGTGTCAGTGGGGCCCGAGGATCCGGAGGACGGACCCGGGTAGCCCAGTGCCAGAGAGGGCACCGAGTGGGGAGAGCGCCAGAGGGCCTTCCCCAGGTAGTTAGGTTAGGGTAAGGAGCAGGTAAGCTCGGAGGCAACTGCAGTGGTGGAGGTGTGCAGGTGGGTAGACCGGCTAGGAGAGCTACACGTCGCAGCCCAGAAATTGTGCGAGGGCACCGAGAGATGAATCGGGGGAGTGAGACCCCAAATTGAGAGGCACCACAGTTTGGTCAATGGGAATTGGTTTTTAGAACCCATAGTGTAAGTTGGCCAATGGATTGGCAGGGAAAGACCCCGGGTAATGTAAAGTTGTTAAAGTCATTTAGAAAATAGTTAGGATTGATGAACCTGTCGCACCATACGCAGCCACTTACCTGTGGTGATGATGATGACTCCACACCTGTGTTTTCTTTGTTCTGTGTGCAGGAAATGAGAATTGCTGTGTGGATTTGTGAGACGCATCACGACGTGGATAAGACATTGGGGTGATTCCATCTCTCCCTCCTTAGGAGGGACTGATGATGAATTGGTGATGGCAAATTTTGATGTTGAGTTGGAGACGGCAAATTGTGATGAGAGTTGGAAATGGCAAATTTGATTGGTTAGGAGGGAGAGGAGACGAATTTGGTTTATGGGAGGAACGGGGAAGACAGTAGGGACGTTTGTTGATTTGTAAAGTAGATGTTTATGGGTAGTGTTGTGTTTTGTGGATACAGTAAGGGGTAAGGGAGGGGCAATGTAGGTTACCTGGTGGGGGGGGGGGCGTACGGTAGGAACGTACCTGTCTCACCTGGTTCCCATGTGCCCCTAGTGTGCATTACCTTGTATTGCGTGCACTTTTGCGCCCTTACCACCTTACTCACTTGTCTTCTTCTTTTGTCTCCCACCTCCGAGGATCTGGCTTTGGGGCAGAGAGAGAGGAGAGAGAGGTGCTGGCTCCGCAGTTGTGGGCCTGTACTTTCGCTGCTTGCTGCCTGGATCGATACACCATATGGACTGCAATTTTTGTGGCCGCCCACCATGGACCGCAGTTCTCTTGCGGGCAAGCACCACCCGTTGAGGGACCTATGGGTCAACGTGGCACCTATGCCATACAGGTGAACCACTTTTAGTTGGCCCCCTGACACCACAATACAGAAATGGACGCGGTTGGCGCCTTTCTTTATTTTTGAAAGAAGCCAGAAGGCCAAGTGCACTTCATGAAGGCAAGACCAGCGGCAGAACATCGGCCGGCTGCGACACCACCGGTGATTTATGAACATTTTATTGGTGCACCGGATGGTGCTGACTGTGTTATGGGGTGGTGCTTTTGGTGCTTGGATGGGGTGCTCTGCACATTATTAAAGGCCGTAGGGCCACAGAGCACTCGTGGGTTGGTGTATCGATGCTGGCATGCGTGCTCTCTCTATGCATAACATCTGCATGTGTTCCTCCAAAAACAGGTCCTGGATCGTAGTGTAAATATCAGTGTAGTCTTGTGTAAATAATGCTCCCTACCGGCTGTATGTTTAGTTTGAGAATTCTTTCCGCGATTCGGTTATCCTGTGGGTGTGTTTCTGTTAGGAGAAGGGTGCAACGTCGCAGGGGGACATATTTACTCATTTGTGAATATCTGTAAAACTGTCGCACTCAGGGTAGAGTTAATAGTAGAGGGAACTACATCTGAGTGCCACACTAAAGTAGGTAAAAATTTATCGGGTCGGGACGCCCCGAGGTAGAGAAGGGTGCAATGTTGCGGATATGAGATTTGGCCTCCATCCATATCCGCTTGTAAATATTCCCCTATTTCCCCAATACTCCCCAGCTATCCCCAATCCCCCATTCCCTAGTCCCATTGTCTGTAAACAACACTCTGTAGCCCCGACCTTCCCCTTTTTCCCCCATTAAATGTCGTGCCCAGGTTCACCGCATCTCACGTAGACAACTATAGGACATCTTGCTAGTTATTCTTAGTCTATGTCAGTTAAGGACTCGTTTCCATTAATTCTGACTCTTCATTGCACCAGAATGTGATTGTATGGCACCAGTAGTAAGTTTAGGACCTCCCTTCCCCCCCCCGCATCTCTTCCTCATGAAACAACAACACCAACAACAACAACAGCGGCGCGGGGAGTGCGCGTCCTCACTCCGGCTTGGTTAGCCGCCATTGACCATGTGCTCCGACGGGGTTACCACTCAGGGGCTGACTGTCAGCTCCTCGTCAAGGGCGGAGCCCGGTAACCCCCCGCACCCAATAAGAAGCGGCGGACCGATTCCATCTGGGGCGGAGCTAACGAGCCGAGGGCGTGTCACTCCCCGCTGGATATGCGCAGGAAGACGGAGGTGACGTCAGATGCGCCTCAGCTTGGACAAAGAAGGACGCCACCTCCGAGCGCTGAGACACCTCCCTGAATCTTTTGGACCGGACCGGGTCGATTCTGCCCCTGAGCCAAGGTGCACCTTGAGCCATCGACTGCCTGCCCTCCCCTGCCATCAATCCCTGTGTGAGTCAGTCTTGTCCCGTTTATCTGTCGTCTGTCGGGGCTAAGATAAGACCGTGTTTAAGTGCCCACCTTTCTGTGCTGTACCTCTTGTCCCGTGTAATCTAAACGTTCTGCAAACCCATATTATAACCTCCTCCGGAGGTCTTGAGAACTGTACCCCTGGTGTCGTGTCATTTAACCCAGCCGTTGTGTCCTTTCCTTCATTGATCTAGCGTAGCGCGATTCGGCCAACGTTCGAGTATAATCGGGTAACTTGTGCGAACACGGCGGCCATTCCGCTCGGCCCAGCATAACATCTTAATAAGTCGTGTCCGTAACAATATATATATATATATATATTATATATATATATATATATATATATATATATATATATATATATATATATATATTGCTGCGGGTTTGAGATTTGTTCAGTAAACTCAATAAAGGTTAAAGGTTTGCCCCCCATAGTTAGTCACACGAGCAACATGTAGCCTCATTATAGTTATGTCTTCGTATATGTGAGAGTAGGCCCCTTCCAATGTTAATCCTGCATTGTTGTAAAGACAGGAGGATAGGCCCTACTTTGACGAACTATTCCACGTCCATAGGCTCGATCCATTGCGCCTAAAAAGCCCTAGTTGTGCTGGACGCGAGTTAACACGAGGTAGGCCTCGGCAGGTGGAGGAGGGTTGAGCTCGGCGCAGCGGCAGTGGGGACGGTAAGCATGAGTCACCAATCAGGACTCACAGCGTGTGGCTGCAGCGCTGCGTCACAGGGCGTGGTTGCGAGATTCGATCGGGCTAAGGGCTTGGCAATAAAACCCTTTGCGCGAAGCCCCCACCTCAGTCCAGTTATGGGAGAGGCGCTCGTCAGTACTCAGTTGAGTTGCGCGTGAGTTCAGTCGGGAGCCCCCAGAGTTATGGGAGAGGTGCGCTGGAGTGAGTGCTGAGTTCTAAGAAGGGAGACGCGCTTGAAGAGAATCTTCTGCACTGTATGAACCTGGTTACAAGGAATAGGTGGGCGCAGCCAGGGCGTTGATAACTTATGCGGTTCGGCCAAAGCGAGTGAACGCGGGTGAATAACCGCCAGCCGCGCTAAGTCCGCCCTCCACCGTTCGCCACGAGATTATTACCCGTTTGTTCGAGGGACACGATATGAGTTCCTGCCTTCGCCTACCTCCATCTTCGTGGGACGTGCCGGGGACCGTGGAGAGTGAGACGGGGCCGAGCCTGTACGACCACCGCGGCGCTGGTGAACATCATCCTGCCCATCTGCAAACCCCGTGTGAGTGTGAGTGAGACGGGCCCGTTTGTCCTGGGGTATTAAGCATAAGACTGTCTAAGTTGCCCCTGTGTCTCTTCGTCCTGAGCTGTAAATACGTGCAATAATAATTAAACCTATTTGTTCTTCCTTTTCTTCTTATTCGATCGTCTCTGTGATTTCTCCATTGACGAAGCGTGGCACGGGTAAAACCGCTTGAATCGGGTTCCACTATCGATAACGGCGCGGATCATGTGTACGCAAACTGCTCGGCTTATCACTATCACACGTGGTTCGTGCGAGGCTTATTCCTCGCTTCCAGTGCAGTGCTAGTACTAGTACTAGTACTTAGGTACGAGCGAATTTGGTCCCGAAACCCTATTTGGCGCTGTCCGAAAGGGCCGTAAGAGGTCTCGGGTCGCGCCAGGCAAGTAAAGACAAGGGGATTAATCCCCCCTTGATAAGGGGAGAAGGCCGGCGGCATATCCGCAACAATATATATATTAAGTATTTCCCCCCTCCCCTCCCCCTCCCCCCTTCCCCCCCCCCTTCTCCCCCCTCCCCCCATTCCCCTCCGGCCCCTCCCCTCCCTCCCACCCCCCTCCCATCCCTCACCCTCCCCATCCCCCCCTCTTCTCCCCTCTCCCCCTCCCACTCTTCTCCCCTCCCCCCCGTTCCCCTCCCCTCCCCCGCCCGGCAATGCCGGGTACTTCTGCTGGTACATATATATATATATATATATATATATATAAATATATAAATATATATATATATATATAAATATATATATATATATAAATATATATATATATATATATATATATAATATATATATATATATATATATATATAATATATATATATATATATATAATATATATATATATATAATATATATATATATATATATATATATATATATATATATATATATATATATATATATATATATATATATATATATATATATATATATATATATGACTCCATGGTAAGATCTCCAACCTTTAATTGAACAAAACAATGACTCAACGTTTCAATTAACAACATGTGAAGCCACACGCCTCCGTTAATCTTCCTCAAGAGTGATAAAATCATCTCAACATCCCCTTACATGCACAGTGGGCGGGGTATATGCAAAGTGGGGTGGGCAATGCTGGACAGCCAATGAAACCGTATCACACCGCTCTCGTGAACGGAGACGTTACCGACCAAATTCAAAAATCAACCGCATATTAACAGCTCAAAATAATCCTGTAAGCAATGCTGGATTATAACGCAAGTGTTGAGAAAATCCGGAACAATCATTACATTTAATCAAAAGTTAAACTTGCAAACAATTAAATTGTAAATTAAATTAAAACTGTAAATATATTAAAGCCAAAATTTTTTAAGACAAAATAAAATTGTCACATTATCAAGATCATCACATGTGGCCCTATGCGGTAAAGGTGAATGCGGGAAGGAAGTTGGTTTTCGGGGGGATAAAATGGGGGGGGGGGGAACCAGAGGGGGTTGGAAGTGGAGGGGGGGGTGTGGGAGAGGGGTGGTTTGGAGGGATTGGAGGTGGGAGGGGGCAATTTGTCCGAATAAAAACCTTGTGTGATATATTATGTGGACTCGTTGTTCAAAGTACGGAATGCCTGCTTCGTTTACACAAGAGTGGGTCAAAAGCTACCGGTAAGTCAACGACCTCTTGTGTGATCGAGGTAACAGTTTCTTCTGTGTGCCAAGCCTCCAAAACACGTCTTCTGTTTCTGTTGGGTGTGGAGCCCAAAATATCAAGCCTGTCCCATAAAGGTGTGTGGCCTTCCTTAAGGCCGTGTTTGGCAATAGCAGATCTGCTAGGATAATTACATTCAAATGCTTTTTGGTGTTCAGTTATACGTTGACCTAAGGTCCTCCCGGTTTCACCTACATACTCAGCTCCACAACCACAGGGCACCACGTATACCACCCCTGACCTATCCTTCCTCGGAAGCTTGTCCTTGACCCTCATAAGGGCTTGGCGAAGGGTGAAAACCGGTGTGAAACTCACCCTCACTCCTGTCGATTTCAAAATTCTGCCGACCCTCTGTGAAACCCCCGGTACAAAAGGGAGAACACACCAACCCTTTGGTTGTTCTCGCGGTCTCAGCCTGTTGTGTGGGGAAGCCCTTATCGTTTTCCTGTTGGGTAGCAAGCTGTCAGGATAGCCATTTGCCCTTAACACATTTTGAAGATGGTCCACCTCACTCATCTTGTCTTCAAAGGTAGATGGTAAATCACGTGCTCTTTTTGAGAGGGTGTGCACCACCGATCTTTTGTGTTCCATTGGATGGCAAGACTTGAAAGACGAGTTCTAATAAATATCAGTTGTTCCTTCTCTCAGTCTCGAGTCCTAAGTCTCCAACCCGTCATATATTTATTGCAAATATATATATATATTGCAAATATATATATATATATATATATATATATATATATATATATATATATATATATATATATATATATATATATATATATATATATATATAGAGATATATATAGAGATATATATAGAGATATATATATATATATATATATATATATATATATATATATATATATATATATATATATATATATATATATATACATATATATATATATACATATATATATATATACATATATATATATATATGTACAGTACATATATAGACCCAACTCCTCCAGATCAGTTACCATAGTCCTTCGCCAAGTTGTTTTTGTCCTGCCTGGTTCCCTCCTTCCTGGCACTGTCCATCCGAATGCAACATTGGGGATTCGGAAAGGGGACATTCTAAGCATGAAGTCAAGCCATTGGAGGTGGCGACACTGAATTTCAAGGGCAATTCTGTGGCAACCGGTTTTTTCATGTAAGTCTTTGTTGGATATCTTATTTTGCCAGAAGATGACGCAGATTTTCCAAAGGCATCCATTGTGGAAAGATTCCACCATGCCCATATCTGACTTAATTACCCGCCAGCACTCAGAGCGATACAGATGAACAGACTTGACATTGCTGTTATAAAGTCTTATATTTGTCTTCAGGCTGAACTGCTTCGACTTCCAGATAGAATGGAGTTGAGCGATTGCATTACAAGCTTTTTGGAGTCTTGCCTTGATGTCTTTCTTGGATCCATTGTCTTTGCTGATAAGACTGCCTCGGTATGTAAACTCATCTACCGTCTCTAGGGCTTCTCCATTTACAGTAATGGATGCAGGAGGTACGGTGTTGATGTTCATCACTTTGGTCTTGGTTGTATTGACATTAAGATCTGTCCTTCTGGTAAAGCTTGGTGGCCTGTCAGTTTGTCCTTGCAAATGCGTGTCCCTTGATGACAAAACAGCTAAATCGTCAGCAAAGTCCAGATCTTCAAGTTCGGCGGAAAGGGTCACTGGATGCCTCTATGTCTATCTGATGTGGTGTTCGTCATGATCCAGTCGATTGTAATCAGAAAGTGGACAGGTGATATAATACAACCTTGGTGAACTCCAGACTCTACCAGGCACCACTTTGATAAGTAGGTGTTCAGGATGATAATGTATTCAAAGTGGTTGTATAATTTGGTTATTAGAGTGATGATCATCTTCTGTGTAATTCCATAAGATCTCAGTATTTTCCACAGGCTTGCCATATGAACATGATCAAATTCATTCTTGAAGTCAATGAAATTGATATCAAGAGGTGCATTTCATTCTGAGCATTCATATTATCATTATATAAATATATTCTATTGCAATCAAACTTCAATAAGTTAGAGTGAAATCCATACTTACCAATGTTTGGGTGATGAAGCTTCGCCATCATCTTTGCTTCATGCAACAACTGCAAAAAAAAAAAAAAAAAAGAGAAAACAGAAACGGAAAATTATACACATTCCTTCAACAAGCTGGATCCAGGTTAAGTCACCGCTTCACAATACCCACAAGATTGTAACTCTCACACAGAGATGCACGGCCTCAGGAGCCAAGAGAGAAAGTTGTATCACAGACAAAGATTCTACCAGAACAGTTCAGAGGTAAGTTAAACTGTCTAAGTTTAACAGTTAAAAACACCACTATCTCAATATAAACACAAACTTACCATTTTTCCAGCTCCCCAAGATTTTGGCAACTTCAAAGCAACCTGAAAGAGGCGACAATATATCGTATTATAACATCTGCTACAATGTGGGAAAATGAGTAAAATATATGATGTTGGTTTGTCGTGACGTATGAAAATTATTATATCTGTTTATACTGAAGCCAGCATCGGAGATAAATTATAGAAAGAAACAACTTCACATAGACGGACGATAAAAGGGGAATGGGTAAACGATCACATCAACACACCACAAGTGAATCTATTTGAGTGTTAAGATTGGAAGAAGAAGAGGTACACGGGATGAAGGAGTAGAAGGGGGGCATCAAAGTGTAAATTGAGGGAAAAAAAATCAATGGTAGGAATGAAGAAGCCCCCTCAACTTTGCATCAAGGGGTTTCCGCATTATTTTTGGTGAGATTTCTGACACACAACCATAATCTGTCACAGATTACACATTATTTGTTCATTGCAATCACATCTATGATGTAATCTTCTACACGTGATGTGGGCCCTGCAAGTCAAAAGAAAAAGCGTCGTTCATCTCATCAGAAATAGAGAAGATAAATTCAGATGCAGGAGAATTTCCCGATCCCTTTGCTCTCATCCTTCTTCCACATGTCTCTCCGTTGTTTCCCTCTGCACTGCTTGCTATCTGTATTTTCCAGTTGTGTGCTCAATCTCACTCTCCCGTGAGCAGTTGCATCTCCCAGAAAGTGAAATGAAGACACAGGAAGTATATCACAAGCTTGTACCTCTTTTCTGGAGATGATATTCTTTGCTTTGTAAACGAATCCAAAACCTTCTCCAATTTTGGAGATAACCTCGTACATCCCGGGCTGAAAACAAAGGCACAAACAGAGCTTCACAACAGTGCTTCTAAAATGAAATTTGAAATGAAACAAGAAAGAGTAATCAGAGATTGCAGACACTCGCCAGGACATGTTTTAGCGTTTTTTTTTTTTTTTGTGTGTTCAAACAAATATGGTGGCCGTACCACCTGACCTATGACGTCGTCTTTTATTTTCCTCCACCAATTTATCCCCAGATGACGCTCAAAAAATTTCATCTTGATTGGATGAAGTTTTGTACTTGTCGAATTATGACGTCATAGTGGAGGCACCTATGACATCATCATTCACATATTGTTATGTTTATGGGGAGTAGGTGAAAGAATACCGTAGGAGAGGTAAAATTTTACAGGAAGTAGCATGGACCATGTGACGCGCAGGAGATTTTCAATGTCATGAGGAGAGAAAACGTTTGAACTAAACGCTGAAGAAAACTAAACGCTGAAGGTTGTTTAAATGTTCATCACACGAGGGGTGGTGACGTGCTAATTATCTATCGGGTTTAAGGTTAGTTTTCCACTGTGCATCACACCCTCTGTAAATTTTCACTGACGTTTTTTCTGACATGGCTGGCCATGTAAATCAACCCTTAAATTGCAACAATTTTTTTTTTTTTTTTTTTTTTTTGTATACAAGATCGAGGCTCGTGAAAGAGCTAACATTAATCACACAGAAAGACAAACAGACACACAAAACAAATAACATCGGGAGCGGTAGACAAGATGGGGAGAGAGGGGGAAGGACACAAACACAACATTTGAGAGCAGGGACCGAGAGACATGGAGACATTGAGAGAACTGTGGGAGGGAGAGGGCTTTGGGGGGAAGGCATGGGAAGGGGGGGGGGGGGGTGGGAGAGGTATAAAACATATGGACACTGCCAAGACTTCCAGGAAAGAAGTTGGAATTTCAAACAAGGTGGATCTGGGGTGAATTAGTGGGGGTAGAAAAGATCAAGATTTTGGATGGGGGAAGATAAGAGATAGTGGTGAACAGCTGTTTTGAAGACCTGGAGGGAGGAGTGTGATTGAAGTGAGTGTGGGAGTTTGTTCCAGAGGCGGGAGAAAAGAGGAATGAAAGAGTGAAGGTGAGCAGAGAGCCGAGATTTCGGCAGTTTAACCATCAGAGGGTGGCTGGCAGATCTTGTGCGACCTGTAGGAATATTTGGGGGACAGAGCACAGAGAGAGCTGGGGGAGCAAGGCCGGAGAGGAGTCGGTAGAAGACAGAAAGACCACCTACCTGCCTGCGGTGAGTGAGTGAAAGGCCCTCAGAGATAGCTTCATCGCGGGAGATTCCAATGATTCTGAAAGCTTTGGATTCAACAGCGTGAAGCCGAGCCAGGTGTGAGGCAGGAGCACCAGCCCATAGGGGAGAACAGTATTCCATTGAGCTGCGGATGAAAGCCTTGTATGTGGTGAGGAGCTCAGGTGTGCCTAGGAAGGACTTCGCACGACGGAGGATGCCCAGTCGGCGACTGGCTTTGCAGGCCAGCTTGGAAATGTGGTTTTCCCAAGAAAGATCATGGCAGATAGTGAGACCCAAAAGCTTGAGCGACAGAACTTCTTGGAGAGGATTGTTGAGAAAGTAGATGGGAGGGTTGTCCAGTCGGTCTTTTCGGAGAGACATCGTAAGAGTGTGAGATTTGTCAGGATTGAAAGACATGTTCCACATTCTTGTGTTCCTCATGTTCCAATTAATTAATTTGACACGTCCGATTTCTAGTGTTTGGAAATTTGGAAGAGCTTGACCCTAGCCTTTCCCTTGCGAGGGCAATCCTTCCCTTGCGAGGGATAATCAATCGGCTTTGTTCATATGTGTGTTGTACCGTCCACCAAACAGTGATGACTCCATCGACATCTCGCTGTCTGATAATATGGACCAACTTCTATCTACCCATCCCAACTCTCTCTTCCTCATATGTGGTGATTTCAATTGTCACCATGCCAGTTGGCTGGGTGTGGGTACCTCTCTCACCAGCCAGGGCTCTTCAGCAAAGGACTTCTGTGACTCACTGGGACTGACACAATCTGTCAATTTCCCGACCCGGATCTCAGTCAACGGAGCATCTTCTCTTCTGGACTTGGTTATGACTAACTTCCCTGAAAATGTCTGCTACTCTTCTTCTGCTCCAATCGGCTCATCTGACCATGTGCTTGTTAAAGTGGACATCTCTCTGACCATTCTCAGAGAGCCTCCTCAGCGTCGACGACTCCGGCATTTCACTCAGGCCAACTGGCACGGTATTCAAGCAGCCATCAATCATCTGGACTGGTCTCCCATCTCTACCGCCTCTGACATCAACTCATCCTGGGAATTCTTCCAAAGTAAATTGCTCTCTCTCATGAACAGATTTATCCCATCTCGTCTTCAGTTGTCATACCCTTCCTCCCATCCATGGTACACGGAATCTTGTGGTGAGGCTATTGCCCAGAAACAACTTGCTTTCGTCTGCTGGAAAGCAAATCCAACGGAAGGAAATCTCATTTCCTTTCACAAAGCCCAAAACAAGTGTGTGTCCACCCTCAGGAGAGCCAGGAAACAATATCTCTCCGTTCTCAGGACCGAACTCTCTTATCTGTCTCCCTCTTCCAAATCCTGGTGGCGTATGCTCAAATCTGTTTCTGGTGTTTGTTCCCCCTCCATCCCCTCCCTCACCTCAAACGGCCACACGGCTGACTCCGCACGTGAAAAAGCTGAATGCCTCAACTCTGTGTTTGCCTCAACTCTTGTGTCCCAAACCCATCCCTCTCTGTACCCACCGTACCCAGTCGTACCCAGCTGCTCCTGGACTCTGTGTCCTTTCCTCCTGACAAGGTGGAAAAGTTTCTGTCAACCCTCGATTCTGATTCTGCAACTGGACCTGACGGCATCAGCCCACGGTCCTAAAATGCTGTTCTTCCACTCTTTCACTCCCTCTCTCTGTTCTCTTCACCCTCTCTTTTGCTCAAGGTCATCTGCCATCTGCTTGGAAATCTGCCAACATCACCGGTTTGCACAAAAAAGGTGAAAAAACAGATCCCAGCAACTACAGACCAATCAGCCTTCTCCCAATTATCAGCAAAGTCATGGAATCCATCATTGCTTCAGATATGAAATCTTTCCTCTTCTCCAATGGCTTGATCTCTGATCATCAATTTGGTTTCAGACCTGGGCACTCTACTCTGGACATGCTGCTTCTGCTTTCTCAACAATGGATGGAGGTCCTCAATGCCAAACAGGAAATTAGAGCTGTCTCCCTTGACATATCACGTACCTTCGATACGGTCTGGCACCCCGCTCTGCTCACCAAACTCTCCTCTTTTGGTATCCATGGAAATCTCCACGCATGGCTGGCGGACATCCTCTCCAGTCGTAGTCAACGTGTGGCCCTGAATGGGTTTCTCTCATCTCCTCTTCCTGTTCAGGCTGGAGTTCCCCAAGGCAGTGTTCTGTGCCCTGTGCTTTTTCTGGTCTTCATCAATGATCTCTCTGACTCTCTTGAAAATCCTCTCTATCTCTTTGCTGATGACTCTACTCTCTGTCGCTCCATTCTTCATCCCTCAGATCGGCAGTCTGCAGCCTCCTCACTCTCTGCAGACCTGGACAAAATCACAGACTGGGCAAACAAGTGGAACATGTCTTTCAATCCTGAAAAATCTCACACTCTTACGATGTCTCTCCGAAAAGACCGACTGGACAACCCTCCCATCCACTTTCTGAATAATCCTCTCCAGGAAGTTCTGTCATTCAAGCTTTTGGGTCTCACGATCTGCCATGATCTTTCCTGGGAAAACCACATTTCAAATCTGGCCTCCAAAGCCAGTCGCCGACTGGGCATCCTCCGTCGTGTGAAGTCCTTCCTTGGCACACCTGAGCTCCTCACCACATACAAGGCTTTCATCCGCAGCTCAATGGAATACTGCTCTCCCCTCTGGGCTGGTGCTCCTGCCTCACACCTAGCTCGTCTTCACGCTGTTGAAACCAAAGCGTTCAGAATCATTGGAATCTCCCGCGATGAAGCTAACTCCAAGGGCCTCTCACTCACTCACCGCAGGCAGGTTGGTGGTCTTTCCGTCTTCTACCGACCCCTCTCTGGCCTTGCCCCCCCAGCTTTCTCTGGGCTCTGTCCTGCAAATATTCCTACAGGTCGCACAAGATCTGCCTGCAACCCTCTTATGGTTAAACTGCCAAAATCAAGACTCTCTGCTCACCTTCACTCCTTCATTCCTCTTTTCTCCCGCCTCTGGAACAAACTCCCTCACTCTCTTCAATCCCACTCCACCCTCAAGGTTTTTAAAACAGCTGTTCACCACCATCTCTTACCTTCCCCCATCCAAAACCTTGATCTTTTCTACCCCCGCTAATTTCACCCCAATTCCACTTTTTTGAAATACCAACTTCTGTCCTGGAAGTCCTTGGTGTCCTCGTGTTTTATACTTCTCCCAACCCCCAACCCCCCCCCAACCCCCCACTCCCACGCCTCCTCCCCCCAAGCCCTCTCCCTCCCACACATCTCCCTGCTCTCAAATGTTGTGTTTGTGTGCTTCCCCTTCTCTCCCCATCTTGTCTTCCCCTCCCTCTTTTTATATATTTTGTTTGTCTGGTTGATTTGTTTGTGAAGTAAATGTTAGCTCTTTGACGAGCTTCGATTCAATATACAAAAAAAAAAGAAAAAAAAAAAAAGAGAAGAAGAGTGGACATATGTTGTGTGCAAGAGACGAGATGGAAGGGAAGTGGTGTGAGAATGGTGAAGGGTAGGCAGGGACAGAAATACAAGTTTGTGTGGCAAGGGTGCCCGGAGGGGGTGAATGGTGTTGGTGTCCTGTTTTCTGAGGAGTTTGTAGACAGTGTGGTGAGTGTGACTGGAGTGAGTGATAGGTTGATGATGGTGAAAATGATGATTGGAAAGCTCTTGGTGAACGTCATCTCGGGATATGCTCCACAGGTTGGTCGGAGCGATGAAGAGGACAAGTTGTGGTATGCGATCGAGAAGCTGATGGAAAACGTGAAAGATGAGGAAGTAGTTGTGGTGGGAGGAGACCTAAATGAACATGTGGGAAGGGGTATGGACGGTTTTGAGGGAGTTCATGGGGGTTATGGATATGGTGTGAGAAATGGAGAAGGTGAAAGGATTTTGGAGTTTGCTGGTGGAGCTGATTTGTTGATTCGTAATACTCAGTTCCAGAAAGAGGATAATAAGCTTGTTACATACACGTCAGGTGGGTCGACGACAACCGTTGACTACCTGATGGTGCATAGGCGAGATAGGGGGGCACCTCAGGGACACAGAGGTGATCCCGGGGGAGGAGGCTGTTTCACAGCACCACTTGGTTGTCTGCGACATGGGGGTGAAAGGTGCGAGGAGAGCTCGGCGGGTGAAGTACCAACCGAGAATGAAGGCGTGGAAGTTGAAAGAGGTGACCGTAAGGGAGGCATTAAAAGAGAGGCTGAGTAGGGTAGAGGATGATGTGGTTGAGCTTGAAAGTGGTTGGATGTCAATGAAAGATAGTCTGTTGGGAGCCGTTGGTGAGGTATGTGGATGGACAAAAGGACCACCGAGGCACTCGGAAACATGGTGGTGGGATGATGAAGTTGGAAAGAGGATTGATGAGAAGAGGAAGAAGTTCAAGGAGTGGCAGAAGGCGAAGGGTACGGGAGCAGAAAAAGCAGAGCATGAAAGTTATGTCAGCCAAGAAGGCTGCAAAGAAAGAGGTAGCAAAGGCGCAGGAAGCATGTCAGAAAATGTTCAGAGAACGCTTGGATTTGGAAGAGGGTCAAAGAGCAGTATTCAGGATTGCAAAGCAGATAGCGAAAGAGAGGTGTGATGTGATGGGGGTGAGTTGCTTGAAGGATGAAGTGGGACAAATCGTTGTGGACCCAGATGGAATTAAAGGAAGATGGAAAATATATATGGAAATGCTGTTGAACACAGAGAATGAATGGGATGGCAACATAGAGAGTAACCCCGTTTTAGGACCCGCAGAGAAGATAACTGAGAAGGAAGTTGAGGAAGCGATAAAAGCAATGAAGAGTGGAAAAGCGGGAGGGCCGACGGGAG
Organism: Myxine glutinosa; assembly: GCF_964187855.1. Classification (NCBI taxonomy): domain Eukaryota; kingdom Metazoa; phylum Chordata; class Myxini; order Myxiniformes; family Myxinidae; genus Myxine; species Myxine glutinosa. The sequence goes on along the minus strand of NW_027616354.1, from coordinate 15,467 downwards.
TTGTGGGAGATATGTTGAAGGCAGCAGGAAGTTGGGGTGTGAAGAGAATGACAGACATCTGTAATCTGGCGGTGAAAGAAGGCCGCATTCCAGTGGATTGGGAACTGAGTACCCTCGTCCCTCTATACAAGGGGAAAGGTGACCCTCTGAAGTGTGGCTCGTACCGAGCGATAAAGTTATTGGAGCATGGAATGAAGGTATTGGAAAGGGTGTTGGAGAGGAGGATAAGGAAGAAAGTGAAGATCGATGAAATGCAGTTTGGATTTATGCCAGGAAGAGGAACGACAGACGCACTCTTTATTGTGAGGCAGTTGCAGGAGAAGTACATGGAGAACAGGAAGAAGTTGTTTCTTGGGTTTGTTGATCTGGAGAAAGCATTCAGTGGGGTTCCACGTGAAGTATTGACATGGGCATTGAGGAAGTTCGGAGTGGAGGAATGGTTGATCAGAGCAGTGATGGCAATGTACAAAAGAGCGCGCACAGCTGTGAGGACGAAGGATGGGAACAGTGGTCAGTTTGAGGTGAAGGTGGGAGTGCATCAGGGGTCGGTCGGTACTAAGTCCACTACTATTTGCAGCTGTGATGGAGGTGCTGGCTCAGAACGTAAAGGAGGGTTTACCGTGGGAGTTGTTGTATGCAGATGATCTGGTGTTGATTGCGAAAAGTATGGATGGACTGAAGGAAAAGATGAACAAGTGGAAGGATTGTATGGAGACAAAAGGTCTGAAGGTGGATATCGGAAAGACGAAGGTGATGGCAAGTGGTAAAGCATGTGGTGAGGTGGAAAGAACTGGGAAGTGGCCATGTGCTGTGTGCAGTGAGGGTGTCGGAGTGAACTCCATTCCATGTACAATGTGTGCTGAGTGGGCCCATCAAAAACGTAGTGGTCTGAGAGGGTAATTAACCAGTGTGGCAGCTACATTCAAATGCAAGGTGTGCACAGAGGGAGCTGCAGATGGAGGAAATGTTAAGTTGGATCTTGGAGACGGCGTGAAGCTGGAAGGTGTGAAAACATTTTGCTACCTCGGAGACATGCTGAATGGCGAAGGTGGATCAGACTCGGCAACGGTTGTTGGAGTGAGATGTGCATGGAAGAAGTTTCGGGAACTGAGTGGCGTACTGATGAGGAGGGGAGTGTCGTTGAAGCTGAAGGGAAAGGTGTATGCTGCATGTGTGAGAAGTGTTATGATTTATGGGAGCGAGACATGGGTAATGAATGTAGAGCAGCAACGAAGGCTGGAAAGGGTGGAAATGCGAATGGTTCGGTGGATGTGCGGAGTATCGTTGAGAGAGAGGAAGACAAATCATGAATTGCAAAAGATGATGGGAATAGAGCCTGTGATTGATGCTGTGAAGAGGAACAGGTTGAGATGGTTTGGTCATGTGTTGAGGAAGGATGAAAGTGACTGGTTGAGAAGTGTGATGGAAATGAATGTAGAAGGAAGTAGAGGACGGGGAAGACTTTTTAGGGTGACACCGTCACAATTTCGGTCTTCGAGGCCGGCCGATAGGCACAGTGTGACCGGAAGGGACGAGGTTCTCCTGACCACGTGGCCCTTGACTTGGTTTGTCCGCACAATGTGGGCGCTTTCACGATGAACTTTAGCCGGGGAGCGTTTGGGCGCCCCGGTGTGATACTGCCGCCCACGCGCATAACAACTTGTGAGTGCACGTGGGTCCCGGCGGTCCCACTGGCCTAGCGCTACCATGTTTAGACAGCGAACTCCGTCCCCGGGCACCACGTCTGACTCTCTTATTCAGTGAGCCATGGCGACGTGGGCACGGTAGGACACCCGCGGAGCCCCGGCGGACCAGGGACGCGCGAGCCTACGCGTTAGTGTGCTACGGCGGAATCAACGGCTTCGGCCACAGCCAGGCCGATACTCGGCCCGGTCGCACCGGAAATGAACTGGTTCGACGCCCGCGCTAGAGAGGTCGCGGGCGACTGAGATGTATTAACCAATTGATTAATTAATTTGAGACGTCCGATTTCTCGTGTTTGGAAATTTGGAAGAGCTTGACCCTAGCCTTTCCCTTGCGAGGGCAAGGAGGAACTTAACACTTGACACTTAAGCCTAGTTTGAAGTACACCCTGCCAGCGCCCACGGCGGGACGGCAGGGCAACCAGAAGGGACGAGGTTCTCCTGACCACGTGGCCCTCGATCTGGGAAGCGAGAGGCGTTCCATTAGTGGACGCGCCCCTCACGCCCCACTTTCGGGCGGCCCCGGCAGGCCGTTTGTTTGACTTGGCTAAAGATGGTGGAAGAAGAAATGCGGGCAAGGAGGTTAACAAGGAGAGATGCAGAAAATAGGGCAAAATGGAGAAGATTGTCATGGGCACCGCAAGGCTAACCCCCGCTCTAGCAGGGAAAATGGCCTTAAAATGCATGTTGTTGTTGTTGTTGTACACGAGGAGTGGTAACGTGCTAATTATCTCTCGGGTTTAAGGTTCGTTTTCCACTGTGCGTCACACCCTCTGTAAATTTTCACTGACGTTTTTGCTGATATGGCTGGCCACGTAAATCAACCCTTAAATTGCAACAACCCTGGCAAAAGCCAGGCAGGGGCGGCGATGTGATCCCGGCCATACTGAGCGTGCCTTCATGGAGCTAATAAGGCAAAAGAGCCGGCCAGTCGAGGCGGAGAAGAAGGCCGGCAGGCCATGCCCCGAGGTACGCGATTGGCCTGTAGTATGTGGGCGGGGCGAACTGAGAGGAACGTTCAATGATTGGCTCTCAACAGTGAGGAAGAAGAGTGCACAGCTGCTGCTCGGGATCGGAGAAGAAGGCTTCGCCATCTTTTGTCCGTGTGCCAAAAGAGAGCGGTGTGCTGATTATCTTGGTATTCCCGTGAGGGGGAGCGGTTTTTCTGGACTGGCATGAGGGAGGTTTTGGTGGCTGTGGTGCTCTTCGGAGGCAGAGGCGGCCGCGAGCGAAGCAGTGGAGGAGAAAGGAGGCCATCCTCATGAGTTTGCCACAGGCTCGAAAGTAAGTGCCTTTGACGAGTGGCGCTGCCACCATTTTGAGCTTTCCGTGAGGGAGGCTTTGAACATCGTCACCGCCACCAATCTTAAAAGCGCCAATTGGGACACAGATAAGTGCCGGCACACAAAGGGATTTTATTTTCATTTTATTTTCCCCTGTGTGTGTTGTGCGAATCAATGTATGGAGGCGTCACACAGTCAGGTATTAGTTTTACCAAAACATTTATTTCATCCGCGTTTAATTTCAGGAAACCATTGTGTTGCATTTTACTGTCATGTTTATTTGTTGTGGTTTCGGAATAAACCCGTGTGTTCCGTTCAGTTGAACATCTCACATCTCTTCATTCCTGTGCATGCCAAAAATAACCGTCATCATCGGGTGGTTGCCTCACAGTTAAAGCTGGTTCGACCTTCCGCCTTGGCTGATATTAGTCGCCAGAGACGCGACAATATTGTCGAGTGGACGGCTCTCAGTTAAGACACAGCGTCCACGGATGGAATTGAGCTTAACGAGGCGTTTCCAATTCAATACGCGGATCATACACGAGCAGGGGGGTTGGGGAAGAATTCAGCGGCTTACCTGATGGTCCGACGATGTCTTCAACCTGTGGAAATTAACTCAACCCGAGACGGTGTAAAATGTGCAAACAGAAGGAATACTTCTTACGGAACCCGCAAACAATGAAACACGCCGATAAATAAATGTCCTAAATCGGGATCCCGCACACCTCACTTCAAATACACACAATGGAAAGGATTATAAAATAAACATTTCGTCGTGTTGTGCATGCGAGCTTATCTGTGTCTGGATATAGCATCCATCAGGAATCGTCCCGGCTCCAGTGTTCACGCTCCACCAGGCCTCACCGAGCGCCGGTCGAGCCCGCTCAACGGCAAGCCTCGCTCGCCTGTGAAAGCCAGGGAGGATAATCGACGGCGCTCCAACGTTTCCCTGACGTCCGCCGTGACGCAGGCAATTCGTGGCTCACAAAGGAAAGGTCCAACCGGGAACGAAAGGTAAAAGCAGAAGGGAGGTCCGGGCAGGAAAAGCAGCCAAAGCGAGAAGGGCAAAGGGAAGAGCTCAAAATGCAAAAGCGAGAGGTTTTACTAGCGGTCTTCTGATGTCAGCTCTCCTCTCCACCAAGGAGTGCATCGTTTCCTTGTCCGTCGCGCCTTTACACTTCACCGGCGCTTCTCCTCCAATCAACGCACCGCATCTTCGTCATGCTTTTGCGCCCTTTGCACTGATTGGCTGTGGTGTCATCGGTCAGTGCCCAATCAGTGTGGCACGTCCCACACCTTCCTGCTCTCCAATCACGGAGAAGCTTTCTGCCTCTCCCCCGACCAATCACAAGTCCTCCCCCAACTCTGCCAATCGGTGGTCTAGTTGTTGCTCGCCCCTCCTCCTTGTCAATCAAGAGCTCTCCTGGGCGTGGCTCTCGGCCTGCCTTTGCAATGTCTGCTTGCTATGCAAGCTGGCGATGCGGCTGGCTGCGGCTCCATTGGTGGTGCCCCGAACTGGCTTCCTGTTGGTTCTTCCGGTCAGTCATTGTGAGAGGGGAGTTAATTTATTTGTGTGTATGCTCTAATGGGCCGAACTAATGTATGTAATGTATTGCCATGAGGGACAAAGGACAGATCACAGTTTGACACACGGGGGAAATTGCATAATCCCGACTCTACCGAGCACACGATCATCCTTGTATGACCACAACTATACACTTAATCTGACATTCGGCGAGACAGGTGCCGACTTATTTACATCGAGATGGTTCTTCTTCTTCACGACAGTCGGAGCATGGTACCTATTCAGATCTACCTAAATCTATATATGCCCCTACCCCACCGACAAAACACACAATTTGTTATTCTGCATGGAGAGTTCTTTACCATGAGCCATGTCTCAATTTTTTCGATGCAGCGCTTTCGGAGATATGGAGCGTTTTTCGGTTTTTCCAAGATGGCGCCCATACCACAAGACATATGACATCATAATTACAATCAAAATAATTTTACAGGAGGAGGTGCACCGATAGTGAAACTTTCCTGTCAATCGGCCCAACAGTTGCAGAGAAAATCGTATTTATTCTGTGCAGACAAACAGACACACAAACAAACACTCACAGATCACTCACAGAGTGACACATGGCAAAAGACAACAAAGTAGAATGGCACTCAGGAGAGCATCATCTTTAACCTCACAAATAATTGGTGGTTGAATTATGTGACCTGATGTGCAAATCGTCTTCAAATTTTAAGCTAATTGGATGAAAATTGACAATTTTAGAAATTTGGCCAATGTCTATGTTGGCCTAATTCTAAATTTAGCCTACCTTTTGCCTATGTTGACCTCAAGAATAGTTGGTGGTTGGTTTCGATAGGGTGATATGCAAATCATATTCAAATTTCAAGTAAATCGGATGGAAATTGAGGATTTTAGCAATTTGAAATGGTTGATGACCTTTGGCCTATGTCGAACTTTTGGCCTATGCTGATCTCAAAAATAGTTGGTGGTTGAATTCAATTCGCTGACATGAAAATCCAATTCAAATTTCATGTCAATCGGATGAAAATTGAGGATTTTAGAAATATGTAAAAAGTGGCTGACCTTTTTGCCTATGTCGAACTTTTGGCCTATGCTGATCTCAAAAATAGTTGGTGATTGAATTCAGTTCACCGATATGAAAATCATATTCAAATGTCAAGTCAATCAAATGAAAATTGAGGATTTTAGTAATTTGAAAAAAGTGGTTGACCTTTGTCCTATGTTGACCATTTGACCTATTGACCTCAAAAATATTTACGATTTTGTCTAACCACGGACCCTACCATTTGGTGAAGTTTCGTGAAGATCGGTTTGAAATTTTGACCTGTAGGTAAGTATAAGTTAGCGGACAGACAAACAAACACACACACACACAAACTGGGGAGTGATCAACATCAAATTTGTGGCCAAGTATCAAACGGACACAAATGCAATACCCTCTACACTCTGGCAAGGATAATAATAAAGCCATGTTTAAATGACGAGTACACCCGCTCACTCTGGGAGTGGCAGGAAGGGTCATTCCTCTTTGGGGTATACAGATTACAGACGATCTATGGTCTGGTTTCAAAAACATTGGGTGTGTGTTCATTTCCCAAGTTTCTTGTGGAGAGATCGCAAAGTGGTTCAAGCAAAAACTCCATTCCAAACCTTTAAGGAACAGCTGGCTTGACAAACGCTAGCTAGCTGCTTGGTAAAGGAGCACAACCCGGGCTTCTTCCCTTTCAGTTTCGTGGTAAACAGCAGGAGCGAGTTTCAAAAGTTCGCTTCGAAAAACGCCCGCCACGTTAGTGCCAGGAAGGGTCATGTTATTTCCCCAACATAACATGACCCTTGTGGGGTGGATTGAGTACCGTAGATCTTCGCTCAGTACTGTAAGTAAAACTTACCTCACGGATGTCGGGATTCCTCCAAATTTCTTAATTTAGTGTGTCAACAGCATTAGCGACTGTTTAAAAAGCTAATCAAACGTGTTTGTGGTTTATTATATTTTTTTACTTCCGGTAGAGGCCGTAGCTCCCACGAAAATGCCATGATGACGTATTTATAAATGTTGACTCGACGTTTGCTCAAGGAGGAAAAACCTCTTGGGGAGGTGGGATATTATTGGTATTAATATTGTTTTGTCATAACATAAATATTATGCTATTAATATTATCATTACTTTTATTATTAGAAGCTGCCTCGGAAAAAAAGCCACGATAAAACTAACTTAACATCAATATACACCTCAACACGCAACCCCATTGACGGCAATGGCGGGAAATACCCGCTCGGGGAGAAACACCTCTTGGGGAGGGGGGCAAATCAATGCGCTACAACTTTCATTGTGTAATCCTCAGTCATCCTGTCAAGGTTGGTTGAGATTGGATCAGCAACTTCGGAATGTATCGCAGTCAAAAAATCATCAGACAGACAGACACCAAATTGCGTATTTTAGTGTGATTATTTCATATCAACCCGATAATCAGAACAATCATATTCATATCCCATACTCGAAGCAGAGCATATATTTGGCCACAATGTTGTTCCACAATGTGTGCAGGGTGCCAGCGATATTTTGCCTCCTCTTTGTGAAGAACACCGTGGGATCTTTAATGTCCTACAACTAATTCCAACATATGGCTGACCAGTTTAACATCGATCCAACGGACGAGTTGATGAATCCGAGGGACAAGTTGATGAACACATTGATGAATCACACTGCCTATGAAACACAAGAATGACAGTTTAGAGCTGGGCTGAGATTCAAACCCAGGCTTGGCAGCTCACATCAACGACTGTAAGATATCTCATGGGAACTAAAAAGGAAGAAATAATTGGTATTATAAATAAATAGAGTAACACCACCCATTATGTCGTCACGCAATTATAGCAATACCCGACTTCCGTCGCCTCAACTCACACTTACGTTGCTTTATAAGCCATACCTTTTATTCTCGAACGTTTTTGGAACTTACAAGACTGATACAAATGCCATACTACATCGCAAAGTACTGTTACGTTTGTAGAGGGTAAGCAGTGATTACTTTAGTACAGGTAGAATGTGTCGGTAATATGATCCGATTGTCGTGAAGAAGAAGAAACCCCATGTAATAAGTAGGAAAATTGTGTAGATTGGACTGTCATGTAAGCTTGTATCTTTATCCCCATCAGAGGGGTGGGGCTAGTTAATTAGTGAGGGATTATGGGTAAATTTATTCCCTGTAGGGAATGGTCTTGGTAATTTATTCCTCTGTTCCTTATGACACAGCACTACAAACTATGGTCAAGCCACACAATCGACACCCTAATTAATAACGCTAAATAAAAACTAACCGGAAGTAGGGCTGTCAACCGAGCCGAGACCGGGACGAAATCCCGGCGGTTTCGGCTTTCGAGACGGTCTCGGGACCGTCCCGAGATAAATTGACTGACGCAATTTCTCGGTAAAAAAAATCCCGGTTAAAATTCCAACTTCTTGCAGATATTTTCCATAATAGAGGCATTTATTGAGCCTTGCTTTCATTACTCTGCTTCTGCACAAGCATCATTTTTCGCAAGTGCAGCTGAACTGACACAAACAATGATAGATAAAGTAAACTCACTGTTCCAGGATTTTCCCCTCGTCAACAAACAATGCACTGCAAACGAATCCGAATTCCGAATCCGGATCTTCACCAACATCTAATCATGTCGTCCTTGTCACACACGCTGCATCTCCACAAAATTTCGTCCGAATCCGTCCACAACTTTTTGAGATATTGTGTTCACAAACAAACGGACAAACAGACAGGAGTGAAAACATAATCTCCATCGACCTTTGGTGGCGGAGGTAACAAAATCAGGATGAAGGTCCCAATGAAAATCCGCCTCATCACGACTTTATTTAAACCGTTGAATCCTTCCGCTGTATCACTCCGCCTCGCCCCGCCTTACGCTGCGGTCACGTGTCCGTCCTTGGAGACGAGTTACGGAATGTGGTTGCTAGGGTCTTTAGCACATTAATATCGAGGGACTCGCTCGAGCCCCGTGATTGGAGGGACGATGTTTATTTAGATTAAAAACACGTTTATAACGGATTATTCTACACACAATGTATTAATACAAGTACAATACATTATGTAGTTTTATGAAATGAGTTTTTGATGAACGTTTATGTTTAATTGCAACGCTAAATCTATAAATTGTAAGAATCCCTCGGGGTTTGGTTTGACGGTTTGAATGTGAAAGTATTTTGGTTATCTTATCTCCACTTTAGGCCTGATAAGTTGATTACGTTTACTTTAGTCACAGAGTCAAAATAAGGAGGGGGGGGGGGGTGATCACGACACCGCCTGCTTTATAATTTACTAGCAGAAGAACCCGGCATTGCCGGGCGGGGGAGGGGAGGGGAACGGGGGGGGGGGGGGGGGGGGAGCGAGCCCCTTGGCGATCACAACTCACAAAATGATAATGAAACTCCAACCGGGACTCGAATATGCCTGGACAGAAACATTTTCTCCCTCTGACATTCCGAGCAAGAAATTACACGACAATACAAACTGTAATGAGATAACCCGGTCCCGTCGGTGGCCGATCATCTGCATGTAGGCGGTGTATTTTATTTCATCCCGGTAAATGGAAGCTAAGTCGGAATTTAAGTACTCAACATCAGAAATAAATTTTTTTCATTGTTGTTTATATATTGTAATGAAATTCCATTATTTTTGAAGCCTTATTATTTATTATAATTTTTTTTTTTTTTTTTTTTTTTTTTTTTTAACTTTGCCGGGAACCGAGCCGAACCGAGATCCCGTTATGAAAATTGAAAATTTATCGAGACGGTTCCGAGACGGGATTTTGAATCTAGCTAACAGCACTAACCGGAAGCCAGGCATGAAGCACTACCGCGGATTACCCCGACTTGGTGAGCACACAGGACAGGCAGGGTCATGAGACACGCCCCGAAGGTCAGTGATTGGTCCAGGATTTGCTTGGCACAAGGACTGGTAAGAAGGGACTCGCTGATTGGTGAAGCAGGCAAGGATGACATCAGAGCCACGCATACAATGTAGGTGGTACGGCAGACATTCTTCCTTCTCGGTTTGGGTCTGGGGGTGAACGAAAGTGTGCCGACGTCTCCTCTTGCGCCTTCTCATTTCGGAGTTTGTTGGTGAACGGTCGCATTTTGGTCTCTCTCAGCATCGCACTTTTATCTCTCTCCGCATTGACGTCCTTCTGGTTCTTCTCTTTGTTGTGAATCTCATTGTGAACGGTCGTGTTAGGACATCTTGCTGGAGGTCGTGAGAAGGAAGAGCTGCGGTTTTCCCAAGCAAGAACGACGCGTGGACAGGCGCTGCCTGCTCGCTGCAGCTCGACGAGGCCAGGAGTGAATGGACCGGGCAGCGAGGCCTGGTTACCCGACCACGCGCCGAGCGCCAACGAACGTGCGTTTTCCCGCCAAGGCATCCGACGATTTCTGACGAGATTTCGGAGACGCTCAGAGTCAAGTGCACACAGACACATATTTATTTTCAGTTATTTTATCCCTCGTCTGTATTTGGGTCTGTATTTGGGGGCACTCCAATTTAGGAATTTAGTTTATCGTATATTTTCTTTGTCACCGGCATTTCTTTCATTGGACATGTTTATTCATACATTTTATATCCTGTGTCGTTTGAGTGGATTTATTGCAGGGTCGATGACATTGGGTGGACTCGTGCAGGTAAGCGCACCTCGGCATCCTTCCCCCTCTGTTACGGATTCGGCCCTTCCGTGGTTGTGGTTTTCATCCACTTGAAACATTTCTGGTTATTTATTATTATTAATTATTATTGGGGTTTGAAGGAAACGGCGATTATGGTTATTGTTGTTAAAGGGAAATGGTTATTGTGGTTAAAAGGTTAAAAGCGCTCATGGAAAAACGAGACAGGAAACAGGATCGAGCACCGGAAGACGATGATAGAGAAGAGGAAGAAGACGTGAGGAGATAGGAAAAAATGTGTCTTGAAGCTCCATACCAAGCGTGGTCGAGCGTACATAGCGAGTGAACTTTGAGTCCTTGAAAGGAATTTCGTGCGATATCTGTTATCGCTGGAGTATTGAGAAGCCTGCGTCGTCAGGTATAGGCAAAGATGTTACGGAGAATCCTCGCCTCGAGGCTGCGGTTCGAGAAAGAGCCATCCGCCATTTTGCACCGCGCGCTGCGTTCACCGAAAAAGGTTTTGGTACGCGTCAACTTTTCTTGCCCTCTGGCCGTCTGCCGGGGATGTGTGTGCGCGACAGCGGCGTTTGAAGATTACCCTGCGGTTCGCTGGTTGAACGGTGAATGTGCACGTCTGGATCGCGTCTTTGGGATTTCCCTGTCCGCCGCCAGTGTGCTATTGGTTTGGACCACGTGACGGTCCACGCCTTGCCTACACCACCTTCCTCGCCTCATCGCCTCTTCGCCGGGGTCCCCGTTGAGTTTTAAAGACATTGAGGTGTATTCTGTTTCATTCACTGAGAACGCCGTGAGTGAGATTACCTTTGAGGATGGTACCCTCTTAAGAGATATTGAGTGCACTTTGATTGCTATTGGTTGTACCTTTATTATTGTGTGTGATTTTTAATACAACATCTGGTCGTTTATAATCCTTGGTGTGGTTTCACTGTTGATTACGGACACGGAATCATATATTTTTCTGCCGTGGCTACTCTCGGGGTTCGGAGGTATACCCAAACCAGGAGGTCGGGGAGGAACACGTAACACCCTCTCCCCCCCCCCCCCCCCCCCCACCACCGCTGACATCGTCACATCGACCAATACCCCCACATTATTACATCATTACACATGCAGCACTTGTGCCATGTTTGATATAAATCCATTCAGCTGTTCTCAAATGTCACATTATTACCTAGCATGACCTGTGAGCTCACCAAAATCACAAAATCACTGAATTTCTCACATTTGATGCCAAAGTATAAGCACTTCATCTTTGCATCATTATGTATACGTATAACAAGTTTGGAAAAAATCCCATCACCGATTCACAAGTTAGAACAGTGACAGATTTTTTACTTGACGGGACCTCTGACCTTTGACCTTGTGACCCCAAAATCGAATCAGTTCATCTTTAACTCATTATATATACCTGCACCAATTTTGACTAAGATCCCTTCAGCCCTTCTCAAGTTAACGTGGCAATGAAATCCTTTCACGAACGGATGCACGAACGTATGGATGGCCATAGGGACAGAAGGACATCCGGAAGGACAACCTGAAAACATAATGCCTTCGTCGGCGGAGGCATAAAAATTGTGTTGATTTACCTCATTTTGATAATCGTCGCACTTTTCAGGAAAGCATCCATGACCTAAACAGAGCAATTACTGTGAAAAGGTAATCAAATGTTTTTCTTACCACGACCTGCCCCACATCGTACTCTTCATCCTCATCACTGAAAGTACTCTCATCACCTTCACCATGACGGAGAGAAGATCCCGGAAAGAAGGGTCAAAATGAACATAAAACAGATATTGTGACAGAAAAATATGAATAGACAGAATATCACCGTGTTCAGATGTGTGTGCATTGTGGAAATGAGACATCAATTTCATCAATTAGTCTTTGTCTTCTTATTTGCCAGCCAAATGTTCACATACCATATCCCTTCGTAAGCGGTCAAGGGCTCAGAACATGCATGGTCAAGGGTCTGCAATCTCTGATTGCTCTTTCTAGTTGTACTTGTAAATGAGATGATAATTCATTTTGTGAAAAGATTAAGTCTCAAAACTCACCAGGACATGGCTCTTCCTCAACAGATTCATTTTTCACTTTAGGCTCAGCATTCCTGCAGAAAATAAAGATTTTGTGAAGCTGTCATCAAATAAATGTCACATATAAGAAACAATGTGAGAATAAAAGTGCAGTCACGGAGGTGAAAATCAGACTGCATCGGGTATTTGTGTTTTCTACATTTAGACAGCAACCAACACCACTACCGTGTGCTACCCTACCAAGCATCTTCAAATACAATTGACAATGAAGCCAAGACGCATGAACTGGTAACAAGGGAGTGAATATCACCAAAAAGTTTTTTTTAAACCACACTTTTTTCTTTCCCCTTTGTGTCCCAAGCTCCGACACTCACTTCTGAGCTGTCTAGCCTGGGTTCATAGAGAGTTCTCGAGAATCCTGAATCCTAGAGAATTCTGAAGTTCTGACGGGTTTGTAAAGGCTTGTAAAGGCTTGCAAATGATAATTCTGCAGGGTTATAAAGGGAAATTCTTATGGGTTTATTTCTCTCCGTGTTGGTTGTGAGGCCTCACAGGCCTCCGGTGTACATGAACCGCTGCAAGTTACCAGCGTTGGTGCTGTAGTTACATGAGTGGTTGCATGTGTGGATATTTGGAGAGGTGAGTGTTTCCTGTGAAGAAGAAAACAAGACTGAAAGTCTACCAGCAGTGTAGCCATTGTAATCAAATATACACTCGAGGAAGCTTGACAATTACCCCTTGGAACAAATTGGAATTACCCTTTGGAACGCATTAGAATTAAACACGATGAGTTAGTGGTTCTTCTTCTTCATTTTTGATGGATGGACATAGCTTTGACGGAATTGTTTGATTGCAGACATAGCTCACTTTCAAAAATCTCAGACCCAAATCTTCACCAAAATTTGATCATTTCATCCTTGTCACACACTCAACCTCTCCATCACATTTCTCAGAATATGTCCACAACTCTTTGAGATATCCTGTTCACAGACAAACAAACAAATAGACAGACAGGGGTGACATCAACATAACCTATGCCCACCGTTGGTGGCAGAGCTACAAACATGGAGAGACAACGGATCTCATCTGAACCCTAAGCTTTGATAAACTGGAAAGACATATGGCACGATTCAAGTCGAACGCACTCGGACCTGGAAACGGAAGTTCATGTTTATTTTGTTCAAGACTTGCCCTGCTGTCCTATTATATGTTCACGTACTCTATCCGATGCTCTTCCATGAGACTCCAGTTTTCAGAGAAACTATAAGAATGGAACATGTAAAAAGAGAAAAAAAGGAGTGCTGGTTACCATAAAAATTCCACCGGGTCATTTTCCTTGAACCAGGTGTGGTTCACAATCTCCTGCAAAAAAATGGATGTGTTGGATTCAAATATAAACACGATCAGGAATCACCTGCACTGGTGAGAAACTGCATTTTGATGCAATTTTCAATACTGCAGTTGAAAACTGTATCATTCCCTCACCGTCATAGTGGGCCTCTCCATTGGATCCCTCTGAAGCATCGCAGTCAGAAGGGAAACCAATGTTTCCCTTGCAAAGGTTGGTGAACTGTTTCCCACATTGAAGTCAGTTTTGTCATGTGACGTCTGCAAAGAAGCAAAACAAATGTATTTGTGACCGAATCCGAAACAATCGTTGCAATCGAATACTTACATTTGCATAAAAAGCATATTCCAAACAAGCACTCACTACTGCCATAACCAAGGTTTGACTCAATACTAACAAAATACATTTTCATTCATCAAATAAGTTATGGTGTAAACACACAAAAGTTTTTTCTTCGCTGAAAAATAAACCCTCAGCTCAATAATTGGATATTAAGTACAGTATATGTGGGTTTATTTGGCTGAGGGCGAGGAAAGCGAGGACAAGGCTGCTTATTCCTGACACAGTGCCGTCAGAAAGTATTCACACCCCTTGACTTTTTTCTAATATATTGCTGTGTCACAGGCTGAATTTAAAATGGATTACATCGAGATTTCTTTTGTCACTGATCGACATACAGTGCATTCAGAAAGTATTCAGACCCCTTCACTTTTTTCACATTTTGTGAAATGTTGCAGCCTTGTGCTGAAATCATTTAAATTCGTTTTTTCCCTCATCAATCTGCACTCAATACCCCATAATGACAAAGAGAAAACAGGATTTTAGAAAGTTTTGCAAATTTATTAAAAATAAAAAACTGAAATATCACATTGACACAAGTATTCAGACCTTTAACTCAGTACTTCGTTGAAGCATCTTTGGCAGCGATTACAGCCTCGAGTCTTCTTGAGTATGACGCGACAAGCTTTGCACACCTGGATTTGTGGATTTTCTGCCATTCTTCTCTGCAGATCCTCTCAAGCTCTGTCAGGTTGGATGGGGACCGTCGGTGGACAGCCACTTTCAGGTCTCTCCAGAGATGATTGATTGGGTTCAAGTCAGGGCTCTGGCTGGGCCACTCAAGGACGTTCACAGAGTTGTCCATAAGCCACTCCTGCGTTGTCGTGGCTGTGTGCTTCGGGCCATTGTCCTGTTGGAAGGTGAACCTTCGGCCAAGTCTGAGGTCCTGAGCGCTCTGTTTCAAGTTTTCATTAAGGATATCTCTGTACTTTGCACCGTTCATTGTTCCCTCAACCCTGACCAGTCCCCCAGTCCCTGCTGCTGAAAAACACCCCCACAGCATGATGCTACCACCACCATGCTTCACCGTTGGGATGGTATTGGGCAGGTGATGAGCGGTGCCTGGTTTCCTCAAGACATGACGCTTCGAATTGAGGCCAAACAGTTCAATCTTGGTTTCATCAGACCACAGAATCTTGTTTCTCACAGTCTGAGAGTCCTTTAGGTGCTTTTTTGCAAACTCCAAGCTGGCTTTCATGTGTCTTTCACTGAGGAGAGGCTTCCGTCTGGCCACTCTGCCATAAAGCCCAGATTGGTGGAGTGTTGCAGTGATGGTTGTCCTTCTGGAAGTTTCTCCCGTCTCGACATAGGATCTCTGGATCTCAGCCAGAGTGACCATCGGGTTCTTGGTCACTTCTCTTACCAAGGCCCTTCTCCCCCGATTGCTCAGTTTGGCCGGGCGGCCAGCTCCAGGAAGAGTCCTGGTTGTTCCAAACTTCTCCCATTGAAGAATTATTGAGGCCACTGTGCTCTTGGGAACCTTCAATAAACCTTCAATGTACCTTCAATGTAGCAGCATTTTTTTTTGTAGG